>NC_043749.1:14830407-15181657 GCF_902148845.1 Salarias fasciatus
GCTCCCCTCCTTCTGGCCCTCACTCTCCTCCTGCTGCTGCTGCTGCACACACACACACACACACACACACACACACACACACACACACACACACACACCACACACCCAGAGCCCAGCATCACCTGCTCATGCTTCTTTAATAACAAGTGACACCTTTCAAATGTAATATCACATCCAGCGCCCATTGACCACGCAAAGGTCAAGTTATCCCTCTGAGCTCTTATTCACACAAGTTGTGGGACAGAGTCACAGACAAAGCCTGATTACATTATTTAATAATATGCTGACTATAAATGTGGCTTTAAGTTCAGATCTTCGTAACTGCTGTGTATAGAAATATTGAAACGGCTTCTTTTTAATGGATGATCAAAATTTTCAGCTAGTTATTGTCTTTCCATGGTTTGATGTCAATATAATGCATCAATAATTTATTGCCTTTTTTCTACAAATAATTAAAGCAGGCTATAGATGATATAATCTCACAAAACTCAGGTATTAGGTGTTCTCCATCCATCCATTCATCTTCTATACCACATTACTGAGCCAGTCCTGACCATGAGGACCGGTCATCATTCCATCACAGGGCAAATACAGAAGACGGATAACCACGCATGCATATGTTTGGACTCATGAAGCCCATGTGCACACAGTGATAACATGCAAACTCCATATTGAAAGACCCAGCCACTATTTGAACCCATGACATTCTAGCTGTGGTGAGAGTGCAAGCCACCGCACCACTGCGCGGCCCATTAACCTTTCTGTGGCTCGTAAATAAAGCATTCATTAGGAAAGAGATGCAGTCCGTCCAGAGGTCCATTCTGAATAGTGTTTTCGAACTTAGCTTGTACTGACTGATCAGGACCACCTCCAGCAGCACACTCATCACAGAACAGTGCACTACAAGTCGTGGCAGCAAATTTAAAGTCTTAGAGACTTAAAAGCCCAAAGAAATTGACCATTTATAGCCTAAAAAAATCTGTTAGTTTAAAATATTTCTTACTGCAATTTTTTTTTTTAATTTATAAAACATCCCAATTTTATTGACTGTTGCTTTGAGAAGGATGAAGCAAAAAATAAAAAAATTTAAAAAATTACATGAAACTAGAATCCACTGCACAACCAAGGAATTAAACCTCATGGGCGAGGACACAAAAGAACAGGACGCTTTAAAATGTGTGACTAGCACAGCGATTTTATCTCCATGCATATGTAACATTTCAGAATTTGCTCGCCTTGACGAAGCAGCTTTAATTGGAGCGATGTCTTCGTTACACCTGGATCAGCTGAGGTGCTGTTGACTCACTGTCTCATTACGAAGACGCGCTAGCTGGCAGGACAGCCATGATTACCATCACAGCAAATGTGAGTCATGATCAGAGCAACAAAACTACATTTAGGCTCTTTTCAGGAGGATATATATACAGGACAGGAGAGAGAGAGAGAGAATGATATAGTACAATGATTGACTTAATGGTACAAAGTGCAAATATGTGTCTAAATATGTCGAGTTTATTTTAATACAAATTCTCAAACCTATGAATGAATTCACAGTCATGCAGTACTAGACAGAAAAAAAACATGTTTTAGCCCGTAAAAGTGTTTTTGCGATTGAAAATCTGGAGTTTTGTTGCAATGGGTACACCAAAACAATTTTCTTCTCTCTGCAAAACACAAGACTGAAAGCAAACAATGGCAGCCTCAGCAGTGAGAAGTTATAACTCAAACGGTATAACCGGTTAAGATGTGCTCTGGATAAATTTTGTTTTAATGATAGCTGTGCGGGAAAAAATGAGTTTACTTTGCAGGTAGACTGTACGGGGCCTCAACATTTCACACCATCGAATCAAAGCAATCTGTGATCCCTTCATCTCCCATCAACAGCGGGCTTATATTTATGACTCCACTCACAGTCCACACATGTTTGGAGAAACCTGCTGTACTTGTATTGAAAGGCTAGCATTAACTCTCAAGAAACCACCAGCACAGTGTAAAATCAGGTGTTTAAAGTCACCACATTAACCACACTCATCTGTAAAACTCTGTGATGTCAAACTGTTTTGCCTGTGGGGGAACACTGCCCTCAGGTATTGTGTTAAAATTACAATGTAGCTGTTAACTGAAAACGTTCTATATAATTACCAAAGAATAAAAGAAACCACAGTTATAGTAGATATTTGCTGTTCCTGTTATGTCCACTGGGAATTGTGATGTTATAGTGGCGCAAATCTGATCGGCGGCTGCCATTGAACAGGGGTCCTGATTTCAAGGTGAACCTTATTTGCTTCATTCAACATCGGTTCCATGCTGGGAGGGGAAATTTGTGAAAACGTGTAGTGAAAGTGGTAGAAATGGTCAAGAGAAAGGTCATGGTGAAGAGGACAAGAAGCGCAGAGTCAAGTCACTTGTAGCAGTTTTAGTTGTGACACAGTTCACTCTACATCGTAGAGTTTCACTGTTAACTGCACCAGGAGTCATTTCAGCTTTCAGGTTTTCTACATGCTGTAAATAGACGGTAGATTTAATGCAGATTTTAAAATGAATTAACTTCATATTCTAGACAGGTTTTTTGTCATCCAGCCCTCCTGAGTTCAAGTTTGGCTTGATGTAGCTCCTGAATTAAAATGACTCAGATCTCACTGGTACAGCCCATCTCTTCATTGTATTTGGAGGATCTAATTGTAATTTCGCTGCTCTGTCCATGACTTATGTTAGCTGTGATGGTGGTCACGGTTGTCTTGCCAGAGTTGTTGAAAACTCATCCTTCTCGGACAGCTAGCATGTCTTCATAATGAGACAGTAAGTCAACACCACGTCAGCTGATCCAAGTGTAACAAAGATCTTGCTTCACTTAAAGTCCCTCCCTTAAAGTGAGCAAATTCTGAAATGTTTCACATGAAATGGGACAAAATGACGGGTTTGATGCGCACATGCATACTCATAATTCTCTCTTTCTAAAAATGGTTATAGCATTCCTTCTCCTTTGTGTACATGGGCCTGTTCCTTTTGTATCTTTCAGTGTGTCGCCAGGTCATCTCATTAACCTTTCATCTCAAATGCTGTCATTCATTTTGTGGCATTACACTTAAACTCTTGTACAAGTGAAGCCGAAATGGATTTTTAGAGTAAACTGTCACTAAAGCAGCAGTATCAAGAAGCAGCTGTACATCTGTCATGCGTACCTCTACACATTTAATCCCACACTTATAAAAAAGTAATTACCAACTGAGAGCTTTCACCTTTGAGAGACCCCTTTAAAAACACCACACTGGATTTCATTCCATGGCTCTGATGCACTGGAAACTCTTGGAACAGGTTGAACAAAACAGCAGCTGATTTTGCATTCTTAGATAAAAGTGTAGGTGCTTCAGATAGGGTGTAGTTAAGATGTATTTCAATTTCTTATATCTATGGACAGAACAGCATTAACACAGTCACAGCTGAAGTCTTATCATTTGCTCAAACAACATCGTGAGCACAGTTCAGCAATATTCAGCCAGCTGGATTCGCCAGTATTAGTGCTGTGAAAATCTTACCTGGAAAGAGCGAAGTAGCTGACTGAAATGTCAGCTTCACCTCGATGTCCTCGTTAATCAAGAGTAGAAAATACACATATTCCTCTCTGACGGGCTGATCAGCAATCGAACATGATGCAGAGGCTTTTGTTGAGAGGTAGAGAGGCAACGGCGAGGTATCAGCTTACCTGGGATAATGGTATCTTCTGCAATCGTCTTGAATTATTCACTTATGGATGAATGTGTGTGTGTGTGTGTGTGTGTGTGTGTGTGTGTGTGTGTGTTGGTTTCCAATAGCTGTTTTTCTATTTTTCTTTTTTATTTTCTTGTTTCTTTAAACTGTCGCATGGAGAGAAAAAAATGCCTCAAGGTGTAAATCGGTGAGATTTGAGAGTGGTTGTGATGGTTATAGACAGAAATTTGAGGTAAATTTTTGTACTTAAGAGGAATTTGCTCTTATTTTTTGCTTGTTTGTTCTGTCATGAAAGCAGCTCATGAATGATGAGCGGGGAGAAGCATCACAGTGAAACCAGACGCTGGTGGTCATACCGATTCCCATGATCATTCAGAAACTTAAGTTTGATTTGCACAACCTGCAATCAAAAAAAAAAAACAAAACAAGTTCACTGCCCACCTTTATTGACCTGGTTTTGTTGTCCTGACAATTTCCCTGCGAGCCCCAGTGATTGGTGGTGAAGGTGGTGGAAACAACCATTTCATGTTTGAGTGCTCATCCACCTGGATCAGCTGATGTGTTTCACGTCTGTGTTGTTTGTGCATTTTAGTGTGATTGTGTTCAAATGCTGCATCTGTCTGCTCCTTCCCAGCCCAGCCACTGGTCCCCTGGAGAAAAGTGCAAAGCAGTTCAAAATGACTGAAAATTAAGAGAAAACACACACAGAGGGTGCAGAGTCCCTCGGGGACCATAGTTGCCATTTGGCTCAGCGCAGCAGTCTGCAGCCACCCTCTGCTCTGATCTGCCCGCCCGCTCTATACGTCTCATTTTGGGATTATTCTAATTTTAAAACATCCATACAGTAATGATAAGTCTGAGTAATGTTTTCCTCTGAAAAAAAAAAAAAAACCCTACAAAGTGCACTGTGACAAATGGTTTATAATCCAAGTGTAAGTGAAATGGCGCTCGGCAGGTCTTTGGCTCTTATCACAGCTTTGGTGCAGGTCCAGTGTAAATGTTATGTGTTGGAAAATCTCTAAAGGGATTGTCATATGTTGACTCAATAAAGACGGGAGGGTTTTTTTTTTTTTGACAACAGTTCACATTGAACAGCTGTTGTGTTTTTTCAGTGCTCCATGAATGCACTTAGTTTTTACTCCATGTCCTTTATCCCTCCGCATCACCCACTCACACCCTCCCTCCCCGACTTTCTGCAGCTCTTTTTAAATCAGATTGCAATAAATCTACATGAGCTGTTCTCTCAGGCTCACAAGCTGCAAAACTGCTATTTTCTTTCCAGTCTTGGGCTCAGTGGCTGATTTTTTCTGGCCTGAATAGGTTTCAAAAATCTATTTTTTTTATTTTTATTATTCATACTTTCACAGAATGGCAACACAGCTCAGAAAGTGTTTTAAATCCATCTTTAAAATGAACGCATGTGACTTTCTGTGTAATATCTAGAGACAAACATGCACATAAAACCTGGTCATTACTGCAGCACATCGTGTGCAATCATGCAACAATTGGTGCTTTTGCATGTCTATGAGCATAGTGTGTCCATTTGAATGTGTGTGTGTGTGTGTGTGCGTTTGTGTGAGAGAGAGAGAGAGAGAGAGAGAGAGAGAGAGAGAGAGAGAGAGAGAGAGAGAGAGAGAGAGAGAGAGAGTTGGTGGAGCTGCTTGAAGGAGAGCAGTAGTGATGGAGCCTGAAAGCCCTGCAGCACAGCTGTTCTCCCAGTGCATCGTCAACTTCACTGCTGAGCCCACAACACACGCTCAGCCTTAACCCCTGCTCACACACTCTCGTCTTGTTGCTGAATCTTCCTCTCTCCTTTGTTGTCTTTCGTTTTTCACTCCCCTAATTTTCTCCGCTCATCTAAAGCTCTACATGCAAGTCATTTATATATCGCATCTTAAAATAGTAAATTTGATTCTCACATAACCAAAGACTTCCCATCTACCCCAGAGCCACACAGGGACATTTTTTGCGTTCCTTTTTTTCTACTGCGTATCCCCCTCAACTCGACTCAGACGTCCAATCTCAAGATGATCAGCCAACCCCGGCGCCGACATCCGACTGAGCGCTTTGCTGATAATTCACTCATAAGTCCAATAGTTTCTGTCATGTGAGCTGTCTGTCAGTGGGCGTGGCCTCTGAGTGACTGACAGCTCTCTGATAGAAGGGCAAGCACTGTGTCATCATGGTGACTGCGGAGCGATTTAAGGAAATGGAGTGATAAGAGCAGAGTGGAAAAGGCTCAAGCCTGAAGGAGCAGCTGGCATTAAAGCAATGTACCAAGACGTGTGTGTGTGTGTGTGTGTGTGTGTGTGGATAGTCCTGAGCAAGAGTGCACGTCAGCACGCCTGGGTACATGTGCACATACATAGGCCTGCATGTAACTATATATTGTCAACTGTGCTGCTTCTAAGATCCCATTAATCATTCAAGGCTGAGAACAATGCAGAGAGCATCTGTGTGTACCTGAGCTCTGCTTTGTGCTCGCGAAGCCACACACACTCGGTGTGTGTTATATTAAGGCATTGTTTCAAAAGTGGTGGCTTTGCTCCTCTTTTTCTGCCAGAGAGATTAAAAATAGAAACATTCATGCTCTCTGAATGTACTTTCCCTCCAGGAAGTGTGCAGTTGTGGGCGTAAGACATTGGCCGGGCGTCGTCACGTGGCGTTTTCTTCCCAGGCCGCCATTGGCTGGCACCTGTGGGGCTCTGTGAAGAGAAGCTCTTCTGACAGGGCCCAGGAGCCCAGAGGAGCTGCTGGAAACTGGGAGAAGGACAATGTCGGTGGAGCCGGGATAGCATCAGGGGGGCTGGAGTGATGGCATCAGCGTGGCTGTGGATGAGACGTACGCAGACGAGACCTCACAGCTACGGCCAATCGCAAAAATCCACAAAAATCAGCACATGGTTGAAGAGTACAGAAAGAAAATGAATAAGATTGAAGATGGTGATGGAAATGCAGAAACAACACACACTCATCATGTACTGTGATTATTCAGAGAGGATTCTTCAGTATGTTATTTCTAAAAAAAAAAAAAGAAAGAAAAAAAGAAAAAAAAGAATCATTTGCAGTTGTTGCTTCCACATCAAGAACAAAGGTTAATTCAACTCTATGTCAAGAGCTCCTGACTTGATTATGCACAGTCAATTGAAAAAAACTCCCAGGTCTTCCAGGTGTTAAAAGCCTTTCCCTCAGTTATTGAGGAGTCTAATAAACCTTTTCAGGAGCGAATACCATGAAACACTGACGGAGAGACAGCGACCTCTTGTGTCTGATGTCTGGATTACAACCAGCCTGTGAAGACAGAATGTTCAAAATGGAGTAATGTGAGCTCCTGCAACAAACACACAAACGCACGCGCACACACACACACACACACACACACACACACACACACACACACACACACACACACACACACACACACTTTATTGATATGCTACGGGTGTTAATCTAAACTATAATAAAGTAAAATTAACCATGTGAGGGTTACAGCTAAACATTAAGTTATTTATGTAATGATTTAATAGTTAATCAGATCATGTCTGAGTCACTATTCTCTCTTTTCCACTGTGCAGTAGAAGCTTCTGGCCTGTTCAATGTGGTCAGTCGTCTAAAAGCAGCACTCATACCCCAGATGCTGCACACAAGACCATGTTTTCCTTCACATGCACACACATGCAATGTTTCCTTCACAGAACTGATCTTATATGGCCACTGAGCAGATGCAGTCTGTGTGATCAATCAATAATCCATTTAGACTCAGCGAGTGACCAATGGAAAGAGGTCACGTGTAGTATCAAGGTTCCTCCTCCAGGTGGCAGTAAAACCCCTGATATTAACTCCATCAGAGAACTGGAAACGGCTGCAGCTCAATCTCCGGCGTCTGGCCACGTGCTTGGAAACATTTTAATACTGAGAGAACTGAACAATCCTATGATGGATTCAGTCACTCGACGTTGGTCCACATGTTCTGTCAACGACAGGTAAAAGCAAGACTCTACATCATTTGACTTGGCATGGTTGTGTTTTTGTGTCTTTTTCCCATGCATTGCGTTAACTTAAATTATGTATATATTATGCTATTTTTCCAGTGATCCTATACACAGAAACTCAAATAATGCGAAACAATTTGCTTTTCAGATAGTTTCCTGCTTCTACACTGCACCGCTGCCGCTGCTGTGCCCTGCAGGTCTTGCGGCTCTTGGACTTGTCTTGAGCAGACCTATATATGAGGCCCTTGAGGTCTGCTGCAGAAAGGTTCAAAGGAAAGGACAGAGTGTGCTCGGTCTGGCACTAAGCTCTCTGTGCATCATAATGTTACTGCACACACATGCAGGAAGAGGAAAGACAGTGGCAGTGAGGAGGAGGAGGAGCTCAGGGTGGTGGAAGGGCTCTGGGTGCAACACTGAACTTTTCCCACCAAGACCCACCTTCAAGAACCTGTTATATGGCATCTGCCTCACTCTGTCTTCAAGATCCTGTTGGTTTTATGTGCATGACCATAATTAAATTACTTATGCCCTAATGCAAACAAGAAATCTAAATCATCTAAATTTAGACTGCATATTGATACTAAAAAATTGGAAGGAAAAAAGTACAAAAAATTGTATTTTTTATCGTTGAACTTTTTTCCTTTCAGTTTATCTGATGCAGTTTATTTCAGTTTGTAACCCCAGCCGTTCAGTTTTCCCCCCACAGTCCAAAAGCATGCATTTGCGGTTAAATTGTCCGTCCTTTGTTTGTTGTAGGTGTGAGCGTGATGGGCTGTCTCTTTGTGTTGGATCTGATGGACGGTTGTGCCCTGCTTTCTCCCATAATTAGCTGGGATTATCTGGGGGTTCTGCCACTTTCATTTAGATTAATCAGTATGGAAAATATATGGATGATCAAAAATAAATCTATCTGTATTTCTACTGGATAAGATGGAGTAAGCAAACCTTTCAACATGAGTACAGTTATTTACTGTAAAACTATGTTTTTTACCAATAAGAAACTCAATTTTCTTTTATTCTTTTAATTCTGTCTTTTCCTGTTTTGCTCTGTTAATCACTCCATAATGAGTGATTCATTAACAAACAACAATCAACCGTTTTTCAAACATCAGTTCAGACAATCGAGCCACTGTAAATCGGGGTGAGGTGCTTGGAACAACCCCCACCCCCAACCCTGCATACACACACACACACACACACACACACACACACACACACAGACACACGCGCATGCACACACACGTCCATCTATAACTGAGACAAGCCTCCAACATCCCATCCACGCAGTAGCCAATAGAATAAGTGCACTTACATTTTCAGCAGTAACACCCATCCACACGTCACTGCCCCGTGTGTGTGCATGTGTGTGTGTGTGCGTGCGCACACATGCACGCGCGCTATATAGAGCATCTCCATTCTCTCTCTCTTTCTCTCTTCCACACACACATTTGCAGGTGCTGCTCTTTGGCATCCCCCTCTCCCTCACACACACACAAACACACACATCCCCAGTTGGTCCACTTTCCTCTTTTTGGTGCTTGTAGAACTTGATAGTTTGCCTTCATGGAGGATTACCACAAACCTGACCAGCAGACAGTGCAGGCGCTGAGGAACATCGCCAACCGGCTCCGGATCAACTCCATCAAGGCGACGACCGCAGCGGGCAGCGGGTGAGTCCAAACCACTGATTCCCCTTGGTGGGTTTTCCTGGAACAATGCGAATGCGCTGCACTTTCACCCATCCTCTAAAGTTGGAGTTTGCTGACATTTCTCGGATGGACATCATTGGTCACACCTACCAACCCGTGCATGTGGAGATCCACTCATTCACATGCAAGCGAAGGGCCGAAGGAACAACGTGTTCTGCCTTTGTGCTCCTCCTTTTGTGTATTCGCAGAACAAGTTAAACCTCCAGAGCTGTTTGGTGAATCTTCGTGAGCCGTGATTTGAGTCCTTTTCAAATTTTATGACATATCTGAATTATCCCAATCAAACATATAAAAAATAAATTAAATAAATTTTGCTTTATGGAGAATTTCTAGTGTATTCCATAGACAAAAAAATATCCATCAAAATGTTCTGTTTAACTGTTGCATAATGAGAACATTTAACTATATATTGTTTTAACCATCAAAGATTTTGAATTTTTAAAGTAAAGTATGTCAGATGAATGAACATTAATCTCATATTTTAAAATGGAATTTTTGATCGGGGTAATATAGAAATTACTGGAATTTATATTGTTTACAAAAAATATTATTTGGATTCTGCTTGTAAATACTGAAAATTGCGTTTGACTTGATAATTTGTCCTCGTGCACTGTGAGGTCGACACAATGGATGGCAGACATGTGGGTGAAGTGTGTGTCGCAGTGGCTTTTACCGATGCATGGGCGCTGCAGTCAAATTCATTCAGCATCGATTCAAATACACAGGGTTTTTATTTTTTAATATGATAGTAACTAGTGTTATATTAGTTACAGATGCATTTCCTGAGTGCAGATGGAACATCATTGCACTTATTTGTGACAGAAATGCATTATCTGGAGATCAGCATAGTCACTGGTGAAAAGAAACCTGTAGCTTAATTCACGTCTTGAAAATTCAGCCATTTCCAGCCTATTGTGTGGAGAAATTTCATTTAGGAAAAAACGCCATGCTGCTGGACTATTAGTGTTCAAGAAATAAACAATCAATCAACCCACAACAGCGCGCCAAAATACTTAATCCTTTGCTGTCCACGGCAGTGTGAGGAGTACTGAACAATACTGACTGTAGGACTGAAGCTGGTTAGGGGTTTGTTGAGATGTTCTGAGCTACAACGGGACATTTTATGATCATTTTATTTGCATTTCAAATCAGCTTTGCGATTGTCGGAAGATTGGTTTGGATGTATTTGTGAATGGACTGTAAAGCTAAAACGCACATTGTGAGAGTCTGTGCGTTCTTCTGTGCGTATGTACGTGCTTATATTTGACATATGGGTGACAGCAGTCTCTCCCTTGTTGCACAGACACCCCACATCATGCTGCAGCGTGGCAGAAATCATGTCGGTGCTTTTCTTCCACACCATGAAGTACCGCCCTGACGACCTGAGGAACTTCAACAACGACCGCTTCGTCCTGTCCAAGGTGCAAATCAGTCGGGCCACGAGGAAAACGAAGCTCTGTGTGTGTCGAGGATGAGGATCTGAGCTACATTTGGAATTCTTTACAGGGTCACGCGGCTCCAGCGCTGTACTCCATGTGGGTCGAAACCGGTTTCCTGAAGGAGAGCGAGATGCTCACCATGTGCCACGTTGACTCCACGCTGGAGGGCCACCCCACCCCGGTGAGCCGTCACACACGGTTTCTCACACACACGTCAGGAATGAGGAATATCCCACTGAGCAAAAATGGTCAAACGCCCTCCGACATGTTCCCACATGACGACTTGTTCTTATGAGCCGTGTGATTTTCAGAGGCAGCAGTTTGTGGATGTGGCCACCGGGTCCCTGGGCCAGGGTCTTGGCGTGGCCTGTGGGATGGCGTACACCGGCAAATACTTCGACAAGTCCAGGTAGACCCTGACGTTACACTACACTGCTCTCAATCAATCATGTTTCAGGGATTATTATTTTTTATTATCATCATCATATTACTAACTTTACTTTATTTACCCTCATCTACAATGTTTTTTGCTAGAACAGTTTTTATATAATGTTTCTATTTTGAGGCGGTATCGTGCTTCCCCCAAGTAGCATTTGAGGAGGATTTTCCACATTTTGCGTGTGTGTGCTGCAGCTATGTGCATTTGCTCTCACAATTCTTCTGCTCCAATAACCACCGGCATGGCAGTCATCTCAGTTATTTTTACCCTGCAAGCAGATTTCGTCTCAGAATCCAATTCCAATATTGTGCTTTCACCATTTCATTATTTCTAAGTATTTTGTACTTAATGGCTTTCGGACTAATTCCATTTGATACATTCAGTTTTATGTTCGGTGATGACAATATGAAAAAAATGCAAGAGAAGCAAAACTGAATATATAGAAGTTTTTTTTTTTTTTTTTCGTGAAACAAAAGATTAACGGGTATTAAAATGAGATGTGAAATTCAACCTAATAAGTGATTCTAACGTTTCAACGCTTCAGGTAATGGAAAGTCTAACCAGCTGAAATCATAATGGTTTCTCCTGCTTTGCCTCAGTTACCGTGTGTACTGCCTGCTGGGGGATGGAGAGATGTCGGAGGGCGCTGTCTGGGAAGCCATGTCGTTTGCTTCTTACTACCAGCTTGACAACCTGGTGGCCATCATGGATATCAACCGCCTCGGCCAAAGTGACGCTGCACCCCTGCAGCATCACGTTGAAAAATATCAGAAACGCTGTGAAGCTTTTGGGTAACGTTGCATTTTACAGTGAAATTATTCAGTTCCTAATGTGTATAGCTTATCATGGGAATCATATCACATTTCTCTTCATCTGTGTGTAGCTGGCACGCCATCATCGTGGATGGACATAGTGTTGAAGAGCTCTGCAAGGCGCTGAGCCAGCCCCGCCATCAGCCCACTGCCATCATCGCGAAAACCATCAAGGGAAAAGGCATTCCAGGTACTTTATTTGATCGCTGTTCACACTTCACATTACACCACTTTACATGCAACAGCACCCGGCATCGGCTTTCCAGCCTCAGTGAAATCCATCCAGACACGCCATTCTCCTGTTGTTTCAGCTGCAGAGGATAAGCTGGGCTGGCACGCCAAGCCTCTTCCCAAAGACATGGCCGAGATGGTCATGAAGGACCTGCAGAGCCGGATCATGAGCAGCAGCAAGCACCTGTACCCCCCTTCCCCCATGGAGGACGCCCCACCCGTCAGCCTGAGAAACATCCGGATGCCAAGCGCCCCCAATTACAAGGCCGGAGAAAAGGTTGACCCAAAGGATCTGAGCGATACACGGCACATGTTCTGATTCATGCTGTTACAAGCCACGTTTACAAATCGATGTCTCTTTCGCAGATTTCCACGCGAAAGGCGTACGGGATGGCTCTGGCCAAACTGGGCCGCTACAACGAGCGCGTTGTGGTTCTTGACGGAGACACCAACAATCTCACCTACTCAGAGATCTTTAAGAACGAGCACCCCAACCGCTTCGTCGAGTGCTACATCGCTCAGCAGAACATGGTACGATCCCCGATCAGTTTCCACAGTCATGATTAGAACACAAATATTTATTTACCGTTCAAAAAGCCTCTTTGTCTTCTGGTGGAGTAAATTGCTCCTGCTCGGTTCCTACTGGCCTTGAGAACAACCTCACATGTCCCAGCTGCACGTCTGAGCCTATATTAATAAATTATACATGGCTGGCCTCGCTGTAATGTAAGGATGGCCAGAGACACGGGGCGTGTGTGTCCTGGTGGTCAGTGTGACAGCTGCTGATACTCCCAGTCGGAGAACAGTTCCCCCATCATTAATTTAACTGATAATAGTTTCGGGAGAGGTAATCAGAGTCGTCCCCCCCCCCCCCCCCCCCCCCCCCCCCCCCGTTACAGCTTCAGCAGCAGCCGGCTCCAATGTAGGTCAGGCATGTGTGTGATGATAAGCCGTCATGACAAGTGTATTCAGAAGTGAAATATTAATCAGTGTGGTGGGTGGGACCATCTGGCTGAGCGCATGAGACACGTCAAAGGTTGAAGGGTACAACCTCAGCGGATGAATGAAAATACGGAACATCAACCATTTTATTTATGATTAACAGAAAAAAAAAAGATACTTGAGCCTCTATGAAGTCTTTATGAAGACTTTATCCAGCATCAGATTTTAGTTTGGACAGAGGAACGATGTTGTAGTTCTGTGGAAAGTTTTGGAGACGGAGAGCAGAGGAAATTATTTCTGTCTCACTGTTGAATCTGCCCATATGGTAAAATAAGCTCCTGAGATTTGTGGGAAATGCCGCTCTCTTACTCTCTTCTAAAAGTAGTTTTTGGTTCAAAGAAGCTTTTGCAGATGGTTTATGCAGCGGATATTTGAACCTCTGGATGATTTTGTTGCGATCCAGACCTTCCTCTATCTAATCTGGCACAGGCTATTTTAGAATCATCCATGTGGCTCATGCAGGTACTAAGAAGTTATTCTCTTTCCCAGGTCAGTGTAGCGATGGGATGCGCCGCCCGTGAGAGGAACGTCGTATTCGCCAGCACCCTCGCTTCTTTCTTCGCTCGTGCCTATGACCAGCTTCGCATTGCAGCGATCTCAGAGAGCAACATCAACCTGTGTGGCTCCCACTGCGGTCTGTCGACTGGTTAGTAAATCAGCTGCTCGCACGCCACGCACACTACAACCCTCCCTACACACCTCTCACACCCTCACAATAAAACCTCCCTGACACTGAGCACTGCACACTGTCCGGTAAATTCACAGTATATTAATTGAGAAGTCAAATCTTTGTGTTTTGTGTGTGTGGTTGATGTCGGCCTCTCTTTCCTCTAATGTTGTGTTTTCCTCACAATTTACCACCTTGACCTTGCAGCTATTACTCAATCCTCCCCCTTTTCTCCCTTCGTGTCCACCCTGGAAGCTGTCAGCAGGTACCCTGCATGCAGTCCAGATTTACGCTCCGCGCATCTGCATGTTCTCACCTCACCAAAACCACCACATGACTTTTGACAGTTTCTCCCAGTGATTGATCAATACAGTTAGCTATTGGTGTTTATGTTACAGGGGAGGAAGGCCCCTCTCTGATGGGTCTTGAGGACATGGCGATGTTCAGGACCATCCCCTCCACGACCATTTTCTACCCCTGCGACGGGGTGTCCACAGAGAAGGCGGTGGAACTGGCTGTAACCACCAAGGTATTTGACCGCAGGACGGCGCTTTCTCCAAAGGGTCCGCAGTTACAGATGTGTGATGTCCTCTGTTCCCTTTTCCCCCTCGTTCAGGGTGTTTGCTACATCCGTACTGGCCGCCAGGACAGCGCCATCATCTACAACAGCAACGAGGACTTCCATGTTGGACAGGCAAAGGTGAGCAGGTCCTTTCTGCACCATGAGGATAAAATTAGAGGATTTAAAGAATATTTTAAAGAAATAGAGGATACCTTTGATCTTGTTAGGTGGTGTACCAGAGCAAGGACGACCAGGTGACGGTGGTGGCAGCTGGAGTGACCCTGCATGAGGCCCTTGCTGCAGCCGAGCATCTAAAGAAAGGTACAGCATAGCATCACATTGAGTTTGACAAAGAAAACTAAAAAGAATTGCCATGTATGGCATGTCCAGTACTTCAAGTTTCATTTCACAAGCACAGAGTGGATGCAGATGAACATTTATTTCTTCTTGTATTACAGAGAGGATTGCCGTCAGAGTCATTGACCCTTTCACAATCAAACCTCTGGATGCTAAAACCATCATCGACCACACGCGCGCCACCAGGGGACGGGTCCTCACCGTGGAGGACCACTACTATGAAGGTGGGTTTGCGCCACAGTCGCCGACTTTGCTCAGCTTCGACCGGCCGCAAGACCGGTAGCAACCCAGCAGCGAGAGGCTCGTCGGCAGGATGCAGCCCGGCCCCCGTCTGCGGTGGCACATTTCCATTGGTCCGGCGACGGAGACGCCGCGCCGTGGCGTTCGCTCATTGGCCGATGCGAGGGCGCCTCTTGTGTGCGTTCATTGCGAGGCAGCGCATCGGTGCCGTGGCGCATTTTGTAAGTGTGAGGGCCAGAGAAGGCGAGCGCTGTCAGATTTCCTTAGCCGTGCCCGTACCCATGGGGCTGACGCTGACCTAGATAGCACAGACAGCAGAGCGCTGTGCCTGCTAAGAGAGAGGGGATGGGTGACGGCACAGGACGGAGCGGACAAAGAGAATATACAGTCTGATGGTGGGGATCTCATTCATTCTACATCTTTACCGGTTTTGTTTCGGTGGAAGCGATACGGTTGTTTTTTTGTTTTGTTTTTACTTTTAGTGTTTTACTGCCTTTAGTGCACGGTACAGATCAATTGATTTTCCTCTTTGTTGCTCCCCAGGTGGCCTCGGGGAGGCGGTGTCTTCGGCCATGGTTAACGAGACCGGCTTCAACCTGCACCGCCTGGCCGTGTCCCACATCCCTCGCAGCGGTAAACCGCACGAGCTGCTCAAAATCTACGGGATCGACCGCGATGCCATAGCTCAGGCCATCCGCAAGATGCTTAGCAGTGCAACCAACGCCAAGTAACTTTGTTCCCCCTCCCCGCCCCACCCACCCACCTTCGTGGTTAAAATCAGCAGTCAAGTATGTTTTTGATTCACATGACACCCAGCTCTTTCGATTCATTCACTGTGAATACCCCTACGTGTTTACTGAAGTAATGTGATTTTCGTGCCGTACACTTTGAAGTAGAGATCCACGTCGACCTTCCTTTTGTGCATCCGTCACATCACAGAGAAAACGCAGAATCCCACAGATTCAACTGCGCGAATCACTCATGAGTTCAGCAGTGCCATAGATCCAGGTCAGTCACGAAAACATCTCTATAAGTGACATTGTCATTGGTGAATACTCACTGTACTAAATAATTCATTATTACATGTTCAACATGCATACGGTGTGATGCTCCTGTCTGTGTTTTTTTATATGATGCTCTTTCATTAGCTTTATTCAGCTGGAATTGCTTTTTTTATTGTTCTGAAGTAGCTCTTAAAAAGTGGGTGGGGCCTAGTTTTACAGTTGGTGTTGATCATGACAGCAGTGTCAGAAATAAGCTAAGTGAGTTGTTGTTTGTAGAAGGTAGTGGGAAAAAAAAGCAAATGTAGGTAGGACATAAAAAGCAGTAATGATGTTATGACGGTTATAGCTTTTCCAGTTTCAAAGGTAATTTTTTTCCTCTGCACTGCCTTTTGTTGTCAAAGTTACCATAAACCAACACACCTCAGTATTCATCTGTGCCCCGGCTGTACATTTGAATCCGCAGTGTAGCTTTTTGTCTTTTACGTTCGATGGATTCCAGCAGAATGGAGTTGCTTGGGACTGTGAAGGTAGATGCCTTGTTACATCTCATGTGTGAACCTAAGAACAGACATTTTTCTTTGTTACTTGAACTTTTGTATACACCATATTTCCATGTAATAAAGCCCTCTGCATTTGACTTTAAAAGCCTCCAACAGCTTGTTCCTTTCACATTCACATTTCTTTCAGCTCATGTTTTTTGGTAATAAAGTGTAATAAAATAAAATGTACTGGCAGGGCTCGTTACATTAGGTACAACATTATTGCACAACATAATCCACCCATTATACACCACTTTATCTAACATAACATTATGTAAGACTGGAGCTCATGCCAGATGACCTTGATTGAAGGAGGATATACAGTACACTCTGCAAA
The DNA here is from genome assembly GCF_902148845.1 of Salarias fasciatus. Taxonomy (NCBI): domain Eukaryota; kingdom Metazoa; phylum Chordata; class Actinopteri; order Blenniiformes; family Blenniidae; genus Salarias; species Salarias fasciatus. Next base: position 14,847,446 of record NC_043749.1, read on the forward strand.
GGGTTGCATCAACCAGAAACAATCACACTGATGGGGAATCTAAAGACCTTTCCACCTCAAACACACGTTTTTGAACTGGAGTGCCAGAGTACTGGAGTATGCAAACATATGATACGCCCACTCCAGATACAAAGCCTCCCAAGGCGGGACTTAAAGGAATGCTCCGAAGATTTTTGACCCACGCCCTATCCCTATCATTGACAAAGTTAAACAAGCTCATAAATACCTTTATTGTGTCTCTGCATCCAGTGACTGGTTCCCAGCTGTTAGCATCATAGTTAGCTTAGCTCAATTGCTGGAAGTTAATAGGGAACAGAGCCAGACTGACGAAAGTGGACAAAATAGTCCTTCCAGTGGTCCAGGGGACGGCGTATTAGCACGTGAAGTAAATCCGAATGGTTATAAAACATTTTAAAAGACGTGTTATCTTTTCAAACCCTTAAAATAACATTTTGATACACACAGGATAAATGGAAGGATATACCGGAGCACAGCAGTAGAAGCCATAGACTCAGCCGCTGTGCGCCGGTATATCCTTCCGCGGCGCACTATGCTTGTGCAGGTGTGTGTGTATCAAAACGTTATTTTAACAGATTGAAAAGAAAACACGTCTTTTAAAATATTTTGTAACCATTCGGATTTACTTCACGTGCTAATACGCTGTCCCCTGGGCCACTGGAAGGAGTATTTTGTCCACTTTCGTCAGTCCGGCTCTTTTCCCTATTGACTTCCAGTGATTGAGCTAAGCTAACTACAATGCTAACAGCTGGGAACCAGTCACTGGACACACAAACACAATAAAGGTATTTATGAGCTTGCCTAACTTTGTCAATGATAGGGATAGGGTGTGGGTCAAAAATCTTCGGAGTATTCCTTTAAACCGGGGTTCACCTCTCTGAGGCTCGAGTGCTCAACACTGAATCATCACGTTGCGACATAATTAAGGTCTAAGCAGAGGAAAAAGCTGTTCAAACCTCACGATTGTTGGGAATTGGTATGAATAAAATTAGAAATGATACATTATATGCATAATAATGCACATTGAGGACATAATCCAGCTAAGAAATCTTATACACAATCTTGGACACAGTAACCCTGTAATGTCCTCTCAAATGGAAACATATTTAAAACTCGTCTAGAATTTTTTACCATGAACTGGACTCCTGCAACTCTGTAACACTCACTGAGCCTCTTTCATCTCAGCCCAGACTCATTAAAATAAACTGGATTTTTAATACCAGATTATGACTCTTTGGACTACATTCTTTTATTTACAGATTTAAAATGTGTCTGAATCACCAAATAAAGCGAAGTCTGATGATAACTGGAACAAATGAAGTCCAGTCAAAAGAAAAACACATCTCAAACAAGATCAATAGAAGTGAGGCTCTTCAGATAAGCATCAGTGTTAAAATAATGGGATGGAGTGTATAAATATGAATGATATTTATTTTATTCATTATGCAAACATTTTAAAACGCTGACCGTTTCCTTCGTTTTTATGGGAGATTGAGACCTGACAAGTAGGGCGAAAATGCTTTAATTCTTCAATTCTTAACTATCTGAACATTAGAATCTAATTAATGAAAAGGAAAAAAAATTTTTTTTGAATATACATCAAACAAGAAACACAGTGCCTGAAATACATGCGGTGAGATATTTGTATGACTGATGGCAATAACTGTATTTAAAAATAACTTCATGAAAATGAAATACAAGTCAGATTATGTGTCAAATAAATTACTTATTTACTGTCAGTGACTTTACATTTTTCCTACTATAACTGCCAATAGATCTGAGACATGATGGTTTTCCTGTTAACTTGATTAACTCCTGAAACTTCGTCTTCACTCAAAAGTCTCTGTGGTTTTAAATTCATTTCACCACCTGTTGTTTGCTCTGTTCCACTGCTTCCTGTTAAGACAGACAGAAAAACGAAGAGTTTTAAGTTTCATTTAAAGACACAGAATTGATTTAGTGTTGAAAGTACAAACTCTGTCAACATATTAGAATATTTGTAATCATTCATATTCCACACACCTCAGAGAACTGTACTTCCTTTTTGCTCCCCTGAGAGCAAATACAAGGATCCCACAACCATAAGACAATGTATAGACTGAAATGAAGCACAGCATTTAATCAAAGACGATATCAATTTCTCCAAATATCCATATTCATCTGAGAACTAGGAACCCAAGTGGTTTTACCGTGATATGAGGTGAGGTGCAAGACTGCCACAAAAAGTGCTGAACCAAATCCCCAATAAACATCTAAAAAAAAAGATTGGAGAGGGAAGTCAGACAGAACAAATCGGTATTTAGATCACAATTCACAATCACTGTTTTTAAAAAGTCTATATGAATGGAAAATTATTGTCTGTAGCAATATGTCTTAGTGAAAACTCTTGATTTATTATTGTATCACTGATGGTAAATACCTCTTTTATGATAGGGAGTGCCTTTGCATCTCTTTGTATGAGGTGGCATGTCTGAGAGGGAGAAAAAAAAAAGCAAAAGTGACACTGTTATTCTCAAACAAAGCCTGAAGCATAATATAAAATGATACTCATTACAAGATATCAATAAATCAAATCCAAATCAAGTCAAGGTTACTGATAGAGCACTTTAAAACAACTGATTTCCAACAGCATGAAAAAAAAAGATTATCTATCTATCCAATGCAAAGTATACCTTACCAGTAAGTATGCCCAATAATTCAAAAGCTATGGTGAAAAATACACCAAAACTGACTGGCATCCAAAGAGCTGCAAGAAACAAATGATTTCAAACATCCGCTGAGTGCATACACAAACATGCCTTTAAAACAACATGTCAATATTTATATATGACAATAAACCATTCGGATGACGTCTACTTACTTCGAAATGGCCGATATGAAGCCATTCCACAGCCCAGACCAAAGCACAGTGAATAAAAATGATAATATTTGTCTGAAAAGGTTCATAATTAGATATTAAGGAAAGTTGATTTGGACAGCCAACTGACTTCAATGATTGTGAAATGTGGATTAAAAAATGCATACAGTGTTGGTAAAAGTCATGTAAGTTGTTTTCCCTCATATTTCTGGAAGAGAGAGAGAGAGAGAGAGAGAGAGAGAGAGAGAGAGAGAGAGAGAGAGAGAGAGAGAGAGAGAGAGAGAGAGAGAGAGAGTTCAATCATTGTAACCCTACATTTATAAAGTATCTAATGTAAAAATATCAATATGAATTACCATTACCACGAATGGATGGTTCCAGTGAAGGCTCAGGTGTTCATGTAACACTATGAAGACTTTTGACAGGCAGATATAGTCAAGACAGACCATGTGACCTCCATAAACCTGCTCAAACCACACTGTTGAGATGTCAGGAAAGTCCCACACTAGAAGGGTTTCTCTTTCACTTTTAAGTGCACTGTGCTATCATTGGGCAATCAATAACAGTATGCTGGAAGGTCCTTTGCTGAGACACCTTTTGCAACATTACAAGAAGTTGCAATCTGCCTGATGGGTCTCCTTCTCCTCCTTGTTGTAGCTGAGTAGAGTCCAAAAGGGGGCTCCAAGACACAGCTACTTGGTACATTTACAGGGAGCTAGACATTGAAATGATCAGTGAATGAGTCAAGCTCAAGAGCAGGCTGAAACAGTTACATTATGACACAAAATACAAAAACATTTCTGACACAAGTGGAGTTTTATTCCATACTTAAAAAAACAAGAAAAAACACTTAATGCTTAAAGCTCAGTTATGTTAGAAATGATCAAATATGCTTAATGCCAAAATAACCAACTTTCAACCACAAAGGGTATATCAAGTAATTTCAACATTATCTAGACAACTGGACATATTGAGACACATATTGAGACATAATATCCCCCAAAAAAGTCAATGCATCAAAAAACCTGCAAAACCAACATAAAGAAAAAGAAAAGACCAAATAATCCTGAATTTTTGCGCACGCTTTCCTGTCCTGACAACACTGTTTAAATTTAGAACTTTTTGGGGACTTTTAAAAAGTCTAATTTGATTAATCAATCTGATTGAACCGCGATATTCAGCGGACAATTAATCGTCTTAAACTGGCTTCAATAAATTGCTTCTGGTGGTGTGCTGGTCCCTCTGCTGGTGCTTTCGGGTACTACAAAGAGTAATCAGTAATGTACCGGTTCAACTAAACATTGCTATATTATAATGCATTCTCGGTGGGGAAAAACAAATCTATCTATCTATCTATCTATCTATCTATCTATCTATCTATCTATCTATCTATAATAAGCAATATTTGAGCAGCACTTTATGTCTATATTTTCCACCGATGTACTCCTCTAATACTTCAACAAATGTATTACACTGGTCAGGTTGTGGGAAAACTGAGCTTTAATGAGCTCGTTAAAATTGGGCATCTTGGAAAGACGAATATCAGTCAATTGTTGTGAATATGGTTGCAGTTTCATGGCTTAAACGCTAGGTGGCATTAATGCACTAAACCATTCAGAAACTTGGAGATCCGGTCCAAACTGTGCAATGCATTCTGGTACCTGGAGTCCATACGGCTGCTGACTCCAGTAGGCGTTGAGATACCGGTATCTGATTCAGAACTACATTTCCCGTCACGGACCGGAGCGTTTGAACGCCGTGCAGTGGTAGCTTTTTCCAATAGATGATCTCAACAGAAGTTTCCTCTGTCAGCCTCATGAAGGGATTGGAGAAAGTGCACGAGAATGACAAAACCGCGGTTTAAATTGGGTTTCGTCGAAGTCTGCCGCAGTCAAACACATCGGGGAACAAACGCCGTTTAAGCTCCGACGATGCGGTTCAAACAAAGAAGGCTGTGATTTGCGGGTCTTGGTGGTTTTCTGGCCGCTCCTCCTGCTCGGTCAGGGCTGGGTCCCGTTACAGTTGGGAGTCGGCGGCTCGCCAAGATGTCTACGGAGGAGCAGGAATATCCCGAAGCGGTCCTGGTGACAGAAGCCGGGCCGCAGTGGCTCCGAGCCGAGGTGGAGCGCCTGACGCGGGAGCTCCGCGAAACGAGCCACGAGAAGATCCAGGCGGCGGAGTACGGGCTGGCGGTGCTGGAGGAGAAGCAGCAGCTCAAGCAGCGGTTCGATGAGCTGGAGACGGAGTACGAGGCGGTCCGCCAGGAGCTGGATCAGCTGAAGGAGGTGACCGAGCGCACAGCCACGCACACAAACACACACCTACCAGGCTAATCGAGAATAAACATATTCCTAATCGATTAATCAGATCGTTATTACATTTCAATCACTTGATTATTGATTATATTTTGTTATTTCCTTGAAGAATAACAGAGCACCTTTAAGGTTAAATCTTTCATACTTGTATGAAACCTGTTGGACGTATATCCAACGTTTTATTAACTGATTTTAGGCAGTGGCATTAATATGGCCATGAGTTGGCATCACTTGTTGCCACTTGGCCAAAGGCTGAGGCCTTCAGATCAGACGTGTGCAGCTTCTTAAGCTGATGTCAGCTTTTAACCTCCTGAGTCTCACAAGAAATAAACATAGCTTCAGTGGAAATCAAATAGAGGGCAGGCAGGTACTTTGATTCAAACTAAACTCAAGATTCACCCATTATAGAGGTATTTTAGCTTTACTGTCCCCACTTCCAGAAAAGTTGATTGTAGTTTGTATATTTACCTTCTTGGTCCCTTTAATTTCTGATGACTACTTATGTTACAAGCAATGTAAGAAAGTCTGTGTTGTGGCATGCAGCTCCTCTGTTATGGTTTGATACAACTCACTGATGAACCAAAATATCATCACTTTAAACTTCCTGCAGTTGGCATTGCTGCTTCATTCACACAGGATGCTCGGAGAGCAACACATCTTCCTGTCCACACTCACCAAGTCACCAGCCTATCACAGGACTTTCATTATGAAGCTCAGTTCATCCCAGTGAACATGTTATTGAATTGCATTCCATTTAGGGGGGTGAATGGTCTTTGGCGTGACAGATTTCTCATAGGTGAGCAGAGAAGTTGGGATTTTTGAAGCTTGCCATAGCTGCTCTAAATTCTACAGTAGATTATGTGCAGATCTAGTGTTGATGATTTCATTGCAGGCGAAGTCTCTGATCTGGTGCCCTGTAGCGGGTCTCAGACCCCAGTTCTGTATATGATCTCTTTCTTTTTCATGTAATAAGATTCACAAACCAGACAAAAAGGATTAAGCAATATCAGCTGCCGAGATTTCAATGTGTGGGTGAATGAGGCTGTATGTCAAGAGAGAAGTGGGTTTTCCCCTTCTGTTTGGTACAGTCTGAGCTTTCTTGCAGCCTTTGGTCAGTCATTAGAGGAACTTTCATCACGGCTTCTTTCCATGGTTGTGTGGGCGTTACTTGCTGTCTGTTAACTGCATGTTCTTTGCTCACTCTTAATAATTCAGTGTAGTTTTTTTGTGGCTCCTCAGCTCAGCCTGGGCTCTTAGTCTTTCACACGATAGACAGAGTGGAACTTCATCCCAAGCCTTGATGCAGCAAATCCAAAGTGATAGGTGCATGAAACTAGAGAGCAAATGGGAAGTCGTGGGAGCTGAAGTTTGTGTATTCTTACTCAATAGCAGTCAAAATAAAGAACTACACTTCTTACCCTGAGTGCGTCGATGAATGACTTATGCTTTGTGACACACTGAAGGCGAGTTATGTCCACATTATAACATTCAGCTGCAAGACGAATGGTGAGTCACTGTTTTAGTCATTCGCGTGATAGCTCATAAAACCAAACATAGTTCCTTTTTTTTTAAGTTTTCAGGCTGATGTTCCATCACATTTGATTTTTACCTTCAGTCGTCTGATCGGCTCTCATGATGACTGACCGCAGGAACACATCCGTTTTCTGACTGACAGTTACATTACCGCTTTGCATCAGAAACTGTAGGGTTTGCAACTTCAAGTCTATAAGTCAGTCCGCCCAGGGATCTGTCTTTAAATCCTGTTGACATGATATTTGATTAATATTCTATATTTAGTTTGTTTAGTCCATGTATTCTCACATGTCCAATAATTCCTGATATCTTTTGAATGTTACTACATAGTAGTAATTGTATGCTTGTCTTTTTATTTACCCCCTACCCTAAAATAATTTCCTCTTTTTATTTTCGAATCAAACAAAATTGACTATAATTATTTGAATTCATTCCTATATTCTACCAAACAGCATAAGAAGCAGTAGTTCCAGATTGGTCCCTTTCATTACAAAAACAGACAGTCGTGGATAAAGCATGTAAAAACAGGTCTCAGGTATTTAAGGATGAAAAGACACCAGTGACTGCAGCTGCACATTTTAAAGCCAGTTTATTAATCTTCTGTTTGATTTATTGTCGCTATTTCTTTGTCTGTTTGTCCGCAGGCCTTTGGACAAGCACACTCGACTCACAGGAAGGTGGCGGCAGACGGAGAAAGCAGAGAGGAGTCACTGATTATGGAGTCTGCCAGTAAGGAGGCTCTCTACCAGCAGAAGGTGCTGGAATTGCAGAACGAGCTCCGACAGGCCAAAGCGTCTCTCTCCAGTGCACAAGCTGAAAATGATCGCCTGTCATCTATTGCCCTGGAGATGAGAGAGGTAACAGTAAAAATAAATAAATAACACATGTACCATGTGAATCTTTCACTCTCAAAAATTCATTTTGACCACTTTGAACTTTTTTTAAAATCCAGCTCAGTCGAAGTTTTGAGTTGTTATTATCTTATATTTGTGTAAAAATCATCAGAGGCTCATGTCACGACTCCAAAAGTCTGAAGCTTGTTTTTTTAAAGTAATGATGGAGATAAAACTTGAGTGTGGGTTCTGACAAAGCTGGCACTTGGAACGGGGGAGGGTCCACAAGCAGGTTTGTCCTGAGCCCAGTAGGATGGATGATGTAATGGCTCACAGCGAGTGACACAAAGGATGTCCTCCGCCGCGGTTCTCTGTAGCATGGATTGGTAAGTGGACCATGCTGTCCTTCCGTCATTGCGGTCGCCTGCCAAGGTCTTGCCCCTGTTGGTATGTGAGACATGCAGACATGCTGGTCCTCATTTCACTCATGCTGACCAGACCTTTACTAGGAATCAAACTGCTCGTCTCGTCACGTAGCGATAGAGTTGATCGATTTGCATTTCGCTCGTCATGGATTCCTCTGTGAAATGCTGCCATTCTCCTCTTTGTTCTTGTGTTGCAGAACTCGGACCTGGCAGAGCTGCAGCGCTCTCAGCTGCGGGACGACATCAGGGAGTACAAGATCCGGGAGGCGCGCCAGTTGCAGGACTACAGTGAGCTGGAGGAAGAGAACATCTCTCTCCAAAAGCAAGTGTCTGTGCTGAGGCAGAACCAGGTGAGACACGCTGGAGGTGATCCCAGTACTCTTTATTGTCTTACCAATATTGGGATGTATTCTTAATTTTCTCTTTTAAACGCCTGTGCAGAACTGTGCATATGTCGCTTCACTGGACTTGCCTTGCTTATGCTTGTGATCCTCTGCACAGGTGGAATTTGAAGGTCTAAAGCATGAGATCCGCCGCCTGGAGGAGGACTCCCAGTGTCTTCACAGCCAGCTGGATGAAGCCATGCGTCTGAGAGACATCGCTGATCGACAGCTCACAGAAGCTTTAGAGACCATTAAGACAGAGCGTGAGCAGAAAGCCACGCTGCGCAAAGAGCTGTCCCACTACATGACGATCGGTGGCTCCGTGTACAGCAGCACTTTCAACACGTCCATCGATAACCCCAAACTCCACGACGATCCCTCCACTGTCATGGAACCTGACAACGACGATCTGATCAGAGGTTTCGAGAACGGATTGATTAAAGCAAGCGAGAGCGATGAAGACAACAGATCTGCAGGAAGCAAGAGGGGAGAGGCCTTCAAGCCGGCTCCAAGCCTGGTGGACGACCTGCTGAGCGAGCTCAACATCTCAGAGATCCAGAAACTCAAACAGCAGCTCGTGCAGGTAAGAGATCTGTGACGTGCACAGATGTAGCGTTTAATGTCTTATTCCGTTCTTGCCGATCCTGTTTTGATCCGGTTCTGCCAAGCGGAGTGAAAATGTCCTTCTGTTTGCTTTAGGTGGAGAGGGAGAAGGCCGCCCTGATCAGCTCTCTGCAGGAGAACCAGAAGCAGCTGGAGCAGGCCTACAGCACAGTGTCCGAGCAAAAGGAAACGGTCAACAGGCTGACCGAAAACCTGAGCGCCATGAGGAAACTCCACGCAAGCAAGGAGCGCCAGTCTGCTCTGGACAGTGAAAAAGACCGGGACAGCCACGACGACGGGGATTACTATGAGCTGGACATAAACGGCCCGGAGATCCTGCAGTGTAAATACACGGTGGCGGTGTCTGAAGCAGGGGAGCTGAGGACAGAGCTGAAGACGCTGAGGGCGCAGTACGAGGAGTGCCGGACGCAGTACGAAGACGAGCGGGCGCGGCTGGAGAGCGACGTGCAGGACTTGAGGTCGAAGCTGTCGTCCCTGGAGAAGATCAGCCAGGCGGATAAAGCGGAGGTGGCTCGTCTGGAGAAGGAGCTCCGTCTGGTCAGCGAGGCCGCAGGAGAGTCGCTCGGCAGCCTGAACGTGGCTCAGGACGAGCTCATCGCCTTCAGCGAGGAGCTGGCCAACCTCTACAACCACGTGTGCATGTGCAACAACGAGACGCCAAACCGCGTCATGCTCGACTACTACAAGGAGGGCAAGGCCATCGTGAGGAGGGGGCAAGAAGGGAAGGAGATCCAGTCTCTGCTTCTTACAAACGGGCTGATCAGTGAGACCGAGGCCGGAAAGTCAGAAACCAACAGCACCTCGGCTGCAGCGCACGAGCACCGCCCAGAACCCATGAACATCTACAACCTCGTCGCCATCATCAGGGACCAGATCCGCCACCTGCAGCAGGCGGTGGACCGCACCACCGAGCTGTCGCGCCAGAGACTTGCCAATCTGGAGCTGAGCGCAGTGGCAGACAAAGACAAAGAAGCTTGCATGGAGGAGATTCTCAAGCTGAAGTCCCTGCTGAGCACCAAAAGGGAACAGATCGCCACTCTGAGAGCCGTGCTGAAGGCCAACAAGCAGGTCAGAGGATCGCCCCCAGTGTGCCGTGTGTAGGAAACATCCGCTGTGTCTGTAGAAGGAAGTCCATTGTTTCAGTGAAACAGAATGAGATGGGATGATTTAGCGCAGTGGTTCTCATATACATGTACCGTATGAGGGTTTTAGCAATAGCTGAAAATATTACACTATTCTATGATCATGCTTTCACACCCATATGACCACTGTCCTTCAGAACTCTTTCACAGTGTAGAGGTTCCACAGAAAACAAAGAGATTTTGAACAACCTACAGAACTATTTCCAGTCAAGAATTGAATCATCTTTGGATGAAAAGGATCATCACATGAATTCCTGAGTATTCTTATTGGTGTTCTTTTAAGCATTCTTGGTTTTTCATGTGAAGTGTCACATGCAACATCTTTGGACAGGAAGAACAGCCAACATTATGAAGAACAGTATAACACTTTTAAAAGAAAATCCATTATTAAAGTCACAGCAAACAAGTTTGTATTGTAAACAATAAGTCAGATTGTGTTCTTAGTTGTGTTAAATTACAGTGTTGTGTGAACATATATTCTTATGAGAGCTATTTATGGTAGTTATTTAGGAGAAAGGACGTAGGATTAATGTTCACCACTGTTTTTTCAGACAGCGGAGGTGGCGCTGGCCAACCTGAAGAGCAAGTACGAGAGTGAGAAGGCCATGGTGACTGACACCATGATGAAGCTCCGGAATGAACTCAAAGCTCTGAAGGAGGATGCTGCTACTTTCTCCTCGCTTCGAGCCATGTTTGCCACCAGGTATGATAAATACTTTATGTGCATCCTGAGTGTTTTATAACTCCATGCTCACTGTCTTGCACTTGGCTCAAACCTTTTTTGGCACTTGGGGACAACGTACGGGAATGCAGTTGTCACTTGACGGTATTTTAGCCCAGTGATGAAGAACACAGGTGTTATAGAGGTTAACGTCTGCTATCGTAATCAAAAAAACTCCAAACAGCCACGTGTTTGTTTTCCCTCTTCAGCATCTCTACAAAGCTTTGAGCCCCAGTGGTTTTTCTGCTGTTGTTTTGTGTGTTTATGAGAAAGACGCAGTGCATTGTGGGAATAATCTGATGTAACACTTGCAGTCAACTCGGCCTCCCATCTGGAAAATGCTGTCTGGGGAAATGGGGGGAGAACATGTTTGCAGCAGATGACCGAGGCAGACGTCTCCCCCTCCTGGCAGCAGCGTTGAATCGCCCTTCCCGCGTCTCTCCCTCACAGATGTGACGAGTACGTGACCCAGCTGGACGACATGCAGAGGCAGCTGGCCGCCGCGGAGGACGAGAAGAAGACGCTGAACTCCCTGCTGCGCATGGCCATTCAGCAGAAACTGGCATTAACGCAGCGCCTGGAGGATCTGGAGTTCGACCACGAGCAGGCGCGGCGCAAGAGCGCCACCGCGGCGGGAGGCAAGGCCAAAACAAAGGGCAAGGCTGCCCCCGCCAGCCATCGAGTAAGTCAGAAAGGCTCAGGTCTCTGAAGATTTTTCATGTCAGACCTGACAAACACACACATCAGTTGGAAGACACATTTTGGTCAAATGCCAGATTTTCTGTATTATCGGAAGGAAAACACAGAAGAGCTAACTTTTTATCTCTCCCTCTCCCCCCTTTTTTCCATTCGCAGTGAATCTCTCGAGCCAAGTGTCCTTAACGGGAGTCCGTCAGAGTGCGTGACGGCTTGCAGTCACTGTTGCTTCTGGTTTCTTCCCCCACGCCGTGGTCCGAGGCATGCCACCGTTCAGACAAGCACACGTCCCGCAGTATTCGCCAAGAGCCTTCCTTTTGCAGTGCCAAATCCTGTATGTGAAATTCCCCGACGCCTGTGCGGCTGCAGGCGATATGCATCTCTCCTCCAGCTGCCCTTTGCAGTCATCGGTCTTCCAACATTATGCACCACTATAATGATCGATCCATGGGAAGAGTCCAGCATTTGGATTTTTCATTGCCTGTATTTCCCTGACTGAGCACTTTTTCTTCCACTTGTCTGCTCTTTGGCAATTCTTGAATAATGCTAATGATATCATACAGTGTGTATACTGGTTGTGCATGCTAGTCCACCAGGTTTTTAATATTTTTATGTATCTAGACATATTTTAACCTTATTTATTAAGTAACAAAGTCACAAATGAGGGTTTTGCGTTTTTAAACCAGAACTATCGGCTTATTTTTTTGAATTTTTTTAAAAAATAAGAAGCAAATATATTTTTCTTTTTTTATTCCTGTGTTGCCCGTTGGCCTTAGATTTAGATTTGCCTTTTTTGACAACTTATAAAAGAGAAGAGATGTTACACACAAACTTTATGTCCTCCTATGATCCTGCAGTTACGGAGTTTCAGAGTCAGGGTCCTAACCACATTTTGTGTTCTTGTTCTTAGAGTTGTTACAAATCCAAGTACTCCTGTTGCGTCTGAGAAAGAACTTTACAAATCCTATTTAAAGATTTTTAAGTTAAGGTCAGATCATAACAGTATTCATAAACTTTATCCATGATTGAGTGTTTTATTACAACTTTTTGTAAATCTTGTTGCGTGGTAAAATAATGTGTCTGCAGTGCCATTTTGTGACTTGTTTTTGAAGTGCAATTTGCAGCCATTGTAAAGAGAAGACTAAAGTCTATGTGCTGTATCAGAATATGTTACTTGTTGCTACTCACAGTTGTGGTTCTATTAATGTTACATGTTGTTACTGTTGCTGCAGTTGTATTTATTTGACGATGTTCTGAAGACAGGATTTGTCGTTGTATTTGTTTAACAAGTCTGAACGGTCACAATTTCAAGAAAACTGAGCTGTGGTTAAATAAACACTAGCAACATGTATGTAGGCTGTCTGTCTCTGCTTACACTCGTGGCTGGTAAAAAGTAAATAAATCTAACTTTTCACATTTCTATTGACCTATTCTCTTGGTTTTTACGAATACATTTTAACAGGCATCTTTGATGATCTACAGTTGGGTTGAAGCTGCACATGGTGACCCCTACTTAACATTTATTACATTTTGTATCACCGGAAATGCAGTGAACAGATACATTCACCTCGTTTTCACAAATTTCAGATAACTTGACGATTAGAACTTTTTTTTCAGTTCCTTCAACATTAATTAGGTGTGTGGCCCTATTGTTAGTATTTCCCATTGGTGGGGTATTCAATGATATCACAATAAATAGTATACAAATATAAACATTATACTGATAGGGAAAGGTGCAGCAACTATTAGTTGAACAAAGTTTTTATCAGTTATTCAATTCAGACTTTATTTTCAGCTAAAATGACATTTACTCAATGAACCTCTTGAATTCTCCGTTTAAAAGTACGTTTTGATATATTTGTACATAATAATAAGTGCTGAAGATGTCAGTTAAAGACCAAACTCTCTTTAAATCCTCATAATTAATAAATGAAGGTAAATTTCAGCCCTGTCTAACATTTCATTTCCGCTGAAAGTGAGGTTTTTTTCAAATATGTTGACGCTGCCCATCCCTGCTGCGTGATGACGTCAGAGGGCGTGTCCAAGCAGAGGACAGAGGGGACTCCACAATGGGAGGTTTGTGTCTTTCTTACACAAAAACAACAAATAGCGCCTTAATAACTTGTTTGTTTTCCACGCGTGTCCGTCGCGAACATGTCACGAGCACGACCACGGCGCAGGCGAAGTGGACGGTGGCTTTCGGTTTAACACAGACAGGAGACCGACTCCTTCTAAGGCTTCCGAAAGTTTCCTAACAAGACGCCTGAGAGGAGAAAGTGGTTCATTTGAACTTTGTTTTAGTCACGCTTGCTAATCAATGGGCGTTTTATCAGATATTTACGAATATCAAATATCTCCCATGTTGCCATTTCTTATCTGGCGAATGTGTTCGTTCATTTCGGAAAGTGCGACTTCGCGCTACCTTTCTTTCTCATTCAGTACCAGTTGCCGCAGTGTTGTCCTTTTTATTCCAGACAGTTTTCACGAGCAGCTGACAGAGGACAGCGCTTTCCTCCGGGCTGACAGCAGGCTGGACACGGAGCTGGTGGACAAGCTCATCCTGCAACTGAACAGGATCTACCCACAGATCCTCACAGACAAGGAGGCCACCAGAGTGAGTCCTCCCTCAGTCCCTCCTGTCCTGTCCTGTCCTGTCCTGTCCTGTCCTGTCCTGCCCTGTCCTGTCCTGTCCTGTCCTGGGGTTGTTGCTGCAAACAGTCCCACAAATAAACAGCCTGTGTTAAAATGTCATGCAAGGCTTTATTTGCAGGCTGTTCCCAAGGAGCCAAAATAAATCCACCCTGCACCAGCATGACCCCTATCCAAACTGTGTTGTCTTTATGCAAATATTATTGGTGCCTTGTTTCTCATATATCAGTTTACAAGCAGTATTTGATGTTTTTGCTTTGTGTTTGTTTGAGTCTAATGCTTTGTCGTTGCAAAAAAAAAAAAAGAATCTTAAATGCAAACATGACATGATTTAGGTATTGCAGCATTTTACTGCAGAGCTGAGAGTGTTTTTATACCTACTTTTATGCATCTTGCTTAAAACCATATTTAAATTCTAAAGTACTTTTTCATATTGTCTTTCTACTAGTGCTGTCAATTTAATCGTGATTAATCCATTGAGGTCTGCCAATTGGGTCAAAGAAAAGAACTAGAGGATAATAGTGTTTTTTTCCTGACATTGGGACTGATTTATGAGGATTAGATTCTTCATTGCAATTAATCTCAACTTTAAAAAAGTTAATTGTTGACAGTCCTCCATGAATTAATCACGATTAATTGCGATCAATGCGATTAAATTGCGATCAATGCGATTAAAACTGACAGCACTACTTTCTACACAACTATATTTTCATATTTTGTTTTCACACAACTACCTCATCAACAAATTACTTTTTTAAATGAAAAGCAATAATTTCATTCAGAAAAATGGCACGATCTCTATAATATAAAAGCATTCATGGGTTCTGTAGAATTTATGTCACACATCTGTAGGTTAGTATGCCAATATCCTAATGCTATTACTCTCCTCCAGTTCAGGAATCTGGACGTCCCGACAGGTGTCCGTCTGGGTGAGCTCCTGACACACCTGCAGCGAAAAGGCGATGAAGCATGCAAGGAATTTTACAGAGCTCTTCACTTGCATGTAGAGGAGGTTTACTTCAGCCTGCCCACACGCCTTCGCCTCAGAGGTTAGGACCTAAAGCTATTTCCATGTGTCTTCCTACCTTCATAATTTTTAAATCGTTTGACACAGTGTACTTGGTTACAAATATTCCAAAATGTTTTTATGTATGCTGATATATTTTACAGTTGTTTTTATACTACTCTGCCTTCAGATAATAACTTCGATCCACTTGCATTTCCGCAAAGCTGCCAGCAGAGATACGTTCTGAACGACAGGGGTGAGACATGAAGCTTAAATGACCTATATCAGTGTGTGTTTAGTACATGTAGTCGCTCTTATTATGCAGTGTATAAAGGGTGTTGCTTTGAATGATGGACAGTAAGCATTTTGGTCTAAATAGCAGCATACATGATTCTCTTTTATAGGTATTATTAGCTTTAATTTCAAGCATAACACAATATTCGCACTAATTATGTTTATTCACATCTTTATTTTACAACAAATAATTTCTTTATTGTCTATTCGTTGTGTAGTGTGTGTGTGTGTGTGTGTGTGGTGTGTAAGAATAATTTTCACTCTTGCATTTCACTCATGCACTTCAAAATTCATGCCAGAGTGAATATTCCTTTTTTGTGTCATTATTTGTCACAGTCGCTGTATGATTTTAAACAGGAAAATAATTACACTGGTTAGTTTTGTTTTGTTTTTTTAATTATGCAAACTCTTTTCTAGGTCCCGTCTTCTTTCTGGGCTGTTTCAGCATTGCAGTTGGGCTGGCTTTACTCTATTACTATAGTGGTAAATCATTTCTTATTTATTTTTTAATAATTTTGCATTGCAGTTTTGACACTAGGCCACTGCCAGCATTATAGCTGGTGTGTATGATTGAAAACTCATTTCCACTCAGACAGTGTGTTTGTTCCTGCAGAAGCCAAAGTGTCAGGAGGCAGCCACGGTCTGGGGATGGCTGCTCTGGGCCTGAAAAAAAAAGCTCAGGAAGTCCTGATATGGTACAGCGCCGAAGGCCTCGGGAAGTAACGGGTAACTTCTCCACAGCAGGTGCTTCAGCAGCGCTGCTTTAACGGATTGATGCCTGCACTAAAGCGCCGCACACGGCTCTCGGATTGTTCTTGACAGTCTGACACGATCCAACAACTCTCTTCCAAATTTCACCATCACAAAACGTTCTGTTATGCACTTTTTTTAGTTACATTTAAAGAGGTGATCATTTGAGGTTATGTTTCATATTGCGGTTGCGTCTTATACAATGCACCATGTTTTAAAATGCATGTGTATGTCAGTGGGGTGACATTACTGTTAAAAACACCTCTCATTCTGCAAAGATACCTCAATAATCACAAGTTGAACTCAGCACCTTTGCCAGTCTCAAACTTACATGAACCATATTGTCTTTGAGAAAATTGTAGTTTTTGCAGACCTGTTGTGTTGTGATCAATCTAAACGAGTTAACGGATCAAATGAGTGTATCTTCTAAACGGTTCAGTGGATATTTTGTACACTGTGTATATTATTTATCATTTATTCCTCAACATCTGAGAGAGGAAACGTGAGATCTATTTGGAGCTCTGTTTGGCATTTTGCTCCTATTTGCTCTCAATTAGATTTATATTGGTTAAAGGGAGGAGTGACTAGTAAGTCTTGTCAAGCCATGTTCACGGCAGGTGTTTGAACTTCAAACTAAGCCCATCTTTTTTATGTTTGGTTTGAGATTAAATATATCATTTGTATTGTATTGTATTCATCATTTTCCACGCATTTATAAGCATCAGTACTTCATGGGGTTTTCAGCCTTCAGCATTAGTAATCTGGAGTAGCCTGAAAGGAACCAGCATGATTTGTATACACACCAGATCTACTGGATTTCTGAACATTCTTAGTGTGTAAATATTACAGCAACGGAGATCTCAAGGAACCAAACGTACCCGTACATACATATTCTGAAATCTGAATAATCTGTTGGTCATTTATTCCAGGGATATTCATAATGTGGGTTTAATTAATTTAAAATGTATTGTGAATGTGATCAGATAAAAAGGATCACACTGGTGTCTGTGGTGCTGAAATTTGAATTATTACACTCTTACTTGTGTCAAGCTTGATTGTGAGTTGAAAATGCCTTTAAAAAAACATTCATACACTTGTCTGAGAAATATGGACATGCCCTCTGCTCTTCTTTGGCAGGAGACAGAATGTTGTGGCATGAGGTTTTTTTTTTAATCCATGAGTACAGAGACATGAGCAGATTAAAAAAAAAAAACACACAAAGGTAAAAAAAACGTTAAAATTCATATAAATTACAACTTCAGAAGACAAGCATGTTTGCATGATGGTGGCACGTGGTCGCCCTCTGGTGGCAAAAAGCGATAGCACACCACAACGCCGGTGCTCGTTTTAAAAGTGTTTCCTCAGACCTTTCCACTCACATCTGGACTGAAACAAAACACCAGTATATCCAGTGGAACTGTGAAAACAATCGGAGGCGTAAATTGACTTGTGGTACGAGTTTGTACGAGTATATTGTGTGACTCGGGATCACGTGTGTGCTTCCTCCAATTATATTTCGCCGTTTCCGTGCAATGCATTATGGGTGGAGGGAAACTAAAGCAAAATATTAGAATATTTGATGAAAAACCTACTTGGAGGGTCGGGAAATGTATCGGGCTTTGTAATTTGTATATATAAAATAATAATAGAAGCGTGCTGTAAGTGGACAGTCTGATGACTTCACCGTGAACGAGACGTACGGCAGTGATCGCTGGGTATATAACGTGGCAGCCGCGAGAGAAAGGGCGTGTTGTATGAAAGGAGAGAAGGTTAGCACTCCCCTTGACAAGGATGGAATTGGCCCCTGTGGCCTGCAACACATATACGGTTAAGGCATTGCCACCTACTTCGTGGCATCTCTAACCAAGTTTTTTTTTTCCTTATTTCTTTGTGTATCACTGCCTGACTGCCTTAACCCTACAGCCTGTCAGCTCCTCTGTGTCAGACCAAGTTCACTGTGTCCGCTATTCTCATACAGCTGAAAAGAGGAAGCAGGGCTCCAGCATTTCCTTGTGTCAGTGTTTCCACTGGGCTGGGCAGGATGGAACGTTTTACTTTTCCTGTTGGCTTGCAGCCCACCGTGAAGTGCCACAGAGTAGCTTTTACCCTCACCCTTTCTGACAGATCCACTCCAGGAGTGTACTGCAGTTCAGACACGCTCTTTATCTCGTTTGTGTTTTATGTCAATCCCAGTAGTGATTTAGTTTATATAAGAATTTCAGATAAAATCTGAAAGCTACTCTGAAGCACTTACAAAAAATAATTAGAATTTATTAAAATCAGAAAGTGGGGTTTGGTCTTCACGTGGGACACCAGAGAGCGTCTGGAGCTCATGGGAATACATTTTCACTGTTTTTCCCCCAGTGAATTGTTCAAAATAACTTGTTGGAGTGTATAACTGTTACTTGTTTCATTAAATCACAAAAAAACTTTCTACAAAATGTAATCGGCACAAGCAGAGTTTTGCTTTATCCTGCCTCAACAGCCACTAACATTATATCTTAAAGTGACAGCCCTGTGAGGATTCCTCACATTTTGTATTTTCAGCACTTTTAACTTTTAAAACTTCAAGAGCCATGTAAATCCCAGAGACCTTCTTCCCCACTTTTAATTTCCTGCCACTAATATTCAAAGCTTTGCTCTGTTTCCTCAAATGATTTTTTTTTAATGTGGCTCTATTTTTCCTGATGTGATCCTCTGGATGGAGATCCAAACGTTTTGCAGCTTTGCTTTGATGCAATAATCCTGTGAGTGGATTCTGAATCAAGACATTTTTCTTTTGTTTGCTGTCATTTAATGTACAGAAATTGAGTTTCTTACTGTGTATAATGTTAAAAAAATGCCTTCCATCAAGTGGTGCCATTGTTTGCAAAACTGGGACTTTGTCTTTGTGCATTAAGTGTGAAAAATAAATAAATAAATAAAAGAAACCCAACAAGTTCTTTTTGTTTTATTTATAAAGATTGCTTAAAATACTTGTCACAGTGTGTCAAACAAGGCTATATGATAAGAGCTAAGAAAACTTTGGTCCTTTAAAAAAGTGATTTAAAAAAAAGACATTTATATATATATAACTTAATCCATAAACACTGACAGACATTAACTAACATGTTAGTGACTTTAAATATTACACAGCAGACTTTGCATAGCACTCAAATATAAAGTAATAAGGTTCACTTCATTAATCGGTAGAGGTTTGAAACACTGTAAACAGTAGGTGACTTTTATCTTACAGCTTTACAGTAGGCATTGTAACACGTCATGCAGCATTAAGGGAACGGGAAGTCCTGAAGGCCTTGTCATAAATGTTTATGGGTTATAACGTATTCTTCTGTCTAGATGAGGCACATTGAAAAAAATCAGAATCTGTCAAGAAACCGTTGTGATGAGTCGGCGCCCCTGAGGTTCGTTTTAAAAGAAAATTAACCAGGAAAGCATTTCTTTGCATTCGGGAACCTGAGGTAATGTTCACAAGAAATAAGAAGTGACCGCTCTAAAGTTGTTCATCGTTAGTCATCTTTGGATATTCTCTAACACACGCAAACACACACGACCGTAAAACTTGATCCTCAGAGTACGCTCGGCCCTCCTCGAGCCCGGGAAGCTAAATTACAGAAAAGAAAATGCTCCTGCTTGGCATCTGGATATAAACGTCCCCTTCCTCTGCGGAGGATAATAATGGGTTCACTGGTTGGACAGCTGAACTCCAAACGCCGTGATGAAGACGTTCACGACCACAATGATGAAGACGAACGCCGTGGCGAAGTTTTCCATGAGGTTCAGCTTGTAGTGCATCTTCTCATCGTTTAGATTCCACTTCACTGTGAAAGAGAAGCAAGACGAGACATTACTGAGTAAAATCTGCATAAAATGACCAATCTGAGCCACGAGAGGGCGGCACAGAGACTTCCTGCCACTTCAGCTGTGAAGCAATCATTAACAGAGGATATGTCTGCTATTAACATGTGACAGCGGCTCCCTCAGGTGAAAAGCTTTTCCCCAAGGACGTTTCACGGCTCATCAGCGTGAGAATGAACCATCAGTATTCAACCACAGCATAAGCTTTTTGTTTTGAAAAAAAAAACCCACTGTCAAATCCCTCGAGAGAGAATATTTTCTCAGACTTGAGGGACCACTTCAAAACTGGAAGCAGCTGACTCGGTGGCGTTGCTTCCTGCTGTGGCTCTCCGGGCAGAGCTATTAGCGTTCCTTGTTAGCCTCAGATAGATAGGATGGAGGGGGAGAGCGGGAAAAGACAAAACCGAATACTGCAAACCTTTTATCTTCCACATTACTGAATCATAATAGGATTTCAAAGCAATACAGAAATCGTGCCAGCTTGAGTTTATAAAAATATGAATGTCAATGATTACAGGACACAACCAGAAAAGCAAGTGGTTGTGTTTCTGTTTGTCCAGACTCCATCACATATACAGTTAAGGAATCTGTCACCCCCCTCACCTATAAAGATGAGCAGAACTCCCACCAGGATCTGCAGGATGAGCGACAGGCTGATGAGAGTGACGAGGGGCACGTAGAAGCTGAAGCTGGACCCCTGTGCCAGCACGGCCTTCAGCTGGGAGGCGTTGGCCATGAGCAGAGCCACGTCCAGCATGCTCTCGGCCATGCTCTTCTTGTTGGCATAGTGGTTCATGTTGAGGGGCTCCTTCTCTCTCCTCCGACTGCCCCCACGGGGCGGGACCTGCACAGACAAAGAAGATTGTGCGAATTCTGAAAACTGTATTTTCAAGAAGCCACTTTATGGACAACATGTTTTTAACCTCAGTGAACTATTCACCTGGTGGCATGGTGTTGTAGTGAAAACATTTCATTGAGTGATTCTACTTTCATCTAGCCTGGCATGCCAGACTGACCTCATATGTTACACACAGAGACATCTCCGTGTATCCCTGAGCATGGAGAGACAGTCTGGCGGGCCAGGCTAACTTTCGTCCACACAACAGAAACAGAAACTGTCCTGAGTGCATCTGCGAAAGGGAAGTGAAGAGTTCTCTGCTGACGTCACGCTGGATAATACACCGAACAGTGTCTGACTGAGGAAAGCACATTTTCACTTCCACATGAAACACTTGCACAGAATTCAACATCCAGGGAACTATTGTGATTCTCTGACATTTCCACAAGAAAGAAAGATCCCCAGATGTTGAAATGCCTCCCCCCTGTCACAAGGACAGGCGAAACTCCAGGAATATAAATATAACTAACGAAAAACTGAGAAGTAAGACCTGATCATGAGCTGATAAACACTGATGTGATTGAAGGTGTGTGTGTGTGTGTGTGTGTGTGTGTGTGTGTGTGTGTGTGTGTGTGTGTGTGTGTGTGAGTGTATTTTAATGGCTAAAATAATAATAAAGACACAATAACCAAAAATGCACATATATAGCTATTGTTTAGATCATTTAAGTAACTTTCGTAGCGTAATTAACATTTTGTATGTAGTCCTTGTTAGTATTTTGATCCATCCATCCATCCATCCATCCATCCATCCATATTCAAACATGGTGCCACAGAAATTAAAATCCACTTTAAAAACACTTTGGTGGACACGTTATAATCCGCACATTCACTACGTTGTGAAATATTAATGCAAAATTACGAGATTGAGTTGTTTATGTGAAGATTGCTAAGACGGAACTACTTACTAAACATGGCGTCTGGGCGTAGTGATTTCAAAAGAAAAAGCAGTTCCCAGTATTTGCTTCAATGTTGTAACGCTACAATATTATTTGTTGGTGTTCCACAGCGTAGTGAATGTGCGGATTACAACGTGTCCACCAAAGTGATTTGGGGTTGTTGGATTGTGTATTTGATGAGTTTGACAAGGGGAAGCAAAAATACCGCCCACTTCCATTGTGTCCGCCGCGAAGCCCTCCTCGACTCGCCACAGAATAAACAACAGCTCGCCATCACAAAAAAACAGTAAGTATGCTGTTCGAAATGACTAAGCGATTGCGCTGAATGGGCCAATTTGCCAAAATGTTGAAGTATCCCTTTAACACAAATAACTCCATTCGATGCTACCTTCAGAGCCTTGACCTCACACATGACCTCCTGGAGCCTCCTGGAGCCTCGGGGGCCCTGGCTTCAATCCACTGTCCACAGACATGTCTGTTAAAGGTTAATTGGTGACTCAATAGGTGTGAATGTCTCTCTCTGTCTGTTCGTCTACATTTTCAGTCAGCACCGCGTACAGGAGCTGGATGACAGGCAGGAAACAGTCTGTAGCTGGAAAATTGACTGTAAAGTTTGAAGGCTTCAGCTAAAAGTGTGTTTGTGAAAGAACAGAAAATCCATTCCAGTTTTTCAGTTCTTGGTGTGGTTTCTGTTGTGAGTATTATAGGAAGTGAAAGTGTTTCTGTAGAACAGACAGAATCCTTATTTAGAAACATTTCAGTGTTCATAAAATTGCCAAGCGAGCAAAATAATTTGTCAGTGACCAGGTTAAACTGAAAAATGACCTCAGAAATACGGTGGGTCAGGACTCTTAGAAACACGGTCATATTTATATCACACCAGTATAAGCATGCAGTGGCTCCAGATCATGTGTATCACTCTGAGTACAACTCCCACCTTGTTAGAAATACAAAATACAGATTTAATACTTTTAAAAATGCTTTTTTTGTCTGCTTACCATCAATGTGATTTGTGAGGGAACTGTAGTTGTGCAACACAGTTATGTTTCTACCAACGTAGTATTTAATATGTTTTAAACTGACCTGAATGAATGAATAAATAAACTGACCTGTGTGTTTATTTAAGGAGATCCGTTTTACATTACATCTCTGGGTGGAGCGGTTTGGCCCCTGGGCTGGAATTTAAGTCTGCATGTGGAATATTTAAAGCAAATGTGTGTTTATACAGTTTCACTGGTCCCAGGACTGTGGCTATAATAACATTGCAACATATTTGTTTAAACATCAATCCCATGTGTTCACTGTTATTATTATAGTCATATCTTTAAGGAGTTACGGTAATTTTATATCCTCCAAAAATAATAAAAAGTGTCCTAAATAAACTGTCCACCTGGTCAAACTGTCAAGAGATCAGTTAATGCATTTGTACCTTCATTATAGATATGCATAATAACATTTTTGTTTGTCCTACAAGTGAAAGGAGTCTGTGATTAATGATTGATTTAAAAATATGATCTCACAGGAAAGCAGGGTCACTGCGGAAATCTGTTCAGCCCGGCGCAGTTCATCTGTCCAACAATGGCCACCTTGTGCCCAGGTTGGCAGCGGCACATGCTGAGGTTAAGCTCTGCATTTTTCTGTGTGCAGCTGTGAAAACGTGCCAGGCTGCAGAAGGTAGACCGAGATCTGTGGTATGACAGCACACTATCAACCACACCGGCCACACTCAACCTTTGAGCTGTTGCTATTCAGGCTTTCTATGTTTGCTTGCCCAAGCGGTACCAGGAAGAACATGCCACACCAAGTGAACAAACTCAAGAGTGACCTCAAATTTTACTGCAGTTATTCCAGATTTCATCAGAAGTCCAGCAAAAGCAGATGTACCATCAATTGTTTGTAATTATCATTTATTATGTCTGAAACTTTACTTTCCTTATGAAAAACACAACATTTCACATGGTTTGAAATGAGACATAAAGTATTATTCCTTCAAGAGTGAATTATAGACATTTCAGATTCTGGATGTAAAAAAATGTAGCCAAATGATCCCTTAGTAAAGATAGTCTACTGAGTCTGACATCAAACCGGTTTGCCACACAATTTTAGATGACAGTTTTTCATATTGCATACGGAAAGGCATCTGTGACAATATTAGTGTATTTTTGTTCTGTAACTTCAATTTTTTTCTAGGTGCAAAATGTGTATTATTACTGTTTTTTAATCTCACTTGCATGGTTGTCATCATTGGAGCAATAATCTTTTTAAATATTCCTGAATATTCCTTTACCACTGAAAGAAAATACAGTTGCTCCTTTCTATTCCTATGCGGAAGTTGGACAGCAGGTAATTTTCTTTAACAACAGTGGTAACCCTTTATTTTCTCGTCATTTTCCTTCTGGCATCTTCAACAGGACTGAGTGGTTTACTTCTAAGAATGAGGTTAATACAGAAAACCCACCAATGGAAAGTTGTGTTTCCACAGAGCTGCTTAATTCCGGTTCTGAAAGCCTGAAAAGCGTATTGTTGGGAGAAAGCCGTGGTCAGATCCCACCTCTGTGTCCCACCTGATCCGCAGTGATCACACAGCAGCCGCCCGGTCTCCTCTGTCATCCCGGATCAGGTGTCATTCAGGGAAAGCCGAAACCCGCAGCACGCTGTAGCTGCTTTCTACTAAACTACTAAAATATTCTCATAATTAGCCTTCACGCTTCCCGTTCAGTTAAAACAAAACCGACCTTCGAACTGGCTCTATTGTATTTAAAATACCGTAAACGCCGCTTATTCTGCTTCCTTGATTTAAATGAATCTGGAAATGATGTGAATGAATGTGAATAAAATCAGATAGGTCACTCGTGCGGCGGTTAGATCTCTTTCAGCCTGTCGACGGCTGGCTGAGCCTGAAGGACATTAGAGGGGCGGATTAACATTTCTGAACACTGAGCTGTTATTTTTTTTCTTCCTTCTCTCGAGCGGCTGTCTTACCTCCACATCTCCGTTATTTCCCCCCCGGTGCATCATTTCGTTCTCGTCGGTTGCCATGATTCTCTGGTTTGCGTGAGGAGGAGGCTCATGAACCGCCGCTGCGGGCTTACCGGCGGAGCGTCGTGCGGGAACACGGTGTGTTTATTCAGTGAGGAAGAAGAAGAAGAAGAAGAAAAACTCCGGACGACCGCCCCCCGACCCGACCCGGGGGCGACTGTCCTCTGGCTGCGGGGGATTGTCGGGAGAGCGCCTCCCTGCTGGTAGCGACGCCGCGCCTCACTTGTGGTCTATGTGAGGAGATAAGTGTGAGAAAAAAGAGCGAAAGAACGGTCACGATTGCACGATTGTGGATTGCCAATCCACAGACTCATTGACAGCATTGTACTGTACAGTCAGTGGCTGCAACACGCGGACAGTGGCCTCACCGCCCCCCAGTGGGAGCGAGCGGTATTACACTCTGGAAAAACGAGGTCCCAAGAAATATCGATGCCAAAAGAATGACTCTGGCTTCTAAACAGTTCCAAGTCTACACAACCAAGGAGATGATTTCTGCCCCTTTTTTTTTCTTACAGATAAAGGTAACTGCTACTGTAGGATGAGCATGTTTTCTTGTCCAAAAAGAGCATCATCATCTTGATTCTGTCTCAAGATAAACAACACTAAAAACCTATTCAAAGTACCTAATATATCCAGTGCATGCCTAAATTGTTTGAACAAAACAGTCAGTGCTATTATATAAAAGAGATCTTTTTATTAAAAAAAAAAGACACAAATTGTGATTGCCTTCATAGAGGTTGCTTAATCTGAAAACTGAACTGTCTTTGACAATCAATGGCACAAAAAACAAACCAAAAAACCTCAACAGTCTCCAAAAAGAAATAATAACAGAAACATGTTGAAATGCGTAGTACAACAACATAATAGACATCAAATAAAGTTTTTTTTTTTTTTTTTGCTTCAGTCATTAGTTGTCTTTGTGAAAAGTTGGGGGGCTAAAGGCTGCAGAAATCATGAAACCTAAGAAGTAAAAGGCTCTTGACATGAATAGTCAACAATCGGCAAAGAGGATGGTAGGTTGTGCATAAAAAGATACTGAGTTATGCTTAAAGTACATTAAATACTGTATAATTGTTCACTGAATACATTACTCTTTTCTATGCTCAAACCATGGAGAGGTTTTTGAGGTGTCTTTATTTGAAGGTTGTCATGCTATCTCTCATGTTACTGGTCTGGCATAGGTAAGGCCAAACAGTGCTATATGTGGCCCCTGGACTGAAATAAGTGTGACACCCTTGCCATTAAACATTTGGGTCACCAGTTTATAGTGACACTAAAATAATTGCCTTATTTTAGATTATATAATAAATCTCTCTGCAGTGAATATTCTCACTGGAATTCTGATTACTTTCCCTTTAGATGTGATGGTGCCACACTTGGAAGGAATTTGTATTTGTTGAATGATTATTTGAGCTTTGTATGGGGATCACTCCCAAGGAGAATAAAAATCTGCTGACTTTTTGCGAGTGGTTTTCATAACTCTGATGAAGCCCTGTGATGAACTGGTGGCCTGTCCAGAGTCACTGCCCAGCTGGGATTAGCTCCAGCACCCATGACTTTGCACAGGATAAAATTGGAGACAGGACTGATGGATGAACCTGTGTCTCTCTTCTTGTGTGTTATCTCTGTATCTCTCTCCTCTCATCTCCACCCCCAGTTTTTAAAAGGAAGGTTTCTTCCTTTTAAAAGGGAATTTTCCTATCTACGGTCACTTTTGCTTGCTTGTGTGGAACTGTTGGGGTTTTATAAAAGTGCCAAGAAATGACTTTGGCACTATATAAATAAAGCTGAATTGAATGGAATGGTGAGTTGTTCGTAATAATATTTAAATAAAAATGCATAATATCAAATAATTTTTACATTAAATGTGTCATAATTAAATCAAACATGATTCAACCGGCCTTAAACTTTGAAACTGAGTTGAAATAATGCCAGTTAATGAAAAACATTATTACAACATCAGAACAACATTTACACCAAATGGTTGAAGTTGTGCCATTAACTCACTGTAGATTCAACCTTGAAATAACAACATTTTTTTAGATATGTCATCATTATTTTTACAATCGTGACTTTTAAAATTTTATGAAATATATCATTGGAAAAATAACGTTATTTCAACATCCAAACAATGTTGATCAATTTACCATTGAAAAAGTGTCGAAGCATCAACTCTAAATTAAATGTTTGTTGAGTTGTGATAAAAGTGCCAAATTGACTGGCGTATTGAGAACTGTCATTACCCTTGTGACAAAATGAGTTTGTACTTATCTCTCAAACAGATGTCAGGCACATTTTCCAGAAAAATATCTTTGTCTTTTGATTTATTTCAGTGAAAAAAGCCCAGATGAATTTCTGTTTATGTGAATGCCAACCCCCACCTTGTATTTCTTTGTCTCTGTTCTCATTGTCAAGTAAAGATAGAATTATGTCTGAGAAAAGAGACACACAAGCAATCAAATTTATTTCATCATCTGATAATATTGTAAACTTGGGAGGAATACAAAACAAATATTTTACAGATCACCACTTTGTTTTGTGTGTGCTGCACCATATTTCGGGACAAGTGGTTTTCTGCAAACTGGTGGTCATGTTCCCAATAAAAATTGTTCTGAGTCAATTGTTTTAAGTCAGATAGCAGCTTACAGGCAGGGCGGTTTCCTCAGTTTGCAGTAGTTCGAGGGTTCGGATCCTGTGTTTCCCCAGTCCTCTGGTATAATGCTGGAATGTCTGTTAGCATGAATCTGAACCTGAAACTGTCCCAGTGGACAGATTGGGTACCTCTGCTGGGGGTGAATGTGATTCATGATTTTCTACACTTTTGTTGCTATACAGCTCAGTGTAACTGGTGCTATGAAGTCCATTTACTGGTGTTACACTGTTCACATACTTAGCACTAGTGTGTCAAAGTATGGTGAAAAGCAGAAGTTAGTCAACGTTCCCTGGATTTGCAAAATATAAACTAAAACCAACCTCGAGTCATTGTTAAAAACATGACGTTGAAATGATGTTTTGATTTCAACGTTGATCAGATTTGAAAAATCAAAACAAAATTCAACAGTTATTCTGGTACCTGTCGTTAATTCAACAGTGACTCAATGCTAAAATGCCAGCTGGGTAAGTTCTCAATCATGATTTCATCATCTAATTTGCATAGTTACTCATTTGCATATCTAGGTCAATTTAAATGATGACGTAATCTAAAACTGATACATTGTTGCAAACTTCTCAGTAGCGTTCTACATGACGTCATCATACGGAACTACTGTTACAAATCAGATTTGATTGATGTCTTGTTTCATATTATCACACAATATTTGAATAATTTAGATTAATGTATAATTTCTTTTTTTGTAATTTATTCTGTCAAGTGTCCATCTATTTTATTAATCAAATATTCGTTTTATAATGAATAATTGAACATGTATCTTACAGTTCTTTTGAGAGGGGTCCAAATTCTTTGACATGATGAAACGAGTTTTTTTTAAAGCAACACATTGTAATTATTTATTTTTAAAATATTATAACTCAGTTACTAAATCAATAACTTTTCTGAAGAAGTAACTATACTTTTTAAACATAATTTACCCATCACTGATGATTTCACACTATGAACAGACATTGTGAGGCCTCACCCACGATAAATTGATCATCAGGGAGAACATGTCATTTCTGTAAGTGTCTGAGAAAAGCTGCAAGCAGGTTGAGATTAAACCATTCCTAAGAATCTTTTCAGCATCACCAATGTATTTGACATAATTTGTGTGCCTTAAAAGTTTAGTGAGAAATGTGGTCAAACTAAAATATTTGAATTCTTTGGACATATGCTGTTTAGTCCTGTGAGTCTAAGCTAAATCGTTAATTATGAAATGTTGCTATAAAAGTAATTCATTAAACAATATATTGAATGATTTAAGGGATTCTGATTACTGACATGATTTTGACTGCTTTACAAGAAGGATTTGAAAACATCCCTTCAGTTCAGTCTAGTTCAGAAAATGAACAATACTGTGATACATCAGAAATGATTGACTGAGAAAGAGCTCGATGGAAGAAGCATTACATGTGTCCACAGCTGAGGGATTTTCAACCCCCAACCACCCTGTGCTCTATCCTTGTGGGTATGATAACGATGATGATGATGGTGATGATGGTGATGATACACATGTCATTCGGTTGCTCATAGCGTCCCCTTTTGGTTGGTAGGCTTTAGTCATCGCTCCACCGGAGGCGCCGTGCGTCACGCGGAGGGCGGACAGCGCTGTGGTCCACGCAGCCTGTGTTCAGGGGAGGGTGAGGGTGCCGCCTCAAAGCGTGCCAAGTTATTGGGCGCGTGTTGTTGCTAGGGGCGTGGGTTGTGCCGTGAAATTCCCAGTTTTTCCCAAACATCGGCGAGAGAGAAAGATGGGATCCGGGAAGACATCAGCCGGACGGGAGACGCGCTGGAAGCTGCGTGTGCGCTCCAGCCCGCACCACGCCGTGCCGCAGTGAGCATAATCTGATAAGCGCCTCTGCCCCAGGTCAACACGTCGGAGAGAAAAGTAAGCGCGGGGAGTTGCGTGAAATTATGCTCGGGCCACACACCTCGGAGCTGACTCAGAACTGCACCCGGAACACCTGCTACCAATTTGTAGCCAATCATCTGGAGCCTGGGTCGATGCGTGTTTACATTGGAGGACTGCTGCGCACTTCATCCCGTGATGTGTCTGAGGAGGGGAAGGTGCGTGGCACGGGATAAACACCGCGACCTGTCCGCTGCGGGACAGTGATCCTCCCGCTGAACGCATCGGATTTCTACCGTATCCACCGGGCGCGGTGTGGAGGGAAGTGATCCGGTGTCCGGTGAGCTCCGAGGCTGGACTGGCGCTGACAGCAGGCTGGACTGGGGAAAGCTGTACTGCAGCAAGGTGGACCGGGGCGGGAGGTGGCGAGGAGGAACGCACGCGCATCCTCCCGGCTGGATGGTTCGCGGGGGATGTTCCGGCTCCTAAACAAACGTGAGGCGTAATAAGGCCAAGCATCCCGAGCCGCGCGAACTGCGTCACTGCACGAGAGCGTTGCAGGTAGGCTGCAAACTCTGCCCCCGCCGGGAGAGCAGCATGCTTCACCCCCCCACCATGTCGCCGGCGAGCGTTTGACGATCCAGCCGGGATGGATTCGGCGGAGGATTCCAGCAAAGATCCGCTCGGATCCACGTTTTCCTCGGCTCCTAATTTGGACTCGGACATTAATGCAAATGCCTGCAGGCCCGTGTACGAGAATGGGACGGATCACAATGTCAACATACAGAACGCTGCCCTGCGTGGCGCGAGTGACCCCAGCGCGTACCCCTCCACGGACTACCGGGGGCTGGTGCGCCAGAGGTTCGTCCGCCGGAGCCTGTGGGTGTCGGACGCCGAGGAGCAGCCGGTGGACCCGCCGGAGCTCATCAGCAGCAGCCCGGTGCTCAACATAGACCTGAGGACCATTGTGGACCGGAGTCGGACCCGCGTCCTGCACGGCACGCGCCTCCAGGAGACCTCCAGCACGGAGAGCCAGGTGGGCCTGAAAGACAGCGCCACGGAGAGCGCGAGCGCGGACGAGGAGAAGGGGGACAGGGGCGAGAGCGAGCCCCGGGCGGAGGTGGGGGGCGCGGATGTCACAGGTAAAGCCGGAAGTGATGAAAACGAAGAGGAGCCTGGGATGAAGGCCGTGTCCACCTCGCCTGGGGGGCGGTTCCTCAAGTTTGACATTGAGCTCGGAAGAGGATCCTTCAAGACCGTCTATAAAGGTCTGGACACGGACACCTGGGTGGAGGTGGCATGGTGTGAACTGCAGGTGAGTCCACCAATCAGATCGAACAAGAACCAAGGGACCAGGTCTGTGCAGAATCCCCCAAATGTCCCAAAACACAACTCATTCCAACTGCGGGTGTATTTCTTTAAACATGCCACCCTGAGGGGGAAAAAAGGCTGTTAAATTATAATAAATCTCAGACTATAACTACCATATTCTGGTATTTTATGAGGCTTTAGACATGAGCTCATTGGATTCCCTTTATTGTCTTTGAGTCATCGGTTTAACCATGGCTCAGTCAGATAATGTACGGGAAACGCAGCAGCTGCTGGGTAACATTGATCAACCAGTCCGCAGTTAGATGCATCTGTGTCACATCTTAGAGTCTTATCATCAGAATAGCAGCTATAGGACGAAGAAACTCTTCCATAGTGTCTTCCCCACCGTCCCTGATGACTTTGTCTTTTCTTAAAACAGGTGCAATAGGTGTGACGTTAGCAGTTTACAAAAAAGTTTTCAAGTATGATCCTCATTCTTTCCAGCTCATTCTACTCTTTCACCCAGTTATAAGCTTTCTCAGTAGATGATGCATTTCTTTACATTTATTGAGACATTTATGTCTTCATAGCAGCAGCGGCAGCTTTCTGCATCACTAATCTGTACGTGTGGTAATCTAATGATCAGTTTAGTTTCTGTCCATGTGATGCACAGATTAACCTGTCGACCGACCTGCAGACAGCGGCTGCCCTTTCAGAGCTCAAAAATGTGCTCAGCTTTCAGTCTGCCCACAGTCTCGAAGATGAATTATTCTGCACTAAGTTCTTTTTTTTCTCACAGAAGAATAGCTTAAAGCAGGTTTTGATAGAAGATTTCTACTCTTCAGACAGTTGTGATATCAACAGCATGTTTTCGCTGATTTAGTGCTGCTTCAGAGTAAAGAAAGTGGTGGGTTTTTTTTTTAAATCTTGCAGCTCCTGCAGAATTGAGGTACACCACGGAACCCCGGGGGATAACTAATAAAAGAACTGTCCAATCAAGTTTAGCCATTCAGGGAAATTGCTATTTCTCTGTGCTGTTGTTTGGTTCTTCAGTAACTTGAAGAGTCTCTTTATTGAATATATATAGAGGATTACAAGTCTATTGATAGTTTTTGGTGCTTCTGTGTGTCTTGATTTAAATCCATAAATAAAACGGAACCACCTGGGCATTTTTAAAACACTTTTACATTATTAACTACAGTTTAAAGACCAGGGGTATGTCTGCTCTAATGTATACCAGGAAAGGCATGCATCATGCATGACGGTCTTTACAGCTTGTGGTTTGGTTTGCATATTTCTATCAGTGTGTGAGCAGGTTCTCAGGGGAGATCTGGTGATGATTCAACCGTCCCGTCCCCGGAGACGAGGCCGTGCCCTTCAGAGCTTCAATAGCAGTGCGACTTGTTCACGAAAAGATGTAAACCTTCTGTAACTGGAACCTTGCGACTCTGTCTGTATATCTTGCGTGAATTTCAGGGTTACAGCTAAGAGTGACACTGCAAAAAATGTGGATAGTCACAGAAGGATTTATGAATCAGATCTGACGGTGAGACAGTGCCTGGTACCGGCTCAACCAATAGATGGTCAGAGATCTGCAAAGGGAATCATTAACCTAGAATTCAGAAAATCAACAAAACCATTTTGTTAAATGTAAACCAAAAAAAAAAAATACTGTTAAGAGATCTTTTATGTTAGAGTTGCACACAAATATTTGCCTTATCTTATGGCTTAATGATAAATGCTACATTTATAGCCCTGTGGAGTTATGTCTGGAGAGTAAATGTTGCTGATGCAGCCCTCTGTAGCAGGAGGCAGAGCAGAGAGCAGAATAATGGGTTCATCTCAGGACAGCCTGGAAGATGTGTAGTAGTTGATACACAGTCAAACCGTGGCCCCATATTTAATTAGTTGCTGCTTCGTCTTATCGACAGACTACATCACGTGCGCTTCCAAATGTGTTTTCATCCTTTAATTTCCTCTGAGCAAAGATATGACAGGAGACTGTGCACTGCCACACCCTGCTGTGATGCTCCCCCTGTAAATTCTCATTCCTACACTGAAAATAAAGCAATGCAGACCAAGAAGAGGCTAACATAAATGTATCCGTCCTCCCTGAGAATCGGAGTGACTGCAGGTGGGGAGATGAGGATGCTCCTTCGCTGCTCTGCACCTAATGCAAGACGCATTAGACTGCGCACTGCACGGGTCACTATGGGACGAGAATGTAATCTGATTCCTCAGCATCGGTCAATAATCAACGCCAAGGGACATATGGAAAGTCACTCTGCGTCCGAGACATTTGAGAAAACACTAAATTCTCCACTAATCGTCCTCACTGTGAAAACCTGGAGTCGTTACAGAGATTTGCCTGTTCGGTTGTATCAGCTGTGCTGACCGGAGAGAAGCAGAAATGTGGAGTCTGTTTGCTGTCAGCCGTTTTACTATTTATACAACAGTTCAGGAGAGGCAGGGGCCAAAATATTGATCCAGTATACATGGATTCACTCAGGCTGTTACACCTAGAGATGAACAAACTAAACTCTGGAAAAATGGTGCAAAGTAAATGCGCCAAAGACAGATTTTCTTTTTAATGTGTTTGGGTTTTGTTTAATAGATATACTTCCTCCCAGCACTTCTTAGAGTGTGTTATTTACCAGCCATCAAGTCATTTTAGGATTAAAAATGTGAATAATTCATTTATTTGTCAGTGTTGCTGCACCACGTTAAATGAAACATTCACTTGTCTGTTTTCTTAAAGCGAAACTCCTCGTTCTTGATCGGTGTTTGAGTGTTGTAGGTATTATACACAGCAGTGATGAAAACCAGTCAATGCCCAGACCCTCATCTTTGCCAACTCAAAATGCCAGAGGTGTGTTCACTCCAAACATCACCACACACACTTCCTCACATCCGATCAGACAGTGGAGATTATTCAGTGGATCCTAATAGA
This sequence comes from Salarias fasciatus, assembly GCF_902148845.1. Lineage (NCBI taxonomy): Eukaryota > Metazoa > Chordata > Actinopteri > Blenniiformes > Blenniidae > Salarias > Salarias fasciatus. Next base: position 14,881,148 of record NC_043749.1, read on the forward strand.
ATGTGGTATTTTGTTACATTTGGATATATGGACTTCTATTTTAGCCTCTCTGTAATTCCAGAGTACTGAGAAGGAAAAAAAAAATGAGCAAAAGGACATAAATTAATTACGTTTCTCCATTTCTCTCAGGAACGGAAACTGTCCAAAGCTGAGAGACAGAGGTTCAAAGAAGAAGCGGAGATGTTAAAAGCTCTGCAGCATCCTAACATCGTGCGCTTCTACGACTTCTGGGAGTCGCCGCTGAAAGGGAAGAAGTGTATTGTTCTGGTGACAGAGCTAATGACCTCAGGGACACTAAAAACGTGAGCATGATTCTAAAAAAATTTATAAAAGTTTATGTCCTTTCACCCTTTATAAAGCAGTGATTGAATTGGAAAATGTTATCTTGTTATCACTTCCTGTGATCCTCCTGAAGATGTGTAAAAAGACTATTCTTTCTTTTTTTTTTTTTTCAATACTGTAGTGTCAAACAGAGTGGTGTTTTATTAATCATGAGAAGTATGAAGCAGAAGTTTTATAATTCCTAGAAATCTTGCACATGCTACTCCCATCTCAATGTCTTGACAGTTTTAAAGTTAAGGAAAGAATTGTAGAAGTTACCAAATGTGGTCTCCAACTGATAAAGAGTTGAACTCTTTACTTAAATTATCAGCCAGTCCATTAGACCGTGGAGACCCAAACTTGAAAGTAATTTTCCCGTTAAAAACTAATTTTCTCCCTCAAAAGGTGATTAACAAAACAAATTATTCAACATAGTGTTGAATTCACAATGAGAAGTTTCCTTCTTTGTTGCTGCCAAAATGAGGAGATTAGTTTGAGAATGGAAGAGCCAGCGTGGCAGTGGAAGTGCTTTACGTGTTTTTGTGAGCATTTTTTCACATTATGTGAAGTTTGCTGTGTTCACTGGGATGAATGGGGCTATTTCCAGGCTTTGTCCTCTTAGGTATTTGCGTTTTATATAAGGTTATTTGTCTGGTTTACGCCCAATGAAAGCAGTAATAATTAGCGAAACGCAAATGGCTGTTAAGAAGGACAGAGGTTGCTTGAGGACAGACCTTATTTCTGAAATTAGTTTTAAAAGGCCATGTGTTTACCTTGCATTGACTAGCACGAGCACATTTGTGTCATTGTCGCTGTACTTACTTACTTTTTTAAAATCTTAACACAGGTATCTGAAGCGCTTTAAGGTCATGAAGCCCAAAGTTTTGAGGAGCTGGTGCAGACAGATTCTCAAAGGCCTCCACTTCCTCCACACAAGGGCGCCTCCCATCATCCACAGAGACCTCAAGTGTGACAACATCTTCATCACCGGACCGACGGGCTCCGTCAAAATAGGCGATCTGGGCCTGGCCACACTGAAGAGGGCCTCTTTTGCTAAGAGTGTGATCGGTGAGTAATGACGGTGAGAAATAACATAGTGAGACTGGAATGAGAACAAAGTATTTAATTTCTTTAAAAATTTACTTTTGAACCGGCAGTCATGCTGAAATGACTTCAAAGTTTTTAAATGAATTATATTTATTTGTGGAATACAAATTACAACAGTTTCTTTTTTTTTCTTAAATAGAATCATAAAATAAGAGATGAAATCAATAGCTGGACACAGTAACCTCAAATTATCATGCGAGTCGTTAGAGATTCCTGGAACAATGATTTAGTAGGCACGCTGTATCTCTGCCATCGATCCGTCTGGATAGAAATGAACCTCTGATGATCACGTGTGACTTCGTCATTTATCACGCTGTCCTGTGCCAATTCTGCAGGTACTCCGGAGTTCATGGCTCCGGAGATGTACGAGGAGCACTATGACGAGGCCGTGGACGTCTACGCCTTCGGGATGTGCATGTTGGAGATGGCCACTTCAGAGTACCCCTACTCCGAGTGTCAGAACGCCGCTCAGATTTACCGCAAAGTCACCAGCGTGAGTTCACGTTTAAAGCTCTGCACGTTGTTTTTATGACATTTGACTGTTGGAACTGTAGACACTTTACTATTTCTGATTCCTTATGGGAATCAAACAGTTGCAACTCGTCTCTCATCATTCATTTCAATCACCATGAAATTTACAGCTTAAAAATTGTCAGTGTGAATGACATACATTCACAACACATTACTTTCCTAATGTATTAAAAACATTAAATATTGAAACTATTACTCTTTATAGTAACAATTCAGTTCATACCTGAAGGAGAACAAAACTATGCTACTTTTCATTTTTTATGAAAGAGTTTGGTAAAGAATAATTTGTCATTTTTTTTGTAGGACTTTATTTTGAAAGTAAATTTTCTGCAGTGTTTCATTAGCACTTTTTTCTTTTTGTTTTTCCAGACAGAACGAGTGTCCTGTATTATCCAGTCATGCTCTGATTGCTGCTGTTTTCAGTGTGCCACTTCATGATTGCTTTTCAGGGGGTGAAACCTGCCAGCTACAGCAAAGTCAGTGACCCAGAAATCAAGGAAATAATCGGCGAGTGTATCTGTCACAGGTGGGAGGAAAGGTAAGTGGACCAATCCGTTTGTATGCCAACAGAAGCTCGCCCTCATCTGAGCGTTGCGATGTTTTGTTTTCTCCTCCAGCAGGGTGACGTTAACGCCACTATTTGGCTCTCGGTTGTGCATCATTAGGCTCCGCCACGACAGCGCCCAATTCTGAGGTGGTGCTTGTGTGTCTCATGCAGGTTCTCCATCAAGGACCTCCTGAATCACGCCTTCTTTGCAGAGGACACAGGCGTGAGGGTCGAGCTCAACGAGGACGACGATGGGAAGAAAGCAACGATCGCTCTCAAGCTCTGGGTCGAGGATCCCAAAAAGCTGAAGGGGAAATACAAAGACACCGGCGCCATCGAGTTTACCTTCGACCTGGTGAACGAGATCCCAGAAGTTGTTGCTCAAGAAATGGTAAGAAAAGATATTTTACTGAATGTAGACAATCACTGTTGATACTTCGTATTTATTTTATTGCTTTATCGACCGCACTCTATGTCCTCCATCCTACAACAGCTTTCTCTTCATCATGGAGAATAGTCTCTTTTTATTGTCTGTTTAAATGAATGAAAGCAGATTATAAAACTCTCAAATTCAGCCAGTAAGAAAATGTAAACTTTGTCATGATCACAGCAACACCTCTGCATATAATGCGATTTAATAATTTATCAATTCCACTGCAGTGTTCAGTCAAAAAGTCTTCATAAAGCAGAAAAACAAACAAACCAGGATTGTAAATAAAAACAGAAAGATAAACATAGACAACCAATCAATAATGAAAATCAGATATTTTACAATTTCATGAAATACATTAAACTAATTTAAGTGTGAGGCCATCAGCTCCTCTGAGAAATGTTGTGATATAAAGCAATCCTGGAAATAGAAAAAAGTGGCATCAATAAAAAGAGAAACATGGTTGTGTTTAAGATCAGCAAACTTTTAAAAGTAAATATAAGCAAAGCTTCAGCAATTAGGAAAGACTATCGGAAAACTGTCTGAGAAAAATAGTCTTCAAGCTTGTAATACAAGTAACATATTTAATCTTCTAGATCCAAATACCAGGTCAATCTCAACAACTCTAAATGCAATATGTGATGCTGATCTTGCAGTTTGCCACCTTGAGGCGATGTGTTGTAACTGTATTAAATTTGGAGTCTGCATTGTGACTCATTGATATTTGTCTTCATTAACATTCCTGAGCTCTGATAACGAGTTCTGATGCAGACATGAGTCGGTCAGTGGTGCATGATGGTCGGCTTTAAGAATGCACTGTATTGATTGAAACTGGAGTAACTGGTCACCTGGTCTCTGCTTCTCTATGTTAACGTGAGAGAACAAGAACATGGATTAATTGATTTCTTCAATAAGGTGTTACAACCCTGACATATTTCATTCTGAGAGTTTCTGACCTGTGTTTTCAGGTGGAATCTGGTTTTTTCCTGGATAGTGACGTGAAGATAGTTGGGAAGTCCATCCGAGACCGCGTTGCTCTGATCAAATGGAGACGGGGGCGTACCGTTTCATCAAATGGAAACGGTGACGTCGCTGTGAAGAAGATACAGCAGAACTTACTGCAGGTGCCCGGCGCCGGCGGAACACAGATATCCACGCTCGCCGCCACAGATTACGAGGATCAGGACGGCGAGCAGCAGACTCTGACCTGTACAGTGCCAGTGACGTCTGCCACATGTGAGACCACACACCTTTGTTGAATCAGCTGTTGTCTGACATTTCACATTATGTCGTGTATCACATTATTTCAGGGTGTAAAGGGGAGGGAACCTCACAAAGCTGAAACTGCATTGCAGCTTCTGCCAAACATTCATGCTGCATATTTTGTCCAGTGTCAATGAGTGATTGCTGGTTGACTGTAATCATTTTCATGCTATAAGATATTAGAGGTAATCACTGTTGGAATCCATTGTCAATTAAAAAAAAAATCTCTTCCTGTGCTTGTTAGAAGATCTTAAATTGAAATATGATAGGTCTTTTTATACATATATATATATATATATATATATATATATATATATATATATATATATATATGTATATGTGTGTGTGTGTATATAAAATGTGTGTATGTATGTATCTGCAACTGTTGTTTTACTTGTGTTTCTGCATTAAAGGTATTTTTAATTTTATTTTAATTAATCTCCAGCACACTTTCAACAAATTCAGTATGTCTGGAGAAAAGTGATTGTTACAAATTATTAATTATTATTTTTCTAAAACAGCAGTTAATCTTATATCTTATTCTGTCACCACTGATTTCCCTGATGAAAGTTTTGACATTTCATTGTGACTTTTTCTAAAAGCAGTAGTATAAGCACGACCATTAAAATTAAGAGCTGTAAAAATGTAAAAACAAAGGAAAATTCTTTACTTTTTTTGAAACCCTAAATTAAACCGGATTAAATCAGATGTTTCTACTTTAATGAGATGCTGCTTTGTCTTCTCTTTTGCTCCCTGTCCTTTGCGTAGCGTCTGTCCCCGTTGCAGAGAGCGTCACTCTGAATAACAATGTCTTCTCTGCTGTTGTTGCAGCCGACGGTGGACTGGGCAACACGATGCAGTTAGACGAACTGAACAATCAGCAGAACGGCCCCTACCACTCACTTCCGGAGCCTATTTCTACCGCGCAGATAATCTACAGTCCTCCTGCACAGTGCGACCCTCAGCTGCACCAGGGACCCTACCAGCCGCCCGCCGCTCAGACGACGCACGAAAACTACACACAAGCAGCTACACAGTTACAGCAGGGGGCGTACCAGCAGGCCGCGGGGCAGCTCCACCCCGGGGCCTACCAGCAGCCTGGAGCAGAGCCGCAGCAGGGGCCTTATCAGTGTCAGACCGTGAGTACACACACTGTTCTCTGCTCAGGAATGTGTCATTGGTTTTATTTAGTTTTCTGAAGTAACATTTCTTTTCTTTTAATTTACACGCGCTCAGCGTCACTACAGCGATCCTTTTCTCTGCCAAGAGAACCTGCTCATCACCGAGAGCACGATGTGTCTGAGGCGTGGCAGCGCCTCCTTGGTGGAGACGTTCCAGTGCAGGACACACTCGCTCACTCAGACAGTGGCTTCGCTGTGTCCTCTGCAGGATCTGCCCTCCGTAAACAGCACAGAGAGTTCAGTGCATGCTACCGATTACCAGTGCTCGAACCCGGCCCAGAATCCCTCGGTGCCGTCCCACGCCTCGCCCTCCCTTCAGCACCGTCATGACTTAGCAAGTCATTTCCATTCACCTCGCTTTCCCCCGAATTTACGAGCTCCTTTAGAGCACCGTCTGAGTGTCCCGCGGAGCCCGCAGCCCCACTGCAAGGCCTGCATGTCTCTCCTCCTCAGGGACCGGACAAAGGGAGGCGGCTCACTGGGACACACGCCCAAACGCACTTTTGCCACGTCGGCGCTCTTTACACCTGCCCCCAAATCGAGCTCGGCCTCGTCCCCCCCACCGTCGGGGTGTCCTCCCGTCACTCTGCCTGCTCATTTGGCCTCGCCCTCTCCATCGTCAAACAGTCCGCCGTCTCTGGAGACCTCTCCCTCACGTCCGTCACCCTCCTCCAGAAACGCGCTCCCACAGAGTCTGTGCGACGGCAGAGATCTCACTCTGCTCAACTACTGCCTCCATCACATAGTCAGTCGCAGGACCAGCTCGCCCACGCTCTCTGATAGAGGGATTGTTAGTAAGTCCTTGCATAGAGAGGTTGAAGATTCCGGTTCCTCGCTGACTGAGCATATAGACAGGAGTCAGAGCCGGGATGTCCCATTTCTCGTTAGCCCAACACTGGACAGGGACCTGCTGTTATCACCACATTACAGCAAAGGCGTGACAGACCCACTGGTAGGTCAGAGAAGAAGACTCTATGTAGGCTAATACCCTGATATAGAAGCAGCCGGCTGTATCTTTCCTTTCCTTATTCACCCTGCTGCACTTGACCATATACGTGAACAACCCTGGCTTAATCTACAGTGTCTGTGCAGTTTTAAGAAGAGGATTTTGCACAATCTTTTTACAATATTAGATTATGATAGATCCCTACTGCAACTTCCTCTTTTCCTTTGAACCTTCCTAAAAATGCATCTGTGTGCTTTCATACTAGAGATCAATGCTTTATCAGCTTCTTTAGTCCAACTGATTTTACATTTGAACAACAGAGTTAAACACGTTTGATGTTTTTCGTGTGTTTCTCACAGACAGTCTCTGCTCCAGCGACACCGGGCCCTGCAGCGCACCAGAGCAGACAGGCGGCGCAGAGTTACCCGGCTGCAGCCCCGCCTCTCCAGACCCAGCTGACGGCCCAGCCCAGCCAGGAACAGGTACTGCATGCTGCTCATCGTGGCAGATCCACTCATCATCTGGTCTGAGCCACAGAAAAAAGAAAAAGTTTGTGTAGTGTGTTTAGAAATTAATTTTTCAAATATATTGTTACTCACTGGCACTTGTCACCTAGAAACACTATTGTTAATGTTGTGCATGAGTTGGGTTAAAAAAAATGCATCTGACCCTCCCCCCCCTTCACAGTAAATGTTCTGTATATCTATGTGTGTGTATGTGAATGGCTATTCATGTGGCTTGTGTTTCCTTCCCATTTGTTTCTCCCTCTCCCTGTAGTGCCATCTCCAACCAGCTGCTTTCCTGCCCCAGGTAGCGCAATCCCCTAAAAACGCACACAAAACAACAGAATCTTTGAGTCTGCCAGCCTCACAGCTCGCTTATATCGAAGTAGAGATTCGGTTAAATGTAGAGGTCGTTCGTATTTCCAATTCCGTATTCACATCCTCAATCAAATGTTTGATTTCCTTCTTTAGCTGTTATCTGCTGACCAGCCTGCATCCCACCTGAGTCCTCCTGACACATCTACCAGTTTCCCACAGTCAGTCTCCAGTGCTCCTCCCCAACTCCTGCCCCTGCAGATCACCACACAGGTGTGTTATGACACCATTAGAAATGCAAGAAGTACCCAAGAATCAAATTTGGCACATGGTTAGGAGAGATCACCAGGTTAAGTAATAAAGGGGCCTGCTTGATTGTTATGTCTATCAACTGGTTGTCTTTGTTTCTTTTACATCATTTTCCCTTTTTCTTTCCCAGTTTTCCTCACCATACGCAGTTGTTCAAACAGGGGGCCTCAGGCCCCGTCCAGTCTCCCCATCTCCTCTGTCGTCTGCCTACAGCAGCAGTGACCCTCCTATGTCTAGCTCCTACTACTCACCCTCGCCACGCCATTACTCTCTTCCTCTGACCCCTCACGCCGCGTTGCCCTCTGTACCAAGTCTTGGCAGCCCCCAGACCCCTCTGTCCACGCCTCAGCATGTGCCGAGCATGGCACTCCCGATCCCCCTTCTGGTCATGACCATGCCCCCTGTGGTGCCCCTGCAGCAGGGCGGCCCCCCCACGTGTCAGTCCAGCCTTGGCTTCCATCCCACCCATCACTTACCCCTCTCTCAGGTACAACCCACCCCATACCCTACCCTCAACCCTGAGCAGGAACTTGCTGAGCTGCCTGTCCAGGTGAATATTTGCCTCAGTTCTAACTGTGATGGTTGGGTCAGGGGAGATCTGTAACAGTGAGGTGTTAGTGTGTCTAAACTGTTGGTGTGCTGCATGCAGGGCATGCATTTGGGGATTCAGAGGTGAATAATGCTTGAATTAAATATTCAATAATTCCCTAAATGTGCTTTCTTTTGTTTGTTTGTTTGTTGTTGTTGTTTTTTTCATACAGGCCATTGCTCCACATGGGACTTTAGGAGACGCTCAGCTTTTGGCTCCTGTTCAGACTCCTCTCTGGGGAAGTAAAGCAGATACAGAAGCTACAGCAGCTGGCCCAGACTTTACAATTGCTCCCACAGTGTCCGTCCTCGATCCAGCCTCTGCCTCCGTCTCAGCTATAGCGCAAGTTGAAACTCAAGGCCCAGCACAAACTCAAGCTCCGGTACGAGCACAAGATGCAGTTCCTGTGTCAGCTCAAGTTGGAACTGTCACTCAAACTCCAACACCCTCCCTTAAAGCCCCAACTCCAGTTCCAATTCAAGTTCCAACCACATCACATTCTCCACACTCAGCACCGGTATCTACGTCCGCTGCCACTTTAGAACTAACAAAAGTCTCCTCTTTGAGCTCTGACACACCTTCAGTTGTGGGAAAACCACAAATCTCAGTCGCAGGTTTAGCGTCTGGTTCAGCGTCTGTCGGTCTGCCGGCAGCAGTCCAGCCTGCAGCCGCTGCTCCCGTCTCTGCCGCAGCTCCGCCTCTGCAGCCTGCTGGCATCCACACAGCGGTCTCATTACCGGAGTGTGCCAACCTGACCACAGCACAACTGAATCTGGAAACCACATCCAGCACCCTTCAGCAGGAACCTTGTTTGGAGGTAGGAAGAAAAAAGCTTGTGTGTTTTATATTTTTGACAACAGTCCTTTTCATGTAAAATAAAACTTGTATTTGAGCCCGATTTTTGCCATTTTTCCTTCTGCAGGATGTGCATCGGGACAAACCAACATCTTTACCTAGTTATGCATATGACAGGTCTGTATCCAACTTTTCAGCAATTTCCAGCTTTTTCTGTTTTGTTGGTCCCTCTCTTCTCTATTCAACACTGAAAGTTAGGGGTAAAAGGCCTTTAGGTGAAATTTATGGAAAACATAAAAAAAGTCCTTGCCTCAGTTATATCGTGAAAGCAGAACATTTAAGTAGTTTCAAACTGTTTATTTGAAACAAAACAACAATAGTGGAGGATATAAAACAAGAAAAAATTATCAGCTTCTCTAACTTCCATCTGAAGACATCCTGTTTGAATCCTGGTAGGTGTGAGGTATTGTTGATCAGTTGTTGAGCATCGTCTTGATCTCATCATGTAAAAATGTGGACAGCATGATGAAGAAGACTGTTTAAATACCAGTTCTAATTGAAACAGGATATTACTGGTCGATTTATGGCTCAAAACTCCTGTTGTGAGTTTTTCCATCAAGCGTCTTCTTAGAGAACAGCAGGTTGTGCAAAAAGTATTGAAACATTGAACAGTGCACCCTGAAATTTCACCTAAAAGTCAAACATCCTGAATCTTTTGTGAGTAGTTTGGAAGACCACGTCTGCTTCCAGCCACAGGATGACAAAGTGTTTTGGTTTTTTTTCCTCTGCAGTGTGAACTCTGATGTAGCATCTGGTAAAGAAACAAGCGATGGCTACGATAGCTTGGCTAGTGGAGGCAAGGGGGATGGAAAACCCAGGAAACACCATCGCAAATCTGCACGAACACGTTCCAGGCAAGAAAAGACCAGCAAACCCAAACTGAGCATGCTGAATGTGAGTCATGGCCTCATTATGGTAAAAGTGGCATTTACGGTTGCAGATACCTTTAAAGTTCAGTTGGCAACATGTCACTTCCTTCCTTCACAGGTTTGCAACACTGGCGATAAAATGGTCGAATGCCAGCTGGAGACTCACAATCACAAAATGGTGACATTCAAGTTCGATCTGGATGGAGATGCCCCGGAAGAAATCGCCACTTACATGGTCAGCACCGCTTTTTACAATTCAGTGTTTTTGCCTCACGCAGTGTTTTCATGTCATCAATTTTAAACGGTGATAAAACTATTTCTGCAGGTGGAAAATGGCTTCATTCTTCCACTGGAGAAGGAAATATTTATAGACCAACTCAAGGATATCGTGGACAAAGCTGAAGACATGCTGAGTGAAGACTTGGAGGGGGAAAGAGACTCGGCTTTGAGTTGTAGTCCACTACAAGGCCAGATGTCTGAAGGGCTGGCAGGAGAGGTAATACAGAGTTGAAAACTTGCCTGAAATCCACCATAAATGTTTATATATAGATATAGACATGAACAGAGACAAATGAATTAATGCCTGCATAATTGCAAAGCAAGTAGTACCTAAACTTAGCTCCTATTTGTGCTTTTCTCTGTAGAATCAGCAGTCTGGAGCACAGCAACCTGTCTACCAACAAAATGGTAAAGCTGCATCTTTTCTAATGCACCTTATTTGTATGTCCGATAACTCATTTATATTTGTAGCTTTGATTTCTATGACATGGCATGAACAACTCCAGTATTCACACTAAATTTGATTTGCAGTCCTGCACACAGGAAAGAGATGGTTCATAATCTGCCCGGTCGAGGAGACGCCCACGTCTAGTCAGGAGACTGCCTCCGATGGGACGGCAACACAGTCACCTGGAAGCTCAGCCGCCACGCAGCCTTCTGACATGAGCACAGCAAGGCCGCCTACATCCAGAGGTGACTTTGCTTCTTTTCAGCAGTATCAGCAGATCTGGACACCTATTAGAACAGCTCCACCTTGTGGCATCATGAACACATAACAACTTAAATTTGTGGTATTTTTTTGCTCATCTTCATTATTTTTTAAATCCTTTAGCTGAAAATGGATCCTCCTCTACGATGTCTGGTGGGAGTGGAGGCTTCTCCTATGACGTGTATGGGTTCTGCAGTCCTCCGATCATGTCCAACACAGATCCGCTCCTCCTCGCCACCCTGTCTCCCCCCGTGTCTGCACCTCCGACTCTCCAGTCGGTGTCGTCAGTGGAGCCTGCAGGCAGCTCGCTGCAGCAGAGTGTGCACCAGGCCCAGCCAGCCAGAGCTCAGACGTTCCCCTCATCATCCCCACACGCTTCCTTTGCAGTGGAAGACTCAAAGGGGTCTCCTCTGGGTTCCGTCTCCCCGGTTCATGCATCTCAGCAGATGCCCGATCTGACATGCCCCGCATCGATTGCTGACGAGGTGCCCTGCTGCCCTCTGGTCATGCCCCTGTCTCTTGATGTGAGCACTTCACAGGGCGGCTCTCCTCTCACTCCTCTTCCCCTTCAGGAGTCCGGGTCAGCCAAAGACCAGCCATCCGTCTCCTATGCTCCCGCCGCGCGCGGCGAGCGACCGCAGCAGCCCGTAGTGCTTCACCAGCCCTTTTCTACCGTGGGAGGCACTAAAGTGCCCTCACTGCCCCAAAGCCCGGCGCCATCGCAGCACGCCGTGGGCCCCACGGAGTCCGACGGGGAAGGGCGGATCGGCCGCGGAGGCTTCGTGGACAGCACCATAAAGACTCTGGATGAAAAGTTAAGGAATCTGCTCTATCAGGAATACGCTCCCATGTATCCGTCCGGCAGTTCTGCAGAAACACCAGGATCCGGCACAGAATACATCCAGTCTCCTCCTGGTCCAGACAGCGCCACCGGGGGGTCCGGGAACAGCACGCCGGGGCCAATAGGAGAGGGCCGCTACAGAGGAGGAGAACAGCTGGTAAATATAGCAGAGCAAATGCTGCTGGCTTTTCAGATTGTGTTTTATATTTTGCACGATTATAAGGACCGTTATCCTGTACCTTCTGATTTCTCAGTAGTTTTCTAATGTCTCCATCTTTTTTATTCTCAGCCTCAAATTCCAGAACGAATGGATAGTTTGAGCACACTGAGTGACTCAGCTGTGTGTGGTAAGTGCAGTATTCTCTGCTCAGTGTAAAGTACTTTGGAATACTGCTGTGAGTTTACCTTTTAAACCTTTTACTGATCGACTGATTTTGTTTCGGTGTGGAATTGTGCAGTTAGAAATTGTTGCTGCGTCATTTGTTATCGCCCTGCAGCTTCCTTGTCCAGAAGAAATGTTCCTCACTCTATTTCCTGCTCCGGTACTCGAGGTCGATTTAAGGTCTGAGGTTATAGTTTCTCCTCAAAATCCACTCTGATGCCGTCACGATGCCACACAGCTGCTCAGTCGCTTCTTTGCTCCTGGCAGATCATGTCCGTTCCTCCTGAAGTTGCCAACAGGCGAGACGTGAAGCAGAGGAGCTGGAGCAGCGCCGCCTCTCCGGCTCACCCTGCTGGATATAACGGTGACCACGCTCACCCCGAGGCCATGGCCACCTCAACCACGATCGGCCGTTTCTCCGTGGTGAGCACCGAAGACGACATCACCCAGAGGACACGCTGCAGCCGCTATTCCGCCCCGCCCGATTTCTACCTGGACACGCCTCCCTCCATGGCCAAGCGGGGCTCCCTGCCTCGCGCCGTGACCTCCGCCTCGGTTCCCGTGGACGTCACGGTCCACGCTCGCTTCCTATCCTCAGACTCCGGGGCGGAGAGCAGCCCTGCCAAGCTGGCCCACGCCACCCCGTCCCAGCACTCCCGCTCCGAGCGCAGAGGAAGCGACCTCATGAAGAGGGCGGTGGCCTTCCTCCGCCGCTCCGGCCGCAGCAGCAGCGTGCAGAGCTCTGACTCGCCGAGCAGGCACGGAGGAGGCGTGCACGGCTCTGCCTACGCCAGCAGCGACAATGACTCGGAGATGGAGGATTCCGATATCAAGAGGGAACTGCAGAGACTCAGGGAGAAGTAAGCCGTCTTTTGTATTGCGTGCAAATATGCTGGCAGTTTCTCTGTGATTGTGCTGCATGTACTTTTCTTTGCTCGCTCAGACATCTGAGGGAGATCTCAGAGCTGCAGGCCCATCAGCGGGGGGAAGTGGAGCTGCTGTATCGCAGGCTCGGCAAACCTCCTCCTCCTGGCCTGGGCCTGTCACACACTGCGCCGCACGCCGGCCGGAGGAAGAGGTCCAGCAAGCACAGACTGAAGCCGGGCAAACTTCTCAGCCCGTTGGTTCAGCAGTTCAGAAATGTCACAACCAAAACCAGTGACTCCAGCAGAAACAGTGAGTTGAAAAAGAAAAAGAATCTAAGTTAAGTAGGAAGAGGAGAAGCCATGTTTCTTACACGTGTGTGTGTGTTTGTGTGTGTTTAGGTGCTGCTACTGGTGCAGGTGAGCCCACAGTGAGTTTAAATGGCTCTCCGGCCAAAGGTCCTTTCCCCACGCACAGCAGAGCGCGCTCATGCACCAGCCACCTTCCCAGCTCCACGGAGCCGGTGCAGACTCAGCAGCCCTGCTCCCTCAAGGGCTCTCTGTCTTCTGATAATATTTACACTGGACTGCATGGAGATGGCGCCGGAACCCAAGCTCCTCCCGGACAAGGTACTGCCAAGCAGCACAGTTCAAGAATGTCTTTGCTCATACCAGAGAGTGAACACTTTGATTTATCTGATTACTAGAAGATACTCTTGAGATCTAGTTTTAGTCTATTAGTGTTAACTTAAAGAAACAGGGTATTTCAGTGTGTACTTTACTCACTCTGTAATCTTCTTCCCCTGGTTCTGCTCCTCTGCAGGCTGGTCTAATTACCCTCAACCATCTGAGAGAGTCACCTATAAATCCAGTAGCAAGCCACGAGCTAGATTTCTCAGTGGGCCTGTGTCTTTGTCTATCTGTTTGTATCTCTTCTTTTCCCATATAGCTTCACGTTTTTGTTTTTCAAGTTTCTACTTGTCTTGTTTTAGCTCACAGATATGTTTTGTCTATCTTCACCAAACTTTAGTGCTGGAATTTCCTGCTGCTTTGTCTCATTAATGTTACTTTGCCACCTACTGTACTGCAGCCTTTCTCTAACAGAAGTGTATTGTTTATTCAAACCCCAGTGGAGGAATGTTTGGCTGAACAAGTAGACCAATTGAAATGTTTTGGGTTTTATTGTAGTGTTAAAAAAAACTTCTCTATATGTGATTAATCAATCCACATCAATTCCTCTTAAATTATAGGTTGATAGAATTGTTCAGATATAACTTTATTGTTTAGGATTTAAAAAAACAACAACTATTTGTCTCAGTTTTGAAGTATAAGGTTTGAATAATCAAGGTTCATCTGAATTGTAATGATCATTACTTAACATTATAACAGATATCGACTCTTTGTTCATCTTATAACATGGCCACTTTTGCCAGCATATCCACCCTGTATTAATAGGAAATCAATATCTGCATGTCACATGCATCCCACTCTTCTGTAAAGTATATTTTCTGTTTGTTATTTTTGGCTCTTTGATAATCCTGCTGCTGCATCTTGACATGGCCTCAGCTGGGCCACCTGCATGAAGTTCTAATATATGAACTGAGCTGTTTTAAATGACTGCTGGCTTTCTTTTTTTTCATGTGGTTTGTATGTATATTAGCCTTTTTTTTCTTTTTTTCTTTTTTTTTGGCAGAATTCGGTAGATGTTTTTAGCTGCTCTTGTGAATAAGATCAGTTTTTGTCTCTCACAGGGTCAACTCTGAAGCGTTTGTGTCTGGGCAAAGAGCGAGGCAGTAGTATGTGCAATCACAGTTTCTCATCTGTACGTCTGATGATCTGGTCAAACACGGCACCTTGACGCCTGTGTGTGTGTGTGTGTGTGTGTGTGTGTGTGTGTGTGTGTGTGTGTGTGTGTGTGCATTGTCAGGGTCTGGAGCTTCAGCATCAGGAGCTTTCAATCAACCACAGCAGCTGCCGAGTGGAGTCGCACCTTCTCCCCACCAGCCAGTGATCGGCCTGGCCCAGGCACAGGCAAATAACAGCAACAACAAGAGAGGCACGCACAGTGGCACGCCCATGAGTGCCCTGGAAAGCAACCTGGCCGAAGACTTACAGCGCCTCATGGATGACTGGGCCCAGGAGGTTCTGATCGTCACTCACCGACCGCGAACCAACTCTCTGAGCATCAGTGGACAGAAGCTTTGTGATCAGGTTGAGCCGCCAGAACAGCTCTATAGAAACACAGAGGTGAGTTTCAGTCTTATAGAATAGGATGCATGTATTATAATTTAAGGATGACTAAATATTTAAGTATTCCTCTATTTATTTTTGCATAATGTCACCTCAAACTCCAAAATAAGAGTTCCACTGAAAAAATTATCTATAAGAATAAGTGATATTTTTATAGACGTAATCCTGTGGAGGTAACATTAAAAATCTATACAGAAAAAAATCCCCAGCTGGACCTGAATCTTTTCTGTTCTCAGTGTAAGGCATTAGCACTGACCTCCTGACCCCTGGGAAAGTGATTTTCTGTAATTACTGGATATCAAGTGTAGCATATGCACCCAATTATATAACCCTGTTGCTGTATGTATACCAACAATGGTATGTGAGCTCCCTCTAGTGGCACATGGTATCCATTCATGAATATATACATTTTCAATAGCATGTATTCACATATACAATTGTCAAAATAGTACAAAGGTTGTAATGAAAAAAAAAAAAAAAGAAACATGAAATTCACATTTGAAATAAGTGTATAAGTAATAAGTCCATAGCTAGTAGGTTAAGCCTCCACTACTGTATGGTCAGCCATAAGAGAGTGTGGTTTTTATTTTCTCAGGTGACGCACACTGTGATTGAATGATTATTAGTGCGTACTGCCTCTCTGATCTCTGCTGATCGTATGATTTCAGCCAACAGCTGTTGAGTCTCACTGGAGAACTGCTCTGTGTCCTGTTTATCTTGTGTTGTGTCAACATTTTAGATGCCATCATGGACAGCTCCCGGTTCAGAGGGGAACAGCGCGCCCCTGTCATGGCCTGACAGCCCTGGTACGACGGTGGTAGCCAGGCCCTCTGCAGGGCCCCATCCCAGTTATCAGCTGTGCTCCCCGGCTCCGTTCCAGGCCTTGTCCTCACCTCTTCCCGTCAGCCCTTGGCCCGGGCTGCTCTTTCCCCTCCCGTCAGTCTTTGCCTTCCCTGACATGCCCGCCGCAGCCCAGGATCCCCACTGCCCCGTCCCCGCGCCGTCGTATCAACCAGCTGACCCCAAGGCCAGGACTCTCTAATCCCAGTAGCATTGTGTCTTCCAATTCTGTTACCAAAAAGAGCTCTCGTTATAGTTCTAATCAATCTTATGTGCATATGCTGTATATATTCAACCAGCATATATGTAATCATGTGTATATAATCATCTCTATTCTTAAGTTTTATGCTATTTCTTTCCATTTACATCAACATACCTCATGTCCATATTACAGTACGTAGTCTTTGACAGCAGTCTAATAATAATAGTACTTTTAAAGTATAAATAAGCCCAATACGGCTTCAAAGTACAGATTTTTGCCGTTGTATATGTACATTACCACTCACTTAAAGTTCATAATGTACTGTTCTTGCTAAGTTCATGTTAATAGTTGATGTTTGCGTTGCTCATATCGACTCTATATACAAGCTGCCGTGTGTATATATGAATTCTTGTTAGTTTGTACATAGCTCCCGTTATTGTACAGTTACCATTAGATAATCCATAGGTTGGTGCTGCAACTACGTGTCTTAAAGCAACACCTTATTCGCCGCCATCATGCCATCACTGTGAAGACTTGATATCCTGGTCAGTAGGGCCGGTCGCTTTACTCTCTCTCTCTCTCCCCCCCCCTTCTCTCAGTCCAAGGATAGGTTTCATTCTTCATCGATGAAATGCTTCCAGCACAAGCGCTTGAAATATCTTTAAGAGATTTGAATGAACTTGAACTTTATCTTCAGGTGACAACAATCACCTGTGAGAGTGCCTTGAATAGCAGTTTCCATTTTCTGGGGAAAAGCATTTAGATTCAAAGCAGACACTGAATATTCTATATATGCTTTCACATTAGTAGGTAAATTATGTAATTTGAATACTGAATGTGGATTAAAACATGTTTGATTTAGAAGCAACACATACCTAAACATCACAATCTGGTGTTGTAGTTTGTTAAATATCAGAGATTGTAAAGAAAATAACGATTTAAACTAAATTCTAGAATATATTTACTGTAAGTTGTTCCTTGATCACTGAAGTCCTGTTCTTGTGGGATCGCTCGGCCACCTGCACTCTGCAGCCTGCATGAACACACTGATACTGAATGTGCACAGGTTGATGTGGTGCGCTACAGGAAGATGTTGCAAGCAGAAACAAGCTTTGATTCTGTGTGACAAGGATGGCTAAAGGACTCAGCATAAGAGTTAAAACCATAATCATCCCATACCTCAACTAATGCAATCTGTAGCTTTACATATTGTTGCCTTTGTGGTTTTTAAGAGATTACTGAGTGGTGGGTTGGTTGTTTGGTCAACGCGAATGATCTGACATTGTTAGAGGAACATGAAGAATGTGAATGAATTGTTGAGAATCTGTTCCACATGTCATTTGTACTTTGTGTAGGTTTTAAAATCACATCTGTGAGATGATGCTGTCCTCACACCGTCTTGGAGTTCTCGCAGGAGTTTTCATGTTTTAGTCTTTCATGGGCTGAAAAGCAAACTTGAAACATTTCGTCAGTGCAACTCTCAGCATCTCTCTTAGAATAATTCACCATTAATTTAATGTGTTTCTAAAATACAAAACGAGTAATAAAGAGTCTGTAACCGAAACACTGCTCCATGCTGCCTGCAGACAGAAATTAAAGTTATATATTAGATTATTTGCTGCATGAGATATTTAAAAACAGTGACTGTTTCAGATGGTAAATGTGATTCATGCACAGGATCGGCAGTGTGCTGCTGAGGACAAACATATTTCAGCCAATCACAGGAAGCTCATGCAATTAAATAAGGTTGATGGTTTAATCCCCAGATTGTGTCTGTGGAGAGGATGCGAAACCCCAAGATTCTCCTAATGCCGTCGAGCAGCTTGAGTGATTTAAATAAACAGCCTGTCATAGCATAACACACTATTTTCTCTGTTCACAAAAAACAAACACAAAAAAAAACAAACAAACAGCCAAACTGACCTCTTCTGTAATTAATCAGAATGGTGGTGTGTGAAGCACATACTCAAAACCCAGTGTGTGTTAATTTTAGTGCAGGTAATATACTGACACACAAATCCTCTCTGGAAAATACAACCCCTGCCTAAACGGGTATTTTAATCTAATTGATATTGGAAGGATTGGTTTCCAGTAGAGGCACAAAACAGAGAGGTTTTATGAAAAAAAAAAAACAGAATAATTCAGCCAAGGTCTAATTATTCTTGGACAGCTCAAGAAATACTAGCAGCTAAATATATAACAACATAAAAGATCCCATCCAGCATTTTAATTTAGTTCACCTGTTTTCAGGGTCATATATTAGTTATAATAAAAACAGACCAAGTGGAGCTCCTTATGTTGAATATTTAGATTGATATATAAATTCACTGGTGTCCCTTTAAAGTCATTTCTTGTTTGCACTGTATCACAATGCTTTGAAAGTGAATATTTGTCTCTGAATCAATATTCGTTCAAAGATGACATAGATTGTGTTTGAGAACATTTCCTATGCAGTTTGTTTTTGTGCTTTAAACCGTAGCTTCCATCGTTATTCGCTTTAATGCTTGCAGCAAAAGCTCCATGTATGATTGCTTTGCCTGCTGTGTTTTCCCAGCACTTTCCTGACCTTGTCAGACCGATACTCTAAAAAAAAAAACTGTACATACTTGAAGACAGAATTAATAAATTTCATTTTGGCTTGACACAATGTAATAAAAGTCATAAGCTTGTTTTTTGACAGTGTTTAAATTAGGCCATCAAGAGTTTATTTGTTTATAACCAGTGTTGTTTATCAATGCAGGTTATTTCATAGTTACAAAGTCCTCGCAAAGTTTACAGATTGAGCAACCTAATCTCTGATCAATTTCTGTTGTGTGTGGGTGTTTTTTTTTATTGTGCAAGTGAGAGCTGTTGAGAGAGAAAGGAGAAAAAGAAGAGGTTTCCCTTTAAGAGAACTAAGTACACATCCATGTTGTCCCCATTTGAGTTTAAAAGACAGTTTCAGCTGCTGGAGCTAGTCTGCTGGAGGCATGATGGAGCGAGCTGTGGTGAGAATCACCCTCATTGGGCTGATGGTGGCTTTGGCAGCCACACTACCAAACAAGGTAAGACACACTGCAGTCAGCAAGAAGGTGCATTCTGCAGACATGAATTATGTATAGATATACATTTTAAGATGTCGGTCTCAGTCACAGCTCTGCACTTTGTCTAAACATAAGAGAAAGCGGGTTGAATGACCTTCTGACTCTTTACTATCAAGGCTGCTAAACATTGTTGACAGTTTTGATAGTTCTACTTTGACTTGATGGCTAAAAAACATTTTAAAGTTTGATTTTAGTTAATGATTCAGTATAAACAAATGAGAGTCTCCATGAAATATCTGAACAAAAGTTTAGAGTTTTATGTCTGATATTTGAAAATATCTGAGGACTGTTATATGCATAAAAATCAGGTTAAAGTGTCCACGAGGGGAAACTGAGTGCATGTATTCAAATTTTTTTTCTTTTGTTGAATTAAAAGATAAGTTCGGTTTAAACATTTTTCACGTTGTTTATAGAACGAAGTAGAACAATATACTCAGCCCGAATGCTTTTCTGATCCGATCAGTGCTTCAGGAGAAATTTAGATCCATAGTCGAGCTGCAGACATCCGTATACTGTTAGCCAATGGGGCATGTGTGGCGCCGGCTCCCAAAACGGCTTTAGTCGTCCAAAAACTCATTAGTTTCACCAATATTTCCTCATGGTCTGCTCATGCCACTCCGGTTTTACAGATCTCTGAAGTGAATACGGTGATTTGGATGCAAACTGAAGTACATTCACCAAGAGACACAGTAGGTGGCATTGTGCACCTAAGTTGTTGGGCCCACCCTCTCCAAAGAAGAAGAATAACATCTCTGAACTGCAAACATCTTCCAAAAGTACAAGGTTACCCTAGGTCGGAGGGTTATGATCGACTTTGTTGTCGTGTCATCTGATCTCTGGCTGTGTGTCTTGGACACTCCGGTGAAGAGAGGAACAGAGCTGTCGACTGATCACCACCTGGTCGTGAGTTGGATTCACTGGCGGAGCAGGAAACTGGACTCACTTGGCAGGCCCAAACATGCTGTGAGGGTCTACTGGGAACGTCTGGTGGAACCCTCTGTCAGCAGGGTTTTCAACTCCCACCTGGGAGAGCTACTCTCATATACCGAGGGAGGCTGGGGACATTGAGTCCGAGTGACCATGTTCTACACCTCCATTGTCGAAGCACCTGCTTGGAGCTGTGGACGTAAGGTGTCCGGTGCTTGTCGTGGTGGCAGCCCCGAACCCGATGGTGGACACCAGAACTAAGGGCTGCTGTCAAGCTGAAGAAGGAGTCCTATTGAGTCTTGTTGGCTCGCAGGACTCCCGAAGCAACTGACAGCTACCAGCAGGCCAAGCAAACTGCGGCCTGAGTGGCTGTGGAGGGAAAAACTCGGGTCTGAGAGGAATTTGGGGAAGCCATGGAGGAGGACTACTGGTCGGCCTTGAATAAATTCTGGCAAACTTTCTGGCGCCTCAGGAAGGGAAAGCAGGTCTCCACCAACACCTTATAGTGAAGGAGGGGAGCTGCTGACCTCAACTAGGGATATTATTGGACAGTGGAAGGAATACTTTGAGGATCTCCTCGATCCCATCGTCACGTCTTCCATGGAGGAAGTTGAGCCTGACGTCTCAAAGGCAGATTCACAAATAATCCAAGCTGAAGTCACTGAGGTGGTTGGTAAGCTCCTTGGTGGCAAGGCACAGGAAGTGGACGAGATTTGCCCTGAGTACCTCAGTCTCTGGAAGTGTAGGGACTGTCTTGGTTGACACGTCTCTGTAACATTGCGTGGCAATCAGGGACAGCTCCGCTGGACGAGCAGACTGGAGTGGTGGTACCCCTTGGAAAACACACAGACGCCAACAGTACAGGAGGAGAGCGAAGAGGAAGAGGTTGATGAAACCGGAGTTGAGACTACGGATAAAGGTGTAATAGTAATGATAGTACCTTGCCTAAGTATGAAAGTTGTGAGAGTGAATGGTTGGTGGTGGTCGGAGGGGCTGATGTCGCAGATTAGCAGCCTCGCTTCCGTCAGTCTGCCCCAGGGCAGCTGTGGCTACAATAGTAGCTTACCACCACCCAGTATGGACTGAATGAATAATGCAATGTAAAGCGTCTTTGAGTGTCCAGAGAAGCGCTATATAAAACCAATGCATTATTATTATTATTATTATTATAGAAGGAGCAGGATTACAATTACAGCAACACATCATCAGTAGGGTAAAACTAACCTATCTCACAACGGTGTAATCCCATCTCACGTTGCATATTAGTGGGTGAACAATCCAACGCTTGGTGAATTCTGCTTCACAATGATAGGAAGGGCCGACATCGACGGATCAAAAAGTGACGTCGCTATAAACGCTTGGCCGCCATAAGTCAGTTATCCCTGTGGTAACTTTTCTGACACCTCCTGCTTAAAACCCAAAAAGTCAGAAGGGTTATGAGGATTACACTCCTCAGCCTCCCTGGGAAAGTCTATTGCAGAATACTGAAGAGGAGGATTCAACCGATAGTTAAACCTCAGATGAAGGAGGAAAAATGCTGTTTTCGTCCTGGTCGTGGAACACTGGACCAGCTCTATACCCTTCATAGCGTGCTCAAGGGCTCATGGGAGTTCGCCCAACCAGTTCACATATGTTTTGTGCATTTGGAGAAGCTGTTTGACCGTGTCCCTCGGGGTACCTTGAGGGGGGTGCTTTGGGAGTACGGAGTCTGGGGCCACTTGTTAAGGGCCGTCCGGTCTTTGTATGACCGAAGCAGGAACTTGGTTCGCATTGCCGGCAGTAAGTTGGACCTGTTCCCGGTGCATGTTGGACTCTGTCAGGGCTGCCCTTTGTCACCGGTTCTGTTCGTCATTTTTATGGACAGAATTTCGAGGTGCAGTCAGGGGCTGGAGGGGATCAGGTTTGGTAGCCACAGGATCTCATCTCTGCTTTTTGCAAACGATGTTGTCCTGTTGGCTTCATGGAACTCAGAAATGCAGCATGCACTGGGGCGGTTTGCAGCCAAGTGTGAAGCAATGGGAATTAGGATCAGCACCTCCAAATCAGAGGCCATGGTCCTCAACAGGAAGAAGGTGGTCTGCCCTCTCCAGGTCAGCAGAGAGACCTTGCACAAAGTGGAGGAGTTCAAGTATCTTGGGGTTTTGTTTATGAGTGGGGCACCGATGGAGCCTGAGATTGACAGGTGGATTGGTGCAGCGGCTGCAGTGATGCAGTCGTTGTATCGGTCCGTCGTGGTGAAGAAGGAGCTGAGCCGAAAGGCGAAGCTCTCGATTTACCGGTCAATCTACGTTCCCACCCTCACCTATGGTCATGAGCTTTGGGTCATGACCGAAAGGACAAGATCACGGATATAAGTGGCTGAAATGAGCTTCCTCCATAGGGTGGCTGGGCGCTCCCTTAGAGACAGGGTGAGGAGCTCAGTCACCAGGGAGGAGCTCAGAGTAGAGCCGCTTCTCCTCCACATCAAGAGGGGCCAGCTGAGGTGGCTCGGGCATCTGGTTAGGATGCCTCCTGGATGCCTCCCTCGGGAGGTGTTCCGGGCATGTCCCACTGGGAGGAGACCCCGGGGAAGACCTAGGACACGCTGGAGAGACTATGTCTCTCAGCTGGTCTGGGAACACCTCTGGATCCTGCCGGAAGAGCTGGAGGAAGTTTCTGGGGACAGGGAAGTCTGGGCAGCTCTGCTTAGACTGCTGCTCATGCGAGCCAGTCTCAGATATGTGGTTAAAAATGAATGGATGAATAAATTTTTTCCATCCAACCTTTGGTCAACAGGTCATTAATTCAATCAGTCACTTGATACATAACTTTTATTTGCTGCCTCTTGTGTTTTTTCAGGACGACTGGAACATCTACAGCTTCCACATTAACTCCACAGTCAGTAGCCGCTATGCCACCACCGTCATCACAAGCCGTGTGGCAAACCGCATGGCCGAGTCCAAGGAAGTAGAGTTCCATGTCCGGATCCCCAAGAACGCCTTCATCACTAAATTCAGAATGTGTGTGATTCAAACAAACACGTTTTTGGATCCTTACAAAAATGTGTTCAAACCTTTCATTGGTTTATCTCAGGTTTATAGATGGCCAGGTGTATGATGGGAACGTGAAGGAGAAAGAGCAGGCGCAGAGGCAGTACACCACCGCTGTGTCCCGAGGTCAAAGTGCTGGAATCGTCAGGTGAATAAACTGATCGATTTATTTTATTGCCTGCTCTGTGCTAAGCTGTATTTGTTGAGGAACTTTAGTGTGCTCGTCATGATATATGGAGAACAAACAGCAGCTTTAAGCTCCTCAATACTTTCAAAACTTTCTCTGACTTGCAAGGAAGAAGTATGAAGAGCTCAAGATACACACTGGACACATTTCTTGATGAGACCTAATTACCTCCGCCAGGAGGTTATGTAATCATGTCGGTTTGTAGGTTTGTTGGTTGGTTGGTTGGTTTGTTAGCAAGATCCCGGAAAAAGTAATGGACAGATTGGGAATGAAACTTTGTGAAAAGGTGGGTCTTGGGCTAACTTAGAATTGATAAAATTTTGGTGATGATCAGCATCACTGTCTGGATCTGGGAATTTTTTAAAGGATTCTTTATCATTGAGAGATAGGGCAGTCTTTCACATGGTTGGGCAGGCGGGCCGACAGGGGGGGACAAACGCCTGGTTCACACAGGACGCGCAGCGCTGCGTACCGACTGTCAGATCGGCGCACCGCATGCGTAGCGGCTCGTGCCGTGGAGCGCAGCCGCTCCTCTCTATTTTCTCCTCTCTATCGAGCTGCGCGCGCTGTGGACCGCCAGTTGTAAAGCTGGACAGAGCAGATCGCACCCCACAGGAAGTCGGGAACGGAAAATACCAGAGAATCCGGTCAATTTTCAAATTAGAATGAAGTAAGATAACATAAATTATGTTGCTTTTCGGTTTTCAGATAAACACACACACACACACACACACACACACACAGAGAGAGGGCGACAGGGCGACAGACAGAGGCACCGCACGCTGCAGCGCTCCGCTCCGATCACACCCCCGATCACAATGTTGTGTGATTATATATGGTGTTCTTATGGTTGTTGGTGACTGATTTGAGCTGTGGCGGAGGTCTGCGCTCTCTGAGTGCCAATTTCTAGTTATCATTAATTTTCTCAAGTTTCCAATCTTCACATATTGTTAAAACATTGCGTGTGAGCTGGAAACATTTTTGCTGTTTGTGCTGCAGTTCAGTGGGGAGGACTCTGGAGGAGTTCAAGACCTCTGTCACCGTTTCTGCACACAACAAGGTCACTTTTGAACTCACATATGAGGAGCTGATGAAACGCACGCTTGGGAAGTACGAGCTGCAGATCCACGCTCGACCCATGCAGCCTGTCAAAGACTTCAAGGTATCTTTTCTCATTGCTATAAGTGACCTTTACAAACAGGTCCCTGAGGTAACTACATTTAATTTTTGTGTGTTTTTGGCCAGATTGATGTGCACATTCAGGAGAAAGCTGGAATCAGTTTCCTGGATGTAAAAGGAGGACTGAGCACTAATGCCCTGGCTAATGCCATCACTCGAACCCAAGCAGACAAAAAGGTATCTGCTGCCAGTCCCGGCCCGGGCTTGTTATCCGCCCAAGACGAGCGCCTCATGCAGCGTCGTTGCGGGGGGGTGCGGTGCTCGCATGTAGCGTTGGAGCAGGGGTGGGGGTGGGGTGGGCTGGGGTTGGAGATGGGGGGACTGCAGTCGCCACCATGCATGCGCCCACCTCCTGTACGCTGCGCCCTCGGCAGCCGCCTGGTTTGCCCTTCTTCTTTCCCATTTGTGCTTCCGGCGCGGCGGCGCTGGCACCCCCTAATGGACGGCCCCCTAAGCCAATACTGCCTATGCCATGGGCCGGCTCTGTCTGCTGCATTGATGTAAAATGTATTTGACATCTGCATCAGGATGTCAGCCACTTTCAGGTGTGATGTGAATATTGCAATGAAAAAACAATGGATCTTCATGAGAGTTGGGATTAAGGTTAGGGAAAATCCCATCTACAAATGCATACGTTCAATAGAATGTACAAGTATAAACCTGCGCGACTGATAGATTGCCGCCATTGCATGCTAATTTACACTGGTAAAAAGCACAGAATGATCCACAGATCGTTGGACAAATAATGGACCCATTATATGTGCAGAACAATCGGGAGAGTGCTCAATACTCTCTAATGCGCTATAGCATACAGAATCAAACAACAAAATCCACAACTTTTACAACTTTAATGCTGTCATAGTGAATGATTGAAATAACCGACTAGAAAATGTTGCAGATTGAGCTGATTGATCAATAAAATCTTATTCCCTCTGTTTCCAGGCCTGGGTGCATTTCTATCCTACCGAGGACCAACAGAAAGCATGTGACAGCTGTGATGAGCAGGGTTTGAATGGAGATCTGGTTATTGTTTATGACGTCAACAGGAACTCCACACTGGGAGACATCATGGTAAAGCAAGAATAATTTTCCACAAGGGAAAAAAAAAAACCTCTCAATATTACAACAATAATGTTATATATCTTTCGTTCCATGGTAATTTTTTATCCTTTCCTTTAAGATATCTAAAGGATACTTTGTTCATCACTTCGCTCCATCCAGTCATTCCCGAATACCAAAAAATGTTGTCTTTATCATTGATCGAAGTGGCTCAATGCGTGGCAGGAAAATTGAACAGGTACACTATTTGAAGAAACAAAATAATGACATCTATTTCACACAAAACATTGCATAAAAATCAGAACATGTCAACATGTTTCTCCAGACTCGAACAGCATTGATCCACATTCTGGGTGACCTGGCAGAAGACGACTACTTTGGTCTCATTACTTTCAATAACAAAATTTTCCACTGGAAACAAGAACTTGTTCAGGCAAACAGTGCAAACTTGGACAGTGCAAAGAATTTTGCACGAGAAATTTCAGATAGAGGAGGTGAGTTTTCAGGAGCTGCTGTTCTTTAACATCAACATTCATGCTTTGGTGCTGAAGTCGATTTCTGTTGCATTTTTTTCAGGCACTGACATTAACAGAGCAGTGCTGGAAGGATCCAATATGCTGAACGCACATCCCAGAGAAGGCTCAGCATCTCTCCTCATACTTCTTACAGATGGAGATCCAACCTCAGGTCATACTGAAGCCAGCACACAAAAAGTACATATTAGGAACAGTTCAGTGTTGTTCTGAGACTCAGCTGGTCTCATGTCTTGTGTTCATGCAGGAGAGACAAATATTGAAAGAATACATTCAAACGTAAGACAAGCCATTGCAGGAAAGTTCCCACTCTATTGTCTTGGCTTCGGTTTTGATGTGAATTTTGAGTTCCTGGAGAAAATGGCACTTCAGAACAATGGCGTAGCGCGCCGGATTTATGAGGAGTCTGATGCTGCCATTCAGCTGAAGGTAAGTTCCTCCTCACTATCAATGCACTTTGCAGCAAAACCATGTTGTAACTTCCATACTTTAATATCTACAGGGTTTCTATGAAGAAGTGGCCACTCCTCTACTGACCAATGTAACCATGTCCTACAAAGGTGGGAGCAATCTAACCCAGACTGTCTTCAGCCAGTATTACAATGGCTCTGAGATCGTGGTGGCTGGTCAGATCGACGACAACAACATTGACTCCTTCATTCCTCAAGCTGTGGCCATTACGGTGAGGATGGATCCATAATGCAGCTGTATGTGTACGAAACGTTCCCTTGTATTTGAATACAATGTCTTTATGACAGAGAACTGAAAGAAAGACCTTTTCTGAAACAAACAACCCGGTGGAGACAAGTGAAACAGTGTCTGACAACCAAACTCAGAGAGTTTGGGCCTACCTCACTGTCAAACAGCTTCTGCAGAAAGAGTAAGAGTGAAATCTCTGTCTTTGGCATCTGATATGAACAACCATACATCAGTGAGCTGAAACACTATTTGTCTTTAACTAATTACTGACCTCAGTCAGTACATCTATCACAGTATGATCAGAAAGATTGATTTCATGATCTGTTGGTGGTCTTTCGTAGCTGCTGAGCTCTCTTTATCGTGATCATGACCCGTTATTGAAATGAGTTACCACAACATCATGCAGAAAGCCATATGTTCCTAAAAATACAATAAATACGGTCCACCTGAAAACATTTGTTCCTTCAATACTTTGACTGAAGGGTTACCAGAAACAACCGTTTACCAGCTGTTTATGATGCAGGCTGCTCATGTCTGGACCCGAGAAAGAGGAAGTGAAGAAAAATATCTTGGAGCTGTCTCTGAAGTACAGCTTTGTGACCCCGCACACATCCATGGTGGTCACCAAGCCCCCCGGAGAGACGGCCGATGTACTGGATAAACCAAAGGAGGGGAAACAAGAATCTCGGATCTCAGGAAATCCTCTTCAAGGAGCTCTTCCTCCTCCTCCAGGTACTGCTGATCCTCTTCCAGATGGTTTAATTCCTCTTAAAGTTACTGCTGATGTTGGTAATTATTACATAATAAAATGAGTAATTGTTTTTCCAATCAGTGTAAAATTTAAGTAACCACAAACAGATCATTCAAAATTCAGAATTTTTGGAAATGATGTATGGACGCCTTGGTTTTGTTGATGTTTTCTCTCGGCAGCAATGAGTTGTATTCCAACTCAGGCATATTCACGGTTTGGCTTTGCAGTGACCTGTTCACATGTTTGTACATTGAAAGAATATTACAGTACTAGACAATTGTTAATGAATGAACTAATTAACGCCTGTGTTCTTCATTGTGAGCTTGGCTTGCTATTAAAGTACATGCTGTCAAAAACATCATGCAACAAGAGATTATTAAAGAAAAAAAAGTTCTGCATCAATTAAAATTCTTTTCTCTTCAGGACGAACAAGAACCCAGCAGGTAGGACAGTAATTCCTCTGCATACATTCACCACACCAGAACTAACAATGCTTATTTATAATTCTTCATAACCCACAGAAAATGTAATTCATACCAATCCATCAAACAAACATTAAGATAGATGCGGCTTGTTTATTTTTATTTATTTATTTTTTAACTTTCTCTAAGTTGATGACAAGGTACAGAACTACTTCTTTGCACAACAAAGAAATAAAACATTGTCCACTGTTGGATGTGAATGCCCTACAAGGCTGAAAACTGCCTTACTGAAGTTTTCCTGGAGCAACAGATTGGGTTTTCTTAATTACATACATCTTAGAGAGCAAATTTCAGTTAGAAACTATCTGAAGGTAATTACAATATCTGACAGCTTTCTATTTTCTCCCTCAGCAGCGCGTGCAATGCAGTATCAGGAACCTCAATGTACGTATGTATATACAGCACATAATGTATATTTTTGAACTTTGCTTGAGTGTTGTATTATCATGTGTCATCTTAGAGACGGTCTTTTTGACACTCTTTAACCTGTTAATGGCAGCAGGTGAGTGAGACACAAGGTTTGACCCAAGTTCCTCTGCATCCATAATAATATCAACAAACCTAACCATGGTTATTTATGAATAATCACAGAATATGTGGTTCATTGCATAATTATCTAATTAACATAGAGATAGGTGCTGCATGTTTATTTATTTATTTTTCAACTCCTGTGCGATGCAGAGAAATGCAGCTTCGCACAGCAACAGAACAAAAACATTTTCACTGTTGGATGTAGATGTCCTACAAATGCTAAAATGTTCTTCACTGAAGCTTTAATGGAGCAACAGGAAGTAGCATATTGAGTTTTATTTACTGTCATAAGATACGCCTTTGCTAGCAGACTTCAGTTTGAAACTCTGTCAAGATTACTGACACAACATTATTGACAATATGTGATGACTGTGTGTTTTCAGTTTAATTGAGCTTTTTGTCAGCAGACCTTGATGGTACGTATGCATTTACTATCGATGTAAAGTTTACTTCAGTGTTCTGTCGACAATGTTGAACCAAAGAATCAGAGAGAGTTGCTTCTGACACTCTTTTAAACCTGTTAGTGAGACACCCTTGAAAAGATTTTTGATTGTAGCAGTTTTGTTCATCTGTCCTTGATCAAAGTTGGTGTAAAACTTACAACGAAATGAAAAATAAAGGTGATAATCTAGGCTGCACATATTTAAAACATGAAATACTTTAAATTTACAGAAGACATGAGAATGTTCTCATAAACCAAACTTTGGATTTCAATAGAACCTACAGATATTGACAGAAAAACATTTTGTCACTTCATGAAAAAAATGCACAATTTGAAAGTTGCAACAGTGATTTTCTTATTCGGTATTTAAATAATGATGAAATGATTTTGTCATGATTGCATGTCGAATAAATATCACATCTTTCAGATGAGAAACAAAGACAGTCACTAAAAGTGTGTTATTAACAATTTTCCTGAGTTTACTGCTTAATTTCGCTGGAAAAAGAATGAATTCCCAAAATTCCAGTAGTTTTATTTCAAGGTAATTCCATGAAATCATACAGTAATACACAATAAAGCTAACTCATCCAGTTATCCAAACCCTTCTTTTCTTCTTGCAATTACTCACATTTGTATTCATCATGTCAAAGACACACTTACACTAATCATAAGATGTAGTAAATAATTTGTGTGATTTTACAGGTAAAAGAAAATAAAAAATTGCACTGACATGTGAACTATTTTTTCCTACAGACTTTTAAACTACAAGAATGAAAATAATCAAAATCAACATTGTTTATTGGGAAAAGTAAACTTTTTGTATCATTCAATTTATATCCTAGAGATGACCAAAAGTATTAAAGTGTCTGCAGTAATTTAGGAATGGATTTGGCAGGTTGAGAATTATATAATTAAAAAATCGTCTGCATAGAGAGACACCTTAATGCATTGTTTTCCCCTGGATATTCCTTTAATCTCATTATCAATTCTAAGGGCTATAGCTAATGGTTCATCGCCAAATCAAACAAATAAGGGGACAAACTACAGCCCTGTCTACACCCCCTATGCAATTAAAAAAAAAAACCTGAAAATGTTTCATTTGTTCGCACAGAGGTCACAGGGGTTGAATACAATATCTCGATGCATTTTTGGAGTACAGGACCAAATTTAAATTTTCTGAGGACAGTGAAAAGGTACTGCCGCTCCATGGCGGTCAAATGCCTTTTCGGCGCCTAAAGAAATATTATCTCTGATTCGTCTGAGGTACTCGGCCATGTATAAGATTTCAGTAAATGGTGCATGTTGTAGAATGACTGTATCCCAGGTATAAAGCCAGCCTGATCCGAATGAATCACTTGGGGATAATTGCATTAATCCTATTAGACAAAATCTTTTGTGAGAATTTATAAACGCAGTTGAAGAGGGCTTCACAGGCCTATATGAACTGCGTTGTAACGGATCCTTTTCTTTTTATGCAAAACTGATATAATGACTTCCGTCATAGTAGGTTGGTAACATCTGCAAATTTAATGTTTCTTGGTACACAGCTTTTAATATTGGTGCCAATTTTTCAACAAATGTTTTATAAAACACTATGGGAAAACCATCCGGCCCTGGTGCTTTGTTATTCTGCATTGACCTAATTGCTTCAACAACTTCATTGGTTGATATTACCCTATCCATTTGAGCTTTGTCTTCTTCAGAAATTTGTGGGATTGGCAAACTATCTAAAAAATCAATTGTGCTAACATTGTCATCAGGGTCAGAACTGTACAATTACAATAAAATGATTTGACTCTTAATTTTTTCTGAGCTTTGAGTCAGAAGTCCTCTCACCTGAGACTGTGTTGATCTCTGAAATTATTGTTGCAGATTGTTGGATTTGATGTGCGAGAAATTTTCTCGCTTTTTCTCCATGTTCATAAAAGATGTGTGTGGATTTTGAAAAAGACGTTCTGTTTGCTTCATTGAAAGATTGTCCTCCATCCATCCATCCATTTTCTTCCGCGGTATCCGGGCCGGGTCGCGGGGGCACAGTCTCAGCAGGGATGCCCAAACTTTCCTGTCCCAGACACTTCCTCCAGCTCCTCTGGAGGATCCCGAGGCGTTCCCAGGCCAGCCGAGAGACATAGTCCTCCAGCGTGTCCGAGGTCTTCCCCGGGGTCTCCTCCCAGTGGGACATGCCTGGAACACCTCCCGAGGGAGGCGTCCAGGAGGCATCCTAACCAGATGCCCGAGCCACCTCAGCTGGCCCCTCTTGATGTGGAGGAGAAGCGGCTCTACTCTGAGCTCCTCCCTGGTGACTGAGCTCCTCACCCTGTCTCTAAGGGAGCGCCCAGCCACCCTACGGAGGAAGCTCATTTCAGCCGCTTGTATCCGGGATCTTGTCCTTTCGGTCATGACCCAAAGCTCATGACCATAGGCGAGGGTGGGAACGTAGATTGACCGGTAAATCGAGAGCTTCGCCTTTCGGCTCAGCTCCTTCTTCACCACGACGGACCGATACAACGACTGCATCACTGCAGCCGCTGCACCGATCCACCTGTCAATCTCACGCTCCATCCGTCCCCCACTCGTGAACAAGACCCCAAGATACTTGAACTCCTCCACTTGGGCTAGGGTCTCTCCACCAACCTGGAGGGGGCAAGCCACCTTCCTCCGGTCGAGGACCATGGCCTCGGATTTAGAGGTGCTGATCCTCATCCCTGCCGCTTCACACTCGGCTGCAAACCGCCCAAGTGCATGCTGTAGGTCCGGGTTCGATGAAGCCAACAGGACAACATCATCTGCAAAAAGCAGAGATGAAATCCTGTGGTTCCCGAACCGGACCCCCTCCGGCCCCTGGCTGCACCGAGAAATTCTGTCCATGAAGATTATGAACAGAACCAATTCAGAAAGCTTTTGATTATATATTTTTTCCTTTGGAATGCCGTATATGAAATTATCTGCCTTTGTCATTTTTCAGCATGTTCTTGTGTCTCAAATTCTCTCAGACAATTTTGTGCACAAAGTCGTCCGTAAACCCATCCAACGCAAAAAGAAGACACGGCCTGCAACTCGACAGCCAGCAACTGCTGGTAAAACATTATAAATCTTATCAATAAAGACATCGGGGTCCACATAGTTAGTCTAAAAATGTGACCACTGGTGATGATTTATCCAACGGCCTTACATTACTGCTTTTTGATGTCTTTAAGTCACACTTTAATGCTGATCACTCTGTTAAAGAGGAGGTTTGAATGAATAACTAAGAGGAAATTACAGTTTTTATGTTCCGTATAACTCTGCCCGTCTTTGCATGTTTAGCTCCTCGTCTGCACAGATTTTTGATTACAACTGAAACTATGGCCCTGTCTATATGCTTTGACGTCCCTGGAGATCCCTTCATTAAACTGCTTCACCATCCCAGTAGAGGTCAGTGACGATCTCCTTTGTGCCTCCATCCTCTCGGATCTTTTATTGATCTGTTGGAAGACGAGCTCTGATTCTGTCTCTCTTGCTTTAGAGTTGTTTGTAAATGGGGAGCTCGATTCAGAAACAACTGGAGTCTTCCAGAAGATTGTCATCCACTTTGAAGCTGATAAATATGTTGAGGTTGACGTCAAAGGAGCCACGATACGAGTGGGAGAGAATACAACACGACTCACTGGAGACGATGTGTTCACAAATGACAGGTGATTTTTCATTGTGACCATTAGCAGTGTGTAAAACTGAGTGTTGAACTGTCTTATCAGACTGAGTCTGTCAGGAATAATTTGACCCTTATAGGGCCCCATACCCACATCCACTCCCTAAATCCTCATTGTCAAGTGCCTGAAGGTGACAATTCATTTCTAATTACGTTGATGTTGAAGTTGGCTGTGTTCCTGAGCTGTCCTCAGAAAAATCAGTGTGCAACTAAACAGGATTTTAGCAGGATCTTAAAAGCTAAAGGTGTTTGCTTTATAAAAAACAAACAAAAACAAACAAAAACAAATGCTTTTCCAGTTTGACGGTGATCACAAGGTCTAAGGAAATAGACATTGCAGCTGGAGACGCACGAATAGTAATCATTGTCCATGAAAAGGCTGGTAGAGAGTTCCTCTGGCCCGTCATGAGACAGAAACCATCGGCCACCAACATTGAGGGACTTTTAGGTGAGTGAAAAGAGATGGAAAGTGTTTTTTCTGTCTTTGTCGGCTCTGTTTTAAAAGTCATTGCATTTGCATGTGTGATTGTACATCTTGTAGCTTATATATACTGAATATGTTTTGCACCCGGCTGAGGCGCTCTCCTAATGAGGAGACAGATACTGTGGTTTGTATTTGTGTCCCTTTTTCACTGAGCTTTACTGCCTTTCTCTGTGTCCAGCTCTAAAACCAGCAGAATATGAGGATATAAAAGACTTTCCTGTTGTAACAAAGAAGATGAAAGACCAGGAGTTCCCTGTTACAAGGTATTGTCAATTCATATCAAAACGTGTTCATGAAACAGACTTTTAGTGTTCTGGTTTTCTGGCCTTGTAAACCAGCCCCGCTCATTCCACATCCACATTTGGATTTTGGAGCTGGGGTGGGTCTAGGGACAACCCAATACAGACTTGGTGAAGGGGGCTTCGGCTACTCCTTTGAGTGACAGCGCACTTCAGCCAATCAGCGTGTCAAAACAAATACGTCATCAAAATGCATTAGCTTCTCTACAGGTTAGCTTTAGCTCTTTAGCTCTACCTCCTCGACATGCAGCGAAAACACACAAAAACGTCTTTTCTTGTTAGAAATTCACCAGGCGCAGATTCTTGCACTTGCTTGATTGTTGTAATACGATAATTTTACTTATTGCAGCTTTCAGATGATGGTTAAAGTTTATCTCCGTAATCTCCGCTACGTGCAGTGATGGCGTCGCTTCCAGTTTAGCCACTGGAATTCGCCAAAAAAATTTGAAAAAAAAAAAAAAAAAATGGCAACACTGATTGGCTCGGCCGTCGCATTCTCTTTCTTTTGGCTTGTCCCCAGACCCACCCCATCTCCAAAATCCAAATGTGGATGTGGAGTGGGCGTGGCTGGTTTACGAGGCTACTAGTTTTCCATTTCAAATATCAATGTTCTTTTCTGTTTTTCTGTTGTAGTGACATTGCTGTTAACTACAGCGTCACCCCTCCTGAGACGATGATATGCTGGCTGTCGCCTGCTGACTCTGCCTTGGAGAGACCTCTCAATGATTTCTTCGTTGCTCAACTTTGAATAGGAGAAATGTCACTTCAAACCTAAAACAATAAACCTTTCCCAGAGCTTGAGCTGTTCAATTTCATGCCTGTTGACTCGATTCTCTCCAGTACTTTGTTTAAGCGTTGGCCATGCTGGTCTGCTTTGTTGCCGTAAATGAAAATATCATCCATGTAGATAGCAACTCCATCTCGATCATTCAGGGTCTCCGCCATCTGCCAGATGGTATCTGCCAGAAACCTGAGGCCGCATCCAGTGATGTAAACATGGTGGCACCGCTGAGCTTCGCAGTGATTTCCTCAGCAGTTGGGAGAACAAACCTCTCCCTCTTCACAGCCTTGTTTAACTTTGTCAGATCGACACATATGCACACTTTGCATCTTGGGGCTGGCACCATAGGTGCGCACCAATCTGTTGGTTCAGTCACCTTTTCGATGACTCCATTCACCTCCATGCATGCACTGTATTTCCTCTTTTACTTTCTCTAAGAGGGGCGTGGGAACTCTTTGGGTGGTATGTACTGTATGGCTCTATGTTCTCTTTTGGATGTATTTTCAAAGGCTTGAGAGTTCCGCGCTCAACCAATGCTTTGTGCACTTCCTCAGTGCATTTGACTAGTCCCATTGCACATGCTGTGTCTTTGCCCAGCAGGTCATTAGCTGTGTGGCTCTGGATCCCATATCCTGGGAATAAGTAATGCTTTTCTTTGTATAGGGCATCTGCTTGAAATTTCCCTAAACAGTTGAGCTGACCACTGGAGCTGCTCACTGGTGCAATGTTTGACTGCACCAGCTTGTGCTCAGGGACTAAACATGTTTCACTGGTGTTGCACAGATCACAACCTCTACAGTCCATTGATCCCTTGCTCTGTTGGAATCTGTCAGAACTCCAAGGAAATATG
Source organism: Salarias fasciatus (assembly GCF_902148845.1). Taxonomy (NCBI): domain Eukaryota; kingdom Metazoa; phylum Chordata; class Actinopteri; order Blenniiformes; family Blenniidae; genus Salarias; species Salarias fasciatus. The sequence goes on from NC_043749.1 coordinate 14,916,284, forward strand.
GGGTCTGTGAAACAGTCTCTGCTTCTGCCACTTCTCTAAAGGACTTACTGTGGCACATTCTTTCCCAGTGGCCCACCTTTTTGTTTTGGTTGCATGTAGAGTGTTTGGTTGGACACTTATGTTGGTCGCTATACTTCATTTTGCCACATCTTCCACATTGTGGATCTCTGTTCGTTGTGCATTGTCTCTTTTTTATTTTTCCACTGTTGTTTTCCTCTGTGCGAAGGCTCGGTGGTCCTCTGGCACCACTGCACACGTCTCTCCCTGCTGGTCCACCTGCCTGGTTGCTTCCTCGGACTGGCGTACAGCCTGAATAGTTTGGGATAATGTGAGCTGTGCTTCTAACTGCAGATTTTGAGACATCTCTTTGTCATTAATTCCCTTTGGTGGAAGCATGCCCGCTCGTGAATAACATTCCTTTAGGGGTAGAAGTATCAAATTTTCCTAACACGACATCAAATTTGTTTTGATCCACCTCCTCCGCAAAAGTGAATGCCCTGAAAATGTTTTCAGCCTCCAAGCCCATGGCGTATAGGACTGACCTGGTAGCTGGAAACGCCACTTCCAATCACCCCATTCTGCCGGGTGGTCGAACAGGAAATTCTCAGGCCGATTAAACTTTGCCATCTCCCTGGAGCCGTGTGTCCGTCAACAGCTTCTGACACCATGTAAAGTAATCCAATGTCCACACAAAGTCTTGCAATAAACGTGAGGTTTTCTTCTTGCTCCGACATAGCACACAGCATGAGCAACAGCTCAACCATAGCAAACAAAACAGTACTGACTTACAGCATGTCGTCTGAATGTCGTAAAGTCCTGTGCATATCAGTCCTGATATGACAGTCAGTAGGGACAACTGTCATAAATAATGAGGGATTTTCTCAGGTGCGGTTTAAAAAGGATCAACTGTTCTACGTGGGTGGCTGAGTGAATATTTAGATTGATATATATATTCACTGGCGCCCCTTTAAAGTGTTACGACCCAGGGTCGTTGGGAGGTCACAGGGAGTGGTCTGTTGTGCTCTGTCGCTGCTCTTGCCTCTCCCCTCTGCTCAGGTGTTCCAGATTACGGTGATTGCCCCATGGAGCAGTATAAAAGCCAGACCGTGCACGCGCTCGGGGTGGTCGTTGTCTCTGTGGGTCGTCGTCGCTGCCTCGCTCCTCCGCTTGCTCCACCCGATGACATCCTCCTGCGAGGGCCTCCTCCCGCTCGCCGGCTGCAGGCTCTGGACTTCCTGATGACCCCCTTCTGCAGCGTCCCGTTCCTGCTTGTCGGCTGAGGGCTCCTGCCTTCCTGATGGTGTCCACCGTTCGCCTTTTGGTTATGTTGATGGATCTTTTGTTTACTTTATTTCATTAAATCTTCCTTTTACGCACGTTACCCAGTCTCTGTCTCCCTTGTTTTGTTGCGGCATTGAGCCGGCCGTAACAAAAGTCATTTCTTGTTTGCAATGCTTTGAAAGTGAATATTTGTCTGTTTGTCTGTTTTCAAAGATGACATCGATTGTGTTTGAGAACATTTCCGATGCAGTTTGTTTTTGAGCTTTAAACAGTAGCTTCCATCGTAAATTGCTTTAATGTTTGCAGCAAAAGCTCCATGTATGATTGCTTTGCCTGCTGTGTTTTCCCAGCACTTTCCTGACCTTGTTAGACCGATACTCTAAAAAAAAAAACTGTACATACTTGAAGACAGAATTAATAAATTTCATTTTGGCTTGACACAATGTAATAAAAGTCATAAGCTTGTTTTTTGACAGTGTTTAAATTAGGCCATCAAGAGTTATTTGTTTATAACCAGTGTTGTTTATCAATGCAGGTTATTTAAGTCCTCGCAAAGTTTACAGATTGAGCAACCTAATCTCTGATCAATTTCTGTCGTGTGTGGGTGTTTTTTTTATGGAGCAAGTGAGAGCTGTTGAGAGAGAAAGGAGAAAAAGAAGAGGTTTCCCTTTAAGAGCAGTAAGTACACATCCATGCTGTCCCCATTTGAGTTTAAAAGACAGTTTCAGCTGCTGGAGCTAATGTGGTGGAGGCATGATGGTGCGAGCTGTGGTGAGAATCACCCTCATTGGGCTGATGGTGGCTTTGGCAGCCACATTACCAAACAAGGTAAGACACACTGCAGTGAGCAAGAGGACACATTCTGCAGACATGAATTATGTATAGATGTACAATTTAAGAAGTCGGTCTCAGTCACAGCTCTGGCTTTTGTCTAAACATAAGAGAAAGCGGGTTGAATGACCTTCTGACTCTTTACTATCAAGGCTGCTGAACATTGACAGTTTTGATAGTTCTTTGACTTGATGACTACAAAACATTTTAAAGTTTGATTTTAGTTAATGATTCAGTATAAACAAATGAGAGTCTCCATGAAATATCTGAACAAAAGTTTAGAGTTTTATGTCTGATGTTTGAAAATATCTGAGGACTGTTTTATGCATAAAAATCAGGTTAAAGTGTCCACAAGGGGAAACTGAGTGCTTGTATTCAAATTTTTTTTTCTTTTTGTGAATTAAAAGATAAGTTCAGTTTAAACATTTTTCACGTTACAGAACGAAGTAGAACAATATACTCACCCCGAATGCTTTTCTGATCCGAACAGTGCTTCGGGAGAAATTTAGATCCATAGTCGAGCTGCAGACATCCGTATACTGTTTTCCAAAGGGGCATGTGTGGCGTCGGCTCCCAAAACGCCTTTAATCATCCAAAAACTCATTAGTTTCACCAATATTTCCTCATAGTACGCTCACGCCACTCCTCCATGACAGCCCGGTGTCGCAAAATACATGCTTTTGCAGTTTTACAGATCTCTGAAGTGAATACGGTGATTTGGATGCAAACTGAAGTACATTCACCAAGAGACACAGTAGGTGGCGCTGTGCACCTAAGTTGTTGGTCGCCAGCCGCTCCAAAGAAGAAGAATAAAATCTCTGAACTGCAAACTTCTTCTTCGGAGGGTTATGATCGATTTTCTTGTCGTGTCATCTGATCTCTGGCTGATCTCAGGCTGTATGTCTTGACATTCCGGTGAAGAGAGGAACAGAGCTGTCGACTGATCACCATCTGGTTGTGAGTTGCATTTGCTGGTGGAGCAGGTAACTGGACTCACTTGGCAGGCCCAAACATGTTGTGAGGGTCTGCTGGGAACATCTGGTGGAACCCTCTGTCAGCAGGGTTTTCAACTCCCACCTGGGAGAGCTACTCTCATATACCGAGGGAGGCTGGGGACATTGAGTCCGAGTGGACCATGTTCTCCACCTCCGTTGTCGAAGCACCTGCTCGGAGCTGTGGACGTAAAGTCTCCGGTACTTGTCGCGGTGGCAGCCCCGAACCCGATGGTGGACACCAGAACTAAGGGCTGCTGTCAAGCTGAAGAAGGAGTCCTATTGAGTCTTGTTGGCTCGCAGGACTCCCGAAGCAACTGACAGCTACCAGCAGGCCAAGCGAACTGCGGCCTGAGTGGCTGTGGAGGCATAAACTCGGGTCTGAGAGGAATTTGGGGAGGCCATGGAGGAGGACTACTGGCTGGCCTTGAAGAAATTCTGGTAAATTGTCTGGCGCCTCAGGAGGGGAAAGCAAGTCTACATCAACACCTTATAGCGGAGGAGGGGAGCTGCTGACCTCAACTGGGGATGTTATTGGACAGTGGAGGGAATACTTTGAGGACCTCCTCAATCCCGTCTTCCATGGAGGAAGTTGAGCCTGAGGTCTCAAAGGCAGACTCACCCATCATCCAAGCTGAAGTCACTGAGATGGTTGGTAAGCTCCTTGGTGGCAAGGCACAGGAAGTGAACGAGATTTGCCCTGAGTATCTTAAGGCTGAATCCCATTTCACCCCGTAGCACTCTTCCTTGGCCCTACCCCTCCGTTTTGCGCATTCACGTGGAGGGGTAGGGGTGTCCTGATTTTCATTATGACGGAGGGGTAGGAGGAAGTGGTGGGGCTATTCATCCCTCCAAACAGAGATTCTCCCGAGGCACACTCCAAACGGAGGGGTATGATCCAGTGGCGGCCGGTGGCGAGGGGCGGCGGCGGGAGCGCTTCTTTTGTCCGTCTACACTGCAAGTGGTGGGCAGGGTTAGTTCACTTCTGCATCGGCAGGAGCACTCGTTTCCACACCCGTGCATTGCAGGAGCGATGCCGATATGAATGAATGTACAGAAGGAGTTAGCTCTCCGCTTATTATTAAAAGTGGAGATGAATGTAAACACAGGAATGAAGGGAAACCGCACAAAGTCACATTTGACTACACGAGATTTGGAAGAGTGGGGAGCCGATTCTCTGACAGAATCTTCTCGTGTGTGTTCTGCTTCAGAGCGACACGCACCAGAGGATCAGGAGATGAATAACACGACAAAGCCATATTGAAGAGACGTATTGAATTGTTCTTCAGTTGCAAACAAGTTTACTGCAGGCAATCTTACACTTACCTGAAAACTAATGAATAAGCCTTGAATAAAATGGTTAAGTAAAATTTAGTATTGTCTCCGTCTCGATCTTTTCTCTCAGTAAGGCTTCCACTAAAGCACTCACAGATGTTGTATTGTTTTGCGCCCCCTCTTTGATCCCGTGCAGGTGGATATTATTTCGCCGTGCTCTCCCTTCTTGGTCATCTGTTTTTCCTCCAACTTTTTATGTAGTTTGATGAGGTCACATGTAGCTTCCTCGATGCTAACGACGCGCTCCTCCGCTTCTCAGATCCTCCTCTCTGCATCGTCAATCCTGTCATTCGTCTTCTGCAGATCCTCCCTGATACTGTTGAGACTGTCCACTGTCTCACGTCTGAACTCTCGTATCTCCCTCAGAACTGTCTCCAACTAGGACATTTTCTCCGATGTCTGCGGTGCTTCAGGTGTTAGCTCCTCAGCTAGTTCCGGCGCTTTGGGGCTACCTCGTGCTAGCCTCGCTGCTAGCTTAGCTTGCTCGTCGTCCTCGTCTGCGTTTGTTCCAGCTTTGCGTCTGTTTTCTACCTTTACCTCTTGTCTTGTTCCAAGCCCCAAATATGTTCTTTACATTATTACAGTTTTTATCTCGGGTTAACAGGGCGTTTCCTCAACTTTTATCAGAGCTTTTCTGTTTATGCTGCCGCCATGCTCGACCCGGAACCAGAAGCCATCAAAGCTCTCGATTTTGGGGTCAATCTACGCCCCTACCCTCACCTATAGTCATGAGCTTTGGGTCATAACCACAATGACAAGATCCCGGATACAAGCGGCTGAAATGAGCTTCCTCCGTAGGGTGGCTGGGCGCTCCCTTAGAGATAGGGTGAGGAACTCAGTCACCAGGGAGGAGCTCAGAGTAGAGCCGCGACTCCTCCACATCGAGAGGAGCCAGCTGAGGTGGCTTGGGCATCTGTTGAGGATGCCTCCTACACAACTCCCGAGGGAGGTGTTCCAGACATGTCCCACCGGGAGGAGACCCCGGGGAAGACGGAGGACACACTGGAGAGACGATGTCTCTCAGCTGGCCTGGGAACAACTCTGGATCCTGCCGGAAGAGCTGGAGGAAGTGTCTGGGGACAGGGAAGTCTGGGCAGCTCTGCTTAGACTGCTGCCCACGTGAGCCGGTTTCACATGTGTGGTTGAAAATGGATGGATGGATAGATTTTTCCATCCAACCTTTGGTCAACAGGTCATTCATTCAATCAGTCACTTGATACATAACTTTTGTTTGCTGCCTCTTGTGTTTTTTCAGGACGACTGGAACATCTACAGCTTCCACATTAACTCCACAGTCAGTAGCCGCTATGCCACCACCGTTATCACAAGCCGTGTGGCAAACCGCATGGCCGAATCCAAGGAAGTAGAGTTCCATGTCCGGATCCCCAAGAACGCCTTCATCACTAAATTCAGAATGTGTGTGATTCAAACAAACACGTTTTTGGATCCTTACAAAAATGTGTTCAAACCTTTCATTGGTTTATCTCAGGTTTATAGATGGCCAGGTGTATGATGGGAATGTGAAGGAGAAAGAGCAGGCACAGAGGCAGTACACCACCGCTGTGTCCCGAGGTCAAAGTGCTGGAATCGTCAGGTGAATGAACTGATCGATTTATTTTATTGCCTGCTCTGCGTCAAGCCGTTTCTAAGCTGTATTTGTTCAGGAACTTTGTGTGTTCCTCATGATATATGGAGAACAAACAGCAGCTTTAAGCACCTCAATATAATTGTAACTTTCTCTAATTTGCAAGGAAGAAGTATGAAAAGCCCAAGATACACACTTCACACATTCCTTGATGAGATTTCGACCTATTTATTATTATTTTTTTCAACTTTCCAATCTTCACATATTGTTAAATCATTGCGTGTGAGCTGGTAACATTTTTGCTGTTTGTGCTGCAGTTCAGTGGGGAGGACTCTGGAGGAGTTCAAGACCTCTGTCACCGTTTCTGCACACAACAAGGTCACTTTTGAACTCACATATGAGGAGCTGATGAAACGCACGCTTGGGAAGTACGAGCTGCAGATCCACGCTCGACCCATGCAGCCTGTCAAAGACTTCAAGGTATCTTTTCTTGTTGCTATAAGTAACCTTTACAAACAGGTGCCTGAGGTAACTACATTTAATTTTTGTGTGTTCTTTGGACAGATTGATGTGCACGTTCAGGAGAAAGCTGGAATCAGTTTCCTGGATGTTAAAGGAGGACTGAGCACTAATGCCCTGGCTAATGCCATCACTCAAACCCAAGCAGACGAACAGGTATCTGATGTAATATATATTTGACTTCTGTATTAGTATGTCAGCCACTTTCGGGTGATGGGTGGGATCTGAAGATTGAACTGTGTAAACAATGAATCCTGACAAGAGTTGGGGCTAAGAGTAGGGGACATTCCATCCATAAATGCATAAGTTCGATAGATTGTGGAAGTATAAACCTGCACAACTGATAGATTGCCCCCACTGCATGCTAATTTGCACTTCTAAAATGCACAACATGATTCACAGATCTTTGCACAAATAATGGACCCATTATTTGTGATCGAGAGAGTGCACAATTCTCCCTAATGCGCAATGCGCGATGACACACAGAATCAAACAACAAAATCCAAAACTTCTACAACTTTTCTTCTGTTATACTGAATGATTCAAATAACCAACTTGAAAATGTTGCCGACTGAGCAAAATCTTATTCCCTCCTGTTTCCAGGCCTGGGTGCATTTCTATCCGACCGAGGACCAACAGAAAGCATGTGACAGCTGTGATGAGCAGGGTTTGAATGGAGATCTGGTTATTGTTTATGACGTCAACAGGAACTCCACACTGGGAGACATCATGGTAAAGCAAGAGTAATTTTCCACAAGAAAAAAACCTATCAATACAATAATAATAATGTTATATATCTTCCGTTCCATGTAAATTTTTCATTCTTCCGTTTAAGGTATCTAAAGGATACTTTGTTCATCACTTCGCTCCAGCCAATCTTTCCCGAATACCAAAAAATGTTGTCTTTATCACTGATCGAAGTGACTCAATGTATGGCAGTAAAATTGAACAGGTACAGTATTTGAAAAAACAAAATTATGATATCGAGTACCACTTTAATAGATGATAAAAAACAAAACATGACATAAAAATCAGAACATGTCAACATGTTTCTCCAGACTCGAACAGCATTGATCCACATTCTGGGTGACCTGGCAGAAGACGACTACTTTGGTCTCATTACTTTCGATGATAAAATTTTTCACTGGAAACAAGAACTTGTTCAGGCAAATAGTGCAAACTTGGACAGTGCAAAAAATTTTGCACGAGAAATTTCAGATAGAGGAGGTGAGTTTTCAGGAGCTGCTGTTCTTTAACATCAACATTCATGGTTTGGTGCTGAAGTCGATTTCTGATGCATTGTTTCAGGCTTTGACATTGACAGAGCAGTGCTGGAAGGATCCAATATGCTGAACGCACATCTCAGAGAAGGCTCAGCATCTCTCCTCATACTTCTTACAGATGGAGATCCAACCTTAGGTCATACTGAAGCCCGTACAAAAAAAGTACATATTAGGAACAGTTCACTGTTGTTCTGAGACTCAGCTGGTCTCATGTCTTGTGTTCATGCAGGAGAGACAAATGTTGAAAGAATACATTCAAATGTAAGACAAGCCATTGCAGGAAAGTTCCCACTCTATTGTCTTGGCTTCGGTTTTGATGTGAATTTTGAGTTCCTGGAGAAAATGGCACTTCAGAACAATGGCGTAGCGCGCCGGATTTATGAGGAGTCTGATGCTGCCATTCAGCTGAAGGTACGTTCCTCCTCACTATCAATGCACTTTGCAGCAAAACCATGTTGTAACTTCCATACTTTAATATCTACAGGGTTTCTATGAAGAAGTGGCCACTCCTCTTCTGACCGATGTAACCATGTCCTACAAAGGTGGGAGCAATCTAACCCAGACTGTCTTCAGCCAGTATTATAATGGCTCTGAGATCGTGGTGGCTGGTCAGATCGACGACAACAACATTGACTCCTTCATTCCTCAAGCTGTGGCCATTACGGTGAGGATGGATCCATAATGCAGCTGTATATGTACAAAACTTTTCCCAGTATTTGAATATTGTGTCTTTATGACAGAGAACTGAAAGAAAGACCTTTTCTGAAACAAACAGCCCAGTGGAGACAAGTGAAACAGTGTCTGACAACCAAACTCAGAGAGTTTGGGCCTACCTCACTGTCAAACAGCTTCTGCAGAAAGAGTAAGTGTGAAATCTCTGTCTCTGGCATCTGATATGAACAACCATACATCAATGAGCTGAAACACCATTTGTCTTTAACTAATTACTGACCTCAGTCAGCACATCTATCACAGTATGATCAGAAATATTGATTTCATGGTCAGTCAGCGGTCTTTCATAGTTGCTGAGCTCTCTTTATCGTGATCATGACCCGTTATTCAAATAAGTTACCACAACATCATGCAGAAGGCCAGATGTTCCTAAAAATACAATAAATATGGTACACCTGAAAACATTTTTTCTGTAAAGGAGGGGGGTGGATCTTCATTGGGTGGCAGCACTACGGACAGACTCCGGTCAGAGAATCTTCAACCAGCTTTATTGACATGCAGCAGGGAACTGGAACAGGTCATTTGGGGTGTATATTTACATGAACATGTGTATATACGTGTGTGGTCTGGAATAAAGAAATAAAAAAAAAACATAAAAGGTGTCATGGGGATGATTCCGTAATATTAGCAATCAGTATAATGTGTCTGGTATACAATAATATCACATTAAACAGGAAACATACAGTAATGCAAATAATCACTAGTAAACAGGGGGACACATGGCGAAAACACACAGGACATTCATATACAGGGGGTTTAGGTCATTAAAGGATAAGTAAACATGGTTAACATGGTGCAAAAGTAAACACAAACACAGGCACGTGACACAGATGAGACATTAGGTGGGCTGCAGTACACATGGGTCATAAACACGATCATAGTTAACTTCTACTCTTCCAAATAGACCCAAAGGGGTAATACCACACAATTATCAAAGTTAGGAACTTACTTCAACTTCAAATAACGCACACGGAACATGGAAAACTGTCCAGTCACTCCCTCTTCTGTGCCAGAGTGGAGCAGAGCCGAATCAATTAAGGGCAGTGCGCTGCTCTGCTGTTCATGCTCTCTCTGCGTGCTGAGGCGTTCAAGGGAGCTCCGTAAAGAGCAGTGTTCATCGCATAGGCTTTCAGACATTTTCCTTCAATACTTTGATTGAAGGGTCACCAGAAACAACCGTTTACCAGCTGTTTATGATGCAGGCTGCTCATGTCTGGATCTGAGAAAGAGGAAGTGAAGAAAAATATCTTGGAGCTGTCTCTGAAGTACAGCTTTGTGACCCCGCACACATCCATGGTGGTCACTAAGCCACCCGGGGAGACGGCCGATGTACTGGATAAACCAAAGGAGGGGAACCAAGAGTCTCGGATCTCAGGAAATCCTCCTCAAGGAGCTCTTCCTCCTCCTCCAGGTGCTGCTGCTCCTCTTCCAGATGGTTTAATTCCTCTTAAAGTTAGTGCTGATGTTGGTAATTATTACATCACAAAATGAGTAATTGTTTTTCCAATCAGTGTAAAATTTAAGTAACCACAAACGGATCATTCAAAATGCAGAATTTTTTTTAAATGATGTATAGACGTCTTGGTTTTTGTTGATGTTTTCTCTCAGCAGCAATGAGTTGTATTCCAACTCAGGCATCTTCACGGTTTGACTTTGCAGTGACCTGTTCACATGTTTGTACATTGAATGAATATTACGGTACTAGACAATTGTTAATGAACTACTGTGTTCTTCATTGTGAGTTTGTTTTGCTGTTAAAATACATACGCTGTCAAAAACATAATGTAACAAGAGATTACTGAAGAAAACAAAAGTTCTGCATCAGTTAAAGATTCTTTTTCTCTTAAGGACGAAGAAGAATCCAACACGGTATGACACTCAATCCTCTGCAAAAGTATTCACCAACACCAGAACTCATAATGCTTATTTTTATTTCTTCATCATAAAAGAAAATGTAATTAATACCAATCATTAAACAAACATTAACATAGATGCTGCTTGTTTATTTTTATTATTTTTAAATTTTCTGAAAGTGATAACTTACAGAAATACTGTTTTGCAGAACAAAAATAAAACATTGTCACTGTTGGATGTGAATGCCCGACAAAGGCTAAAAAGTGACTAAAGCTACGTTCACACCGGACGCGTTGCAAGCGTCACGGGCGTCACTGACGCCTCAAAGTGTGAAGTGTGGAATTCGACGCGTGTTCAAATTACACACGACGCCCGGGAGTGGGAGGAGCTTGTGTACTGTCTTCATGTTGACAATGGCGGAATCGGTGCCGAAATCGATCTGCTAAAGCTGATTTCACTTTAGCTCTAAACTCTTCAAATGTATAACTTTATCAAGATTTTTTTTTTAATTAGGCGACAAAGTGGTCGTTTAGAGCCCGAGTGTGACGTTTGTTTGTCCGAATACCAACTGTTTATGATTTTCTTCGGGCAAATTCGGCAAAATGTAAGCCAGCCGCAGTGAGCGGCTCCAGCACGGAGGTGTCAGAGAAGCAGGGAGAGAAGCAGAGCACACATGAACCCTGGACCCGCCACGGGGTCCGTGGCGGGCTGTTCCCCCGACCCAGCGGTCCAGCCTCCGACCGGCTTTGGCGGCGGGTGACCCAGCGGTCCTACAGAGCGGGCCCGCCGCTGGGTGAGACCGCGCGTCTCGGTCCTGCTGCGGGTCGCCGAGGAGCCGGTCGGAGAGGCGTGGGCGGCCGACGGTGTGATCCGCGTCGCCCGCCGCCAAAGCCGGTCGGAGGCTGGGCCGCTGGGTCGAGGGAACAGCCCGCCACGGCGCCGTGGCGGTGGGCCCCCGTGGCGGGTCCAGTGTTCGTGTGTGCCCGCCGGCGAGCGCAGAGTTTCTCACACCCTCCGGGGCCGGACCCAGATCACGGGGCCAGCGTGAGGATGAGGTTCGCTTTCGGCGGTACTTCCGCCTCTCCCGGGCCCAGTTTGACGAGCTTCTGGCCTGCATCAGCGCTCAGAGTGCTCGTCTGTGATTGGATGACGCGCGCGTTGACGCTTCGAAAGTTCAATTTTCCCAACTTCAGGCGTTGACGCCCACAACGCGTGACGCGCGTCGCCAACGCTCGAAAAGCTCGGAAAGCGACGCTCGAAAAGCGCCTGATGCGCGTCAGGTCCGTTGAAGCTCGTCCACCACAGACTTTGAATGTAAAAGCGACGCCCGTGACGCTTGCAACGCGTCCGGTGTGAACGCACCATTACTGAGGTTTTCCTGGAGCGACAGATTGTGTTTTCTTAATTATATTCATCTTAGAGAGCAAATTTCAGTTAGAAACTATCTGAAGGTAATTACTGACAACACCTGACAGTTTTGTTATTTTCTCCCTCAGGAGCGCGTGTCATGTATTTTCGGGATCCTAAATGTACGTATGTATGTACAGCATATAATGTATATTTGTGAACTTTACCTGAGTGTTGTATTATCATACATCATCTTAGAGACCGTCTTTTTGACACTCTTTAACCTGTTAATAGCAGCAGGTGAGTGAGACAAAGTTTGACCCATGTTCCTCTGCATCCATAATAATATCAACAAACCTAACCATGGTTATTTATGAATAATCACAGATTTGTTGTTCATTGCATAGTCATCCAATAAACAGAGATAGGTGCTGCTTGTTTATTTATTTTTTGAACTCCTGTGCGATGCAGAGAACTTCACACAGCAACAGAACAAAAACATTTTAGCCGTTGGATGTAGATGTCCTACAAATGCTAAAATGTTCTTCACTGAAACTGAAACTAAGTTTTATTTAATAAGATACGCCTTTGCTAGAAATTTTCAATTTGAAACTCTCAAGATCATTACTGACAATATGTGATGGCTGTCTCTTGTCAGGTTCTTCCACCATGTTGAGATTAATAATCGACGGCGATTTGGGTACGTATGTACTATCGATGTAAACTTCAGTGTTCTGTCGACAATGTTACACCAAAAAGTCATCATAGAGAGTTTCTTCTGACACTCTTTTAAACCTGTTCATGCCAGCAAATGAGTGAGGCACCCTTGAAAAGATTTTTGATTGAAGCAGTTTTGTTCATCTTTGATCAAAGTTGGTGTAAAACTTACAACGAAATGAAAAATAAAGGTGATGAATCTATATTGTACATATTTAAAACATGAAACACTTTAAATCTACAGAAGACTTTAGAATGTTCTCATAAACCAAGCTTTGACTCTCCAGAGAACTTATAGATATTGACAGCAATACATTCTGTCACTTTATGAAAAAAAAGCTCAATTTGAAAGTTGTAAAAGTGATTTTCTTATTCGGTATTTAAAGGTGCATTAAGGAGTTTGCATGTTTTATGCGAAACAGTGCCCTCTGCAGGCCTTGGGCGTAATGCAGCTTAGTGAAAAACTCGTGCCTGTGGCTCGCGTGCACGGAAGAGGGGAACTCCTTCCTCGCTCTCTTAGTAGCGCTCATGTAAAATTTAAGTTTCTTTTACCTGGTGGAGTCTGTGCTGGAGCTGTGGCAGTGCTAGAAGCCAGTCTTTTCTTACTTTCTGGAAGATCCTGCTCAGTTGTTGCTCACTATGCACCTGGCAGAGTAATGGCGGACAAAACGAAACTTAATGTGGCGAGATGAATCAGATTAAACAGAAGCCGGACAACGCCACCTTGGGGATTGCACCCAAGGAAATAAACTGAAATTAATGATTTTTGAGGACACTCGGGTTCGTGGCTTAAAGCTCGTGTCCAGAGTTTTGAAAGAGAGAGGTTTTTTTTAATCCAACGTCTCAGGTTCCGCCCTCCCTCTGCTTTCATGAGCGACCAAGCCACGCCCCTTTAATTGTGAACGCAAATTATCTGTTGGGTGAAAATGAGAGCCTCCGAGTCCTACAGCATCCTACATGTTTAGCTGTTTACGGTGGATGTTCAGCAGACCATGGATATATCCGAGGTAAGCGGGCCGGCTGCTGCGGAGCTAACTCTGCCTGGGCGAGTGCGCGTGCTCTCTGTCTGCGTGCACACTTTGACTGATGGCACGAGAATGCAGAAGCTCGAAGTCTATTGGCTGACGCTGACCGGCGCTTTTTCGGATAACATGGGGCTCTATGAGACGAAGGCGGGGCTCATAAATACATTTTTATATTGCTTTATGCTAATGTTATATTGTAGTATCGAACCAGACTGACACATTTAAGCTCTGTTGAAAAATGATACATACGTTGGAAACGAACGGAAACTCTGGACACGAGCTTTAAGAAGCAGGAGACGTGGGTTCTGGCCAACAGAAAAATCTTGATTAAGGTGCATTAAGGAGTTTTACAACCTTAAAAATACTTATTTTCCACCATAAATATGTTACACATTTTTAATGATGTGTCCAATGTGCCCTGACATATTCATTACAAGTACCTCTAACAGCGCTAAATTGTCACTTGAAAGTTGCAGTGCCGGTCCGGCACCAGCATTTTTTTGGGGGAGAATTTGAAAGGAGTGACGTAATGCGCGCTCCGGCTGATTAGGTTTCATTATGTCCGCCATTACTCCGCCAGGTGCATATGTGGCCAGGTCGGATGGTTTTCTTTACATAATAAATTATAATTACTTTAAATAACACTATAAAGTTGCTAAAATTGGAGACATTTATATTTACAACGCCAACTGGTAGAAACCAGCGTCCCCAAGGTTATCCTGCACAGATAAAAAGGCTGCAGATTCGTTGGACTGATGGACCGGAAACAGACATCAAAATAGACTTTGCTTTATTTAATTTTAACATTCACTTATGATACAAATATTTTCCCTTTAAAAAATGCATTTCCATTCACACACTCATCCATTCAATTAAAAATAAAGTTACAAAATGGAACCTGCATGCCTGGAAAATAAATCACATTGAAATGTGGCCTACTAAAACAGCAGCAGCACAAAGGAGGAAGCCCAAATGGCAGCAGCAGAAACCAGTCACGTGGAAGGAAAAGGCCCGTCTCTGCGACCCTAAAATATTATAATTGGAATTTAGTTTGAGCCTAATTTAATTAATTAAGATGGAGAGGAATATTGAACTTACCCAGAACCTTTCAGGCAAATCTCACCGGATCCGCAGTGGCGTATGAGTTGCCACACGACATGGGGATCTACACAGCAAACCGTGTTAGATCCCAAAATATTCTGAATTTAGAATGGAAGCACAGAAACCCATACTCACAGAACAGGTGCGCTGATGCTCGTGAGAGAACAGGAAGGGAGCACTCAATATTAACTGCAGCGGCGCCTACAAACACGCACGGGTTAGGAACGAGGCGAGTATTTTATGAATGAAGCGCCGATAGTAATCACTCACCCCGCCAGAGACGGCGTTCAGATCACCGACCGCGTGAACTCAAGAGCGGTGGAGAAGCAAGTTTAACTTGTCTTTAGGTGAACCGAGGGTTTCATGGCAGCTTCTGTGCTCCTGCAGCACTGCTTGAACTGACAAACGCCAGAGGGAGACGCGCAGGTGAGTTGAGTCTGCAATTAAAACTCCGGTGTGGCGCGAGGTGCCGCCCAGCGTGCGTGCGTGCACACAGTGCAGTGCGCGTACATATGATAGTGCACGCCCATGCACCACTACACATAGTGAGCAACAACTGAGCAGGATCTACCAGAAAGTAAAAAAAGACTGGCTTCTAGCACTGCTACAGCTCCAGCACAGACTCCACCAGGTAAAAGAAACTTAAATCTAACTTGAGCGCTTCTAAACGAGCGAAGACGGAGTCCCCCTCTTCCGTGCACGGGAGCCACAGGGACGAGTTTTTCACCAAGCTGCGTTACGCCCAAGGCCTGCAGGGGGCGCTGTTTCGCATAAAACGTGCAAACTCCTTAATGCACCTTTAAATATTAAATTTCAAAAACACATTCACTCCTCTTAAAAGAAGGGGAAGAGGGGGGGAAGCCCAATCAGAAGCTGAGGCTTACCGGTGGGACACAGGTAGTAGGGGAAATGAAGGCCTCGGAAGGATCACCCCAGACACACGTGGGCACTTTCACTCACTGAAAATAAAGGTGAACACACTCAAACCAAAAGGGGTGCACAGCACATCACACGGGATGGAGGCACCATCACCCAGGGACACTGATGCCACCACCGTTGCTCTCAGCTTCTGGAAGGGAGGGAAGAAAGACAAGGGGAGTTAAAAAGGGCTTTTCGTTCCCTCTCATTCATACATTAAAAAAAAAAAAAAGAAAATAATTAACAACTAAACACGAGGGGGAGGGCAGCCACAACTCACAAGTAAAATAAATAAATGCAAACCTGTAACTGCCACACCCAAACAAAACAAAAATAAATGAAAAATAACCAAAGGATGAAAACAAAATAGGAAACAATAACCAGAAGAGCAACAAAATATACCAACACTGTCTTAAACTAAATTAATCAAATCAAAAAGAGGAGATAACGCAAACAGATCGCTCCTGTCTTCCGCCTGGCGTTCCACCAGCGTACAAGCCCGGTTCAGGTGGTCAGCCAGTTGCTTGGAGTGCAGCAAACTGCCGACGGCCGACTCCACGGAGCAGAGGCAGACCAGGCGTAATTATGTGTGCCCACACTGGTCGTGGCAGCAACTCGGAAAGGCAAAACAGCTGGCAGGTTCCACTGCAGATTGATCAGCTGCTGCTGAGAAACAATTGAAAAAGGCAGTCATACACCTGCATGAGCCAGCTTAGAATATGAGGGTGTCTAGACTGCGTACCTGGCAGAAAAACACCTAATTGGCACACCCAGTAGGAGAGGTGGGGGATCGGTGACCTCACGATAGCCACCTAACTGCAACTTGGCCCACAGATGAAGGGGAAAAGCACCCCTAACGCAGCCGAACAGACAAACACAGCTCACACAGCTCACACCAGGAAGTGAGGAAGCCCAGGGGCAGGGTCTACTCCAGACTCAGCGGCAAAGGCTGTGCCAATGAGAATGACATACTTTTATACTGCTTTTATTAAGGAAATCAAGTCAGCAGCAGCACGCATTACGTCACATTCTCTCAAATTCACCCCCCAAAAATTCTGGTGCCGGACCGGCACTGCAACTTTCAAGTGACAATTTAGCGCTGTTAGAGGTACTTGTAATGAATATGTCAGGGCACATTGTACACATCATTAAAAATGTGTTACATATTTATGGTGGAAAATAAGTATTTTTAAAGTTGAAAACTCCTTAATGCACCTTTAAATAATACATTATTTTGTCATGATCGCATGTTTAATAAATATCACATCTTTCAGTTGGTAACAGAGACAGTTACCGAAAGTGTGTTATTCACAATTTTCCTGAGTTTACTGCTTCATTGGGGTGGAAAAAGAATGAATTCCCAAAATTCCAGTTGTTTCAAGGTAATTTTCATCAAATCACACAATAACACACAGTAAAGCCAACTCATCCAGTCATCCAAACACTTCTTATCTTTTTGCAATCACTCAAATTTGTATTCATCATGTCGACGACATACTTACAGTAATCATAACGTGTTGAAAATACTTTGTGTAATTTTACAGGGAAAATAAAATAAAAATACCACTGAAATTTAAACTGTCTTCCTACAGATTTTAAAACTACAAGAATGAAAAAAAGTGTCATTTATTTAGTTATGATTATTTTCATTTTCTTACAAATGCCTTTATCATTTTTCAACTTGTTCTCATGTCTCACTTTCTCTTCAACCATTTAGTGTACAAAGTCACCAAAGTCAAACGCATCAAGACTACACAGCCTGCAACTGTGGAGCCTGCAACTGCTGGTAAAACATTACAAATCTTATCAATAAAGACATCGGGGTCCACATCGTTGTTTGTCTAAAAATGCGACGACTGGTAACAGGGCCGGCCCGGGCTTCGGAGGCGCCCCAGGCGAGCGCCCCAGGCGAGCGCCCCTTGGGAGCGTGGTCTTCGAGCAGCCCCGAGAGTTGTTGAGCTGGGGGGGTGGGGGTGGGGGGGTGACGGGGGGTGCTGAGGAGCGATGCCGAACGATACCAATCAGTGCCGAGCAGCGCCGAGGAGTGCGGTGCGTCGGACCGCTGCACAGCGGGGCACATGGAACACAGAGCGTCATGGCGCCCCTTGTACGACCGCGGCGCCCCCCTCCGGGACGTGGCGCCCTAGGCGGCCGCCTAGTCCGCCTATGCCTAGAGCCGGCCCTGACTGTCAATGATTTATCCAACGCCCTCATATTTCTACTTTTTGATGTCTTTAAGTCACAATTTAATGCTGATCACTCTGTTAAAGAGGAAATTTGAATGAATAGCTAAGAGGAAATTACAGTTTTTATGTTCCGTATAACTCTGCTTGTCTCTGCATGTTTAGCTACTCGTCTGCACAGATTTTTGATTACAACTGAAACTAGGGACCTGCCTATATGCTTTGACATGCCTGGAGATCCCTTCATTAAACTGCTTCACCATCCCAGTAGAGGTCAGTGACGATCTCCTTTATGCCTCCATCCTCTCGGATCTTTTATTTATCTGATGGAAGAGGAGCTCTGATTCTGTCTCTCTTTCTTCAGAGTTGTTTGTAAATGGGGAGCTCGATTCAGAAACAACTGGAGTCTTCCAGAAGATCGTCATCCACTTTGAAGCTGATAAACATGTTGAGGTTGACGCCAAAGGAGTCTCAATACGAGTGGGAGAGAATACAACACGACTCACTGGAGGTGATGTGTTCACAAATGACAGGTGATTTTTCATTGTGACCATTAGCAGTGTGTAAAACTGAGTGTTGAACTGTCTTATCAGAGTGAGTCTGTCAGGAATAATTTGACCCTTAGAGGACCCCATACCCACATCCACTCCCTAAATCCTCATTGTCAAGTGCCTGAAGGTGACAATTCATTGTTAATTATGTTCATGTTGAGGTTGGTTGTGTTTCTGAGGTGTCCTCATTAAAATAGAAGTGTGTAATTTTACATGACTATGATCGTAAAAGCTAAGGGTGTTTGCTTTGTTAAACAATAAAACAAATGCTTTCTCAGTTTGAAGGTGATCACAAGGTCTAAGGAAATAGACATTGCAGCTGGAGACGCACGAATAGTAATCATTGTCCATGAAAAGGCTGGTAGAGAGTTCCTCTGGCCCGTCATGAGACAGAAACCATCGACCACCAACATTGAGGGACTTTTAGGTGAGTGAAAAGAGATGGAAAGTGTTTTTTCTGTCTTTGTCGGCTCTGTTTTAAAAGTCATTGTATTTGCATGTGTGATTGTACATCTTGTAGCTTATATATACTGAATATGTTTTGCACCCGGCTGAGGCGCTCTCCTAATGAGGAGACAGATACTGTGGTTTGTATTTGTGTCCCTTTTTCACTGAGCTTTACTGCCTTTCTCTGTGTCCAGCTCTAAAACCAGCAGAATGTGAGGATATAGAAGACTTTCCTGTTGTAACAAAGAAGATGAAAGACCAGGGGTTCCCTGTTACACGGTATTGTCAATTCATATCAAAACGTGTTCATGAAACAGACTTTTAGTGTTCTGGTTTTCTGGCCTTGTAAACCAGTCCCGCCCATTCCACATCCACATTTGGATTTTGGAGCTGGGGTGGGTCTGGGGACAACCCAATACAGACTTGGTGAAGGGGGCTTCGGCTTTGAGTGACAGCGCACTTCAGCCAATCAGCGTGTCAAAACAAATACGTCTTCAAAATGCGTTGGCTTCTCTACAGGTTAGCTTTAGCTCTTTAGCGCTACCTTCTCGACATGCAGCGAAAATGCGCAAAAACGTCTTTTCTTGTTAGAAATTCACCAGGCGCAGATTCTTGCACTTGCTTGATTGTTGTAATACGATAATTTTACTTATTGCAGCTTTCAGATGATGGTTAAAGTTTATCTCCGTAATCTCCGCTACGTGCAGTGATGTCGTCGCTTCCAGTTTACCCACTGGAATTCGCCAAAAAAATTTGAAAAAAACCCCCAAAAAATGGCAACACTGATTGGTTCGGCCGTTTCATGGCCGAGTCGCATTCTCTTTCTTTTGGCTTGTCCCCAGACCCACCCCATCTCCAAAATCCAAATGTGGATGTGGAGTGGGCGTGGCTGGTTTACGAGGCTACTAGTTTTCCATTTCAAATATGAATGTTCTTTTCTGTTTTTCTGTTGTAGTGACGTTGCTGTTCACTACAGCGTCACCCCTCCTGAGACGATGATATGCTGGCTGTTGCCTGCTGACTCTGCCTTGGAGAGACCTGTCAATGATTTCTTCGTTGCTCAACTTTGAATAGGAGAAATGTCACTTCAAACCTAAAAACAATAAACCTTTCCCAGAGCTTGAGTTGTTCAATTTCATGCCTGTTGACTCGATTCTCTCCAGTACTTTGTTTAAGCGTTGGTCATGCTGTTCTGCTGTGTTGCCGTAAATGAGAATATCATCCATGCAGATAGCCACTCCATCTCGATCATTCAGGGTCTCCACCATCTGCCAGATGGTATCTGCCAGAAACCTGAGGCCGCATCCAGTGATGTAAACATGGTGGCACCGCTGAGCTTCGCAGTGATTTCCTCAGCAGTTGGGAGAACAAACCTCTCCCTCTTCACAGCCTTGTTTAACTTTGTCAGATCGACACATATGCACACTTTGCATCTTGGGGCTGGCACCATAGGTGCGCACCAATCTGTTGGTTCAGTCACCTTTTCGATGACTCCATTCACCTCCATGCATGCGCTGTATTTCCTCTTTTACTTTCTCTAAGAGGGGCAGGAGAACTCTCTGGGTGGTATGTACTGTATGGCTCTATGTTCTCTTTTGGATGTATTTTCAAAGGCTTGAGAGTTCCGCGCTCAACCAATGCTTTGTGCACTTCCTCAGTGCATTTGACTAGTCCCATTGCACATGCTGTGTCTTTGCCCAGCAGGTCATTAGCTGTGTGGCTCTGGATCCCATATCCTGCGAATAAGTAATGCTTTTCTTTGTATAGGGCATCTGCTTGAAATTTCCCTAAACAGTTGAGCTGACCACTGGAGCTGCTCACTGGTGCAATGTTTGACTGCACCAGCGTGTGCTCAGGGACTAAACATGTTTAACTGGTGTTGCACAGATCACAACCTCTACAGTCCACTGATCCCTTGCTCTGTTGGAATCTGTCAGAACTCCAAGGAAATATGGGGTCTGTGAAACAGTCTCTGCTTCTGCCACTTCTCTAAAGGACTTACTGTGGCACATTCTTTCCCAGTGGCCCACCTTTTTGTTTTGGTTGCCTGTAGAGTGTTTGGCTGGACACTTATGTTGGTCGCTATACTTCATTTTGCCACATCTTCCACATTGTGGCTCTCTGTTCGTTGTGCATTGTCTCTTTTTTAAATTTTTCCACAGTTGTTTTCCTCTGTGCGAAGGCTCGGTGGTCCTCCGGCACCACTGCACACGTCTCTCCCTGCTGGTCCACCTGCCTGGTTGCTTCCTCGGACTGGCGTACAGCCAGAATAGTTTGGGATAATGTGAGCTGTGCTTCCAACTGCAGTTTTTGAGACATCTCTTTGTCATTAATTCCCTTTGGTGGAAGCATGCCCGCTCGTGAATAACATTCCTTTAGGGGTCGAAGTATCAAATTTTGAATGAATGCCTTGAAAATGTTTTCCGCTTCCAAGCCCATGGCGTAAAGGACTGACCTGGTAGCTGGAAACACCACTTCCAATCACCCATTCTGTCGGGCGGTCGAACAGGAAATTCTCAGGCCGATTAAACTTGGCCATCTTCCTGGAGCCGTGTGTCCGTCAACAGCTTCTGACACCATGTAAAGTAATCCAATGTCTACACAAAGTCTTGCAATAAACGTGAGGTTTTCTTCTTGCTCCGACATAGCACACAGCATGAGCAACAGCTCAACCACAGCAAACAAAACAGTACTGACTTACAGCATGTCGTCTGAATGTTGTAAAGTCCTGTGCATATCAGTCGTTGTATGACAGTCAGTTGGGACAACTGTCATAAATAATGAGGGATTCTATCTGGTGTGGTTTAAAAAGGATCAACTGTTCTACGTGGGCGACTGAGTGAATATTTAGATTGATATATAAATTCACTGGTGCCCCTTTAAAGTCATTTCTTGTTTGCAATGCTTTGAAAGTGAATATTTGTCTCTGAATCATTGTTCATTCAAAGATGACATCGATTGTGTTTGAGAACATTTCCGATGCAGTTTGTTTTTGTGCTTTAAACAGTAGCTTCCATCGTAAATCGTTTTAATGCTTGCAGCAAAAGCTCCATGTATGATTGCTTTGCCTGCAATGTTTTCCCAGCACTTTCCTGACCTTGTCAGACCGATACTATCAAAAAATAACTGTACATACTTGAAGACAGAATTAACTAGAATTTGGCACTCAGAGAGCGCAGACTTCCGCCACAGTCAACAACAACAATAAGAACACCATAAATAATAAAACAACATTGTGATTGGGGGTGTGATCGGAGCGGAGCGCTGCGGCATGCGGTGCCTCTCTCTCTCGCCCTCTCTTTCCCTGTGTGTGTGTGTTTGTGTGTGTGTGTGTGTGTGTGTGTGTGTTTATCTGAAAAGGAAAACCGAAAAGCAACATAATTTATGTTATTTATGTCATTTTAATGTGAAAATTGAGTGGATTGTCTCGTATTTTCCGTTCCCGACTTCCTGTGTGGTGCGATCTGCTGTGTCCAGCTTTACAACTGGCGGTACACGGCACGTGCGGCTCGCGGAGAAAATAGAGAGGAGCGGCCGTGGTCCACGGCGCTTTCAGTGCCTCCTGTATGAACTGTCAGATAGGTTAACAGGGGCGCCAATCTGAAACTCAGTGCTCAATGCTTCCGCCTCCGCATGCGGCGCGTCCTGTGTGAACCAGGCGTTTGTCCCCCCTGTCGGCGGGCCTGCCCAACTACCGTATTGGCCCGAATATAATGGTGCATTCACACCGGACGCGTCGCGGGCGTCGTCGACGCTTGGGACGCCTCGAAGCTGACGCTTGTGATGCTTTAAACACGACGCTTGACACCGGGTGGTCACAAAGCTCGCGACGCTCGCGACGCACGTCAGTTAATTGGCGCGCTGGAGGCTGATTTCTGTTTCCAGCTATGGCGGATCGCATCAGGAGAGCGGCTTGGCTTTATTTGTTAAATAAAGCGAGACCGCGTCGTCGTCGGAAAAGTCGCTATTGGCTGCTCTGCTCCTCTCTGCTCTGACTGCAGCGGGAAGCGCTGCTGAGACTGACCGCTTGTGAGCGCTTTGGGACGGGGGAGGGGCTCACGCAGCACCCGCTGCTCATTGACGACAGCAACGAGACGTCCTGTCACGTCTCCACAGCACCAGAGAAGGTTGCTAGATTTGTCGCTAGTTGCTTTTGACAAAAAAACGTTGCCAAGAGGCTTTGGAAAGTCACCAGATTTAGCGAGAAAGTCGTCAAGTTAGCAACCCTTGCTGGCCCGCATCGGTGCTCGGATCACTCGTAGTGACGTAGCACCGGAGGGATCGTCTCTGATTGGTTGACGCTCAGCGGCAGCGCGTCGAAAGTTCAGTTTTCCCAACTCTCAAAAAGCGACGCTCACGACGCTCCTGACGCCGGGGACGAGCGTCGTGGGCGTCGACGCTCGAAACGCTCGAAAAGCGACGCTCATGACGCTCCTGATGCGCCGCCCCGCCGCCCGCCGCTCCACGACGCTCGTCCACCATAGACTTTGCATAGAAAAGTGCCGCTCACAACGCTTGCGACGCATCCGGTGTGAATGCACCATTATAAGACGATGTTTTTTTCCAGAAATTGCATCCTAAAAAGTGGGGTCGTGTTATAATCGCGGACTTACGGTAGATGGTCAATACGCATCCGCGCCGCTAGATGGAGCCAAAGTATCACTGACCAGAGAGCGAGTGGAGCGATGAAATGAGATCAAATGATCTGATGAAAAATGGTGGATCATCTGGAACAAAGGGGCTGAACGCTGGACAACTGAGCAAACAGCAGAGGCGAAGTTATGATACCAACTTTAAACTGATGGCGATCAACGCAGCAGAGTCATCAAACAACTGCCAAGCCACCAGGAGATCTGGTGTAGCAGAGTGGAGAGCACAGAAAAAACGCCTACAGATGCTAACGCTATGAGAAAAGCTTTCCGTGGTCCTGAGAGCGACGCTTCAGAGAGACTGATAGAAGGGTGAGTGAATATGTCTCTGAAAAACGGAAAGATAGAATGCCCACCACCAGAGCCTGATTCAGCTGAAGGCACTGGAAAGTTATTTACATCATTTATGCAGTTTGGACCCCTTGATGTTTTTTATTTTTTCATTTTATATCTCGTGAAATGTTATCTCAGTTGTGAGTTTTTGAGTTTATAATAATTGTATAATGAAAAGTTGTTTTATGAGTGACCTTACTGTCTTCAGCTTTTTTTATTTTTATTTTTTTTTTCACAAAATGATCTTTGAAAAATAGGGGTCGTGTTATAATCGGAGTCGTCTTATATTCGGGCCAATACGGTATGTCAAAGACTCCCTATCTCCCAATGATAAAGAATCCTTTAAAAAATTCCTGGATCCAGACAGTGTTTCGGATCATCACCAAAATTTAATTAATTCTAAGTTAGCCCAAGACCCACCTTTCCACAAAGTTTCATTGCAATCCGTCCATTACTTTTTCCATAATGTTGCTAACAGACCAACAAACCAACCAACAAGCCAACATGATTACATAACCTCCTGGCGGAGGTAATACATTTCATTTTTGCTTGACTCAACATAATAAAAGTCATAAGCTTGTTTTTTGACAATGTTTAAATTAGGCCATCAAGAGTTTATTTGTTTATAACCAGTGTTGTTTATCAATGCAGGTTATTTCATAGTTACAGAGTCCTCGCAAAGTTTACAGATTGAGCAACCTAATCTCTGATCAATTTCTGTTGTGTGTGGATTTTTTTTTTTTTTTTTCGTGCAAGTGAGAGCTGTTGAGAGAGAAAGGAGAAAAAGAGGAGGTTTCCCTTTAAGAGCAGTAAGTACACATCCATGCTGTCCCCATTTGAGTTTAAAAGACAGTTTCAGCTGCTGGAGCTAGTCTGGTGGAGGCATGATGGAGCGAGCTGTGGTGAGAATCACCCTCATTGGGCTGATGGTGGCTTTGGCAGCCACACTACCAAACAAGGTAAGACACACTGCTGTTAACAAGAGGACACATTCAGCAGACATGAATTATGTACAGATGTACATTTTAAGATGTCGGTCTCAGTCACAGCTCTGGACTTTGTCTAAACATAAGAGCAAGCGGGTTGAATGACCTTCTGACTCTTTACTATCAAGGCTGCTGAACATTGTTGACAGTTTTGATAGTTCTACTTTGACTTGATGGCTAAAAAACATTTTTAAGTTTGATTTTAGTTAATGATTCAGTATAAACAAATGAGAGTCTCCATGAAATATCTGAACAAAAGTTTAGAGTTTTATGTCTGATGTTTGAAAATATCTGAGGACTGTTTTATGCATAAAAATCAGGTTAAAGTGTCCACGAGGGAAAACTGAGTGCATGTTTTGGATTTTTTTTTTTCTTTTTGTGAATTAAAAGATAAGTTCAGTTTAAACATTTTTCATGTTATAGAATGAAGTAGAACAATATACTCACCCCGAATGCTTTTCCGAACAGTGCTTCGGGAGAAATTTAGATCCATAGTCGAGCTGCAGACATCTGTATACTGTTTTCCAAAGGGGCATGTGTGGCGCTGGCTCCCAAAATGCCTTTAATCATCCAAAAACTCATTAGTTTCACCAATATTTCCTCATGGTCCACTCACGGCATTCCTCCATGACAGCCCGGTGTCGCAAAATACATGCTTTTGCAGTTTTACAGATCTATGAAGTGAATACGGTGATTTGGATGCAAACTGAAGTACATTCGCCAAGAGACACAGTAGGTGGCATTGTGCACCTAAGTTGTTGGTCACCACCCGCTCCAAAGAAGAAGAATGAGATCTCTGAACTGCAAACTTCTTCTTCCAAAAGTACAAGGTTACCCTAGGTCGGAGGGTTATGATCGACTTTGTTGTCGTGCCATCTGATCTCTGGCTGTGTGTTCCAAACACAACAGACAGACGATTATTTTCAATAAACTGGTTTCTTCAACACTGCCCGCCTGGAATGCGTGGTGTGGAAATGAGCGCTCCCGCCAATGCGAAAGTGAACTGACCCCGCCCGCCACTCGCAGTGTAGGTGGACAAAACAAGCGCTCCCGCCACCGCCCCTCGCCACCGGCCGCCAGCCTTGCAAGATCGGCAAGATGGCGGCGTCCTCAGCAAAAGAAGTTCATAAATGTAATTATTTTCTCAATGAATAAAGTTTTAAAATTTAAGAAAAACATTCTTCTTCAGCAAACAATTGTCGCATCTGCCTACGTCATCGGCAGTGGCGACTACTGATGACGTACGCGATTGTTGAAGGGGTGTCCCAATTCAGAGGGGTTTACATTCGACCCTCCCCCTTAGCACTCCATTTCAAAGGGGTAGGGGCAAGGGGTAGGGTGAGAAAAAGAAATGGAATTGGGCCTCAGTCTCTGGACTGTCTTGGTTGACACGTCTCTTCAACATTGTGTGGCAATCGGGGGGCAGCTCCTCTGGACTGGTGGACTGGGAGACTGGAGTGGTGGTTCCCCTTGGAAAACACACAGACGCCAACAGTACAAGAGGTGAGTGAAGAGGAAGAGGTTGATGAAACCAGAGTTGAGACTAAGGCTAAAGGTGTAATAGTAATGATAGAAGGAGCAGGATTACTATTGCAACAACACATCATCAGTAGGGTAAAGCTAACCTGTTTCACGACGGTCTAATCCCAGTTCACGTTGCCTATTAGTGGGTGAAGAATCCAACACTTGGTGAATTCTGCTTCACAATGACAGGAAGTGCCGACATCGATGGATCAAGTGACATCGCTATGAACGTTTGTCTGCCACAACTCAGTTATCCCTGTGGCATCTTTTCGGACACTTCCTGCTTAAAACCCAAGAAGTCAGAAGGGCTTGAAGATACCACTCCTCAGCCTTCCTGGGAAAGTCTATTGCAGGGTACTGGAGAGGAAGATTCGACCGATAGTTAAGTCCCATTACTGCGTTATTTTTAATGATCTCCCAATGCATGTTTGGACCATTTTCCCATAATTTGAACCTATTGTCTAGTTTGTCAGGTGTGAAGTCTGTTTCATATGCAATCCATCGCAGAAACCTACACTGACTTTTTCGATTGTATTTTTTTGTAATTTCAGTCCACATTTTTATAGATACCCCAAGCCATGAATGTACTTTCATTTTCCAGTTTGACCATGATTTTATCATCACTCGCTAGTGTTGTAGTACTCGAGATCGGTCTCGGTCTTCAGACCAGTCTCGAGACCACTTTTTGAAGATCTCGGGTCTTGTCTCACACTCGACCACATTTTTACTCGGTCTCGTCTCGGTCTCGGGCACAGAGGACTCGGGATTTTACTGCGAGACCAGCCGAGACCACGGCTACAAAAGCACTGAACTGCCTGTCAACTATCTCGCCTTTTCAGCGATTGTACGCCACAGATGGATGCGTGCGAGCCCCACCAAAAAAATGGCTTGATGCCAAATCGAGTTGCCGACCCCTGCACTACAGGATGTTCGGGCCGAATTTTGCCCCGATCTTCTCCTCCCGACTGAAGCCGACAAGGTCTGATTGTCGGAAGTATGCAAATGAGTTCGGGTCCGATCCTCCTCTGGTGTGCGGTGCGTTCAGAGAGATTTTTCTCCGGTCGGAGCCGCTCGGGAGGCATCGGAAGGGGAGATCGTAGATAATGAACATGTTTAATATTTCATATTGCAAATCCTGTGGTGTGTGGTGCGCTCCGAGAGGAGCTGATCAGCTGAAAGCCAACCTGTCCACACCCTCGGAATAGAGCTCCCTGATTGACTGAACAGCTCCATCACCAGATGATAATGCACTACTTTGAAAAAAAAAAAATCCCGTCTCAGCTGTCAGAGCTGGAGACATAAATATGTAACAGTGAAATATATTCATTATATGACAGTGGAAAAGAAAAGCCAGAGCTCCAAAACAGCGCAGAAGGTTGCTTAACCCTCAATAACTCTATCACTCCTGGATGAACTGTATTTCCTCCATTCAGACCCAAACCCAGATGTGATTCATTCATCTGCATCTCCGCCAGTCCTGCAATAATACCAATGTTTTAATTCATCTCTATTAATAACCATCACGGAAGAATGGGGGAAAAAAACAAAAAAACAAAAAAATACTTTCCGCTGACTCTGTGCCTTCAGAGCAGCAGAGCGATGTATAATGAAACTTTTTCTAAACAAATTTCAACGTGTTTTTTCTGGTTTAAACCATCCAGTCTGGGGACAAAAAGAATGATTTAAAATATTTGGTGATTTTAAAAAGTAGCTTTTATTTATCACAGACAGTTCCTAATAACTTATTTCTACTGCTCCACTCTGGAGTCAAACACACACACACACACACACACACACACACACACACACACACACACACACACACACACACACACACACACACACACACACAAATAAGTTCAATTATTATCAAATGTGGAGGGTAAATTATAATAAAATTATCTCAAACTATATTCTCCTCTCCTGTACTGTAACATCATTTTCTGACAGGGTCCTCACAGTGCGCGCATGCAAGGGGGAGGAGTGGGGGGGCGTTGCAGGAGCGATGCCGATATGAATGAATGTACAGAAGGAGTTAGCTCTCCGCTTATTATTAAAAGTGGAGATGAATGTAAACACAGGAATGAAGGGAAACCGCACAAAGTCACATTTGACTACACGAGATTTGGAAGAGTGAGGAGCCAATTCTCTGACAGAATATTCTAATGTGTGTTCTGCTCCAGAGCGACACACACACCAGAAGATCAGGAGATAAATAACACGACAAAGCCATATTGAAGAGATGTGTTGAATTGTTCTTCAGTTGCAAACAAGTTTATTACAGGCAATCTTACACTGACCTGAAAACTAATGAATAAGCATTGAATAAAATGGTTAAGTAAAATTTAGTATTGTCTCCGTCTCGATCTTTTCTCTCAGTAAGGCTTCCACAAAAGCACTCACAGATGTTGTTTGATCCAAGAAGTGAGAGCACGGCGAAATAATATCAGCCTGCATGGCTGATATTATTTCGCCGTGCCCTCACTTCTTGGTTATCTGTTTTTCCTCCAACTTTTTATGTAGTTTGATGAGATCACACGTAGCTTCCTCGATGCTAACGACGCGCTCCTCCGCTTCTCCGATCCTCCTCTCTGCATCGTCAATCCTGTCATTCGTCTTCTGCAGATCCTCCCTGATACCGTTGAGACTGTCCACTGTCTCACGTCTGAACTCTCGTATCTCCCTCAGAACTGTCTCCAACTCCGACATTTTTTCTGATGTCTGCGGTGCTTCGGGTGTTAGCTCCTCGGCCAGTTCCAGCGCTTCGGGGCTACCTCGCGCAAGCCTCGCTGCTGGCTTAGCTTGCTCGTCGTCCTCGTCTGCGTTTGTTCCAGCTTTGCGTCTGTTTTCTACCTTTACCTCTTGTCTTGTTCCAAGCCCCAAATATGTTCTTTACATTATTACAGTTTTTATCTCGGGTTAACAGGGCATTTCCTCAACTTTTATCAGAGCTTTTCTGTTTATGCTGCCGCCATGCTCGACCCGGAACCAGAAGCCATCGAAGCTCTCGATTTTGGGGTCAATCTACGCCCCTACCCTCACCTATGGTCATGAGCTTTGGGTCATAACCACAAGGATAAGATCCCTGATACAAGCGGCTGAAATGAGCTTCCTCCGTAGGGTGGCTGGGCACTCCCTTAGAGATAGGGTGAGGAGCTCAGTCACCAGGGAGGAGCTCGGAGGAGAGCCGCTACTCCTCCACATCAAGAGGAGCCAGCTGAGGTGGCTTGGGCATCTGTTTAGGATGCCTCCTACACAACTCCCTAGGGAGGTGTTCCAGACATGTCCCACCGGGAAGAGACCCCGGGGAAGACGGAGGACACACTGGAGAGATGATGTCTCTCAGCTGGCCTGGGAACAACTCTGGATCCTGCCTGAAGAGCTGGAGGAAGTGTCTGGGGACAGGGAAGTCTGGGCTGCTCTGCTAAGACTGCTGCCCACGTGGGCTGGTTTCAGATGTGTGGTTGAAAATGGATGGATGGATGGATTTTTTTCCATCCAACCTTTGGCCAACAGGTCATTCATTCAATCAGTCACTTGATACATAACTTTTGTTTGCTGCCTCTTGTGTTTTTTCAGGACGACTGGAACATCTACAGCTTCCACATTAACTCCACAGTCAGTAGCCGCTATGCCACCACCATCATTACAAGCCGTGTGGCAAACCGCATGGCCGAGTCCAAAGAAGTCGAGTTCCATGTCCGGATCCCCAAGAACGCCTTCATCACTAAATTCAGAATGTGTGTGATTCAAACAAACACGTTTTTGGATCCTTACAAAAATGTGTTCAAACCTTTCATTTGTTTATCTCAGGTTTATAGATGGCCAGGTGTATGATGGGAATGTGAAGGAGAAAGAGCAGGCGCAGAGGCAGTACACCACCGCTGTGTCCCGAGGTCAAAGTGCTGGAATCGTCAGGTGAATGAACTGATCGATTTATTTTATTGCCTGCTCTGCGTCAAGCCGTTTCTAAGCTGTATTTGTTCAGGAACTTTGTGTGTTCCTCATGATATATGGAGAACAAACAGCAGCTTTAAGCTCCTCAATTGTAACTTTCTCTGACTTGCAAGGAAGAAGTATGAAGGGCCCAAGATACACAATGCACACATTCCTTTTTGAGATTTAGACCTAATTATCATTATTTTTCTCAACTTTCCAATCTTCACATATTGTTAAATTTTTTGCTGTTTGTGCTGCAGTTCAGTGGGGAGGACTCTGGAGGAGTTCAAGACCTCTGTCACCGTTTCTGCACACAACAAGGTCACTTTTGAACTCACATATGAGGAGCTGATGAAACGCACGCTTGGGAAGTACGAGCTGCAGATCCACGCTCGACCCATGCAGCCTGTCAAAGACTTCAAGGTATCTTTTCTCTTTACTATAAGTAACCTTTACAAACACGTGCCTGGGGAAACTACATTTAATTTTTGTGTGTTCTTCGGCCAGATTGATGTGCACATTCAGGAGAAAGCCGGCATCAGTTTCCTGGATGTTAAAGGAGGACTGAGCACTAATGCCCTGGCTAATGCCATCACTCGAACCCAAGCAGACAAGCAGGTATCTGCTAGATTGACCTAACATATATTTGACTTCTGTATCAGTCTATCTGCTACTTTCGGGTGATGGGTGGGATCTGAAGATTGAACTGTGTAAACAATGAATCCTGACAAAAGTTGGGGCTAAGAGTAGGGGACATCCCATCCATAAATGCATAAGTTCGATAGATTGTGGAAGTATAAACCTGCACAACTGATAGATTGCCCCCACTGCATGCTAATTTGCACTTCTAAAATGCACAACATGATTCACAGATCTTTGCACAAATAATGGACCCATTAGTTGTGATCAGGAGAGTGCACAATTCTCCCTAATGCGCGATAACACACAGAATCAAACAACAAAATCCAAAACTTCTACAACTTTTCTTCTGTTATACTGAATGATTCAAATAACCAACTTGAAAATGTTGCCGACTGAGCTGATTTATCAATGAAATCTCAGAGTGCACAATTCTCCCTAATGCGCTATAACATACAGAAACAACAAAATCCACAACTTCTACAACTTTTCTTCTCTTACAGTGAATGATTGAATTAATAACCGACTAGAAAATGTTGCAGATTGAGCTGATTGATCAATGAAATCTCATTCCCTCTGTTTCCAGGCCTGGGTGCATTTCTATCCAACCGAGGACCAACAGAAAGCATGTGACAGCTGTGACAAGCAGGGTTTGAATGGAGATCTGGTTATTGTTTATGACGTCAACAGGAACTCCACACTGGGAGACATCATGGTAAAGCAACAGTAATTTTCCACAAGAAAAAAAAAACTCTCAATATCATAATAATAATGTTATATGTCTTTCGTTCAATGTTAATTTTTTATTCTTCCCTTTAAGGTATCTAAAGGATACTTTGTTCATCACTTCGCTCCATCCAATCTTTCCCGAATACCAAAAAATGTTGTCTTCATCATTGATCGAAGTGGCTCAATGCGTGGCAGGAAAATTGAACAGGTACACTATTTGAAGAAATACAATTAAGATATCTAGTTCCACTTTAATAAATGATACAAAACAAAACATGACATAAAAATCAAAACATGTCAACATTGTTTCTCCAGACTCGAACAGCATTGATCCACATTCTGGGTGACCTGGCAGAAGACGACTACTTTGGTCTCATTACTTTCGATGATAAAATTTTTCACTGGAAACAAGAACTTGTTCAGGCAAACAGTGCAAACTTGGACAGTGCGAAGAAATTTGCACGAGAAATTTCAGATAGAGGAGGTGAGTTTTCAGGAGCTGCTGTTCTTTAACATCAACATTCATGCTTTGGTGCTGAAGTCGATTTCTGTTGCATTTTTTTCAGGCACTGACATTAACAGAGCAGTGCTGGAAGGATCCAATATGTTGAATGCACATCCCAGAGAAGGCTCAGCATCTCTCCTCATACTTCTCACAGACGGAGATCCAACCTCAGGTTTTACTGAAGCCAGCACAAAAAAAGTACATCTTAGGAACAGTTCAGTGTTGTTCTGAGACTCAGCTGGTCTCATGTCTTGTGTTCATGCAGGAGAGACAAATATTGAAAGAATACATTCAAATGTAAGACAAGCCATTGCAGGAAAGTTCCCACTCTATTGTCTTGGCTTCGGTTTTGATGTGAATTTTGAGTTCCTGGAGAAAATGGCACTTCAGAACAATGGCGTAGCGCGCCGGATTTATGAGGAGTCTGATGCTGCCATTCAGCTGAAGGTATGTTCCTCCTCACTGTCAATGCACTTTGCAGCAAAACCATGTTGTAACTTCCATACTTTAATATCTACAGGGTTTCTATGAAGAAGTGGCCACTCCTCTTCTGACTGATGTAACCATGTCCTACAAAGGTGGGAGCAATCTAACCCAGACTGTCTTCAGCCAGTATTATAATGGCTCTGAGATCGTGGTGGCTGGTCAGATCGACGACAACAACATTGACTCCTTCATTCCACAAGCTGTGGCCATTACGGTGAGGATGGATCCACAATGCAGCTGTGTATGTACAAAACTTTTCCCAGTATTTGAATACCGTGTCTTTATGACAGAGAACTGAAAGAAAGACCTTTTCTGAAACAAACAGCCCAGTGGAGACAAGTGAAACAGTGTCTGACAACCAGACTCAGAGAGTTTGGGCCTACCTCACTGTCAAACAGTTTCTGCAGAAAGAGTAAGAGTGAAATCTCTGTCTTTGGCATCTGATGTGAACAACCTTATAACAATGAGCTGAAACACCATTTGTCTTTAACTAATTACTGGCCTCAGTCAGCACATCTATCACAGTATGATCAGAAATATTGATTTCATGGTCGGTTGGCGGTCTTTCGTAGCTGCTGAGCTCTCTTTATCGTGATCATGACCCGTTATTCAAATAAGTTACCACAACATCATGCAGAAGGCCAGATGCTCCTAAAAGTACGATAAATATGGTACACCTGAAAACATTTTTTCCTTCAATACTTTGATTGAAGGGTCACCAGAAACAACTGTTTACCAGCTGTTTATGATGCAGGCTGCTCATGTCTGGACCCGAGAAAGAGGAAGTGAAGAAAAATATCTTGGAGCTGTCTCTGAAGTACAGCTTTGTGACCCCGCACACATCCATGGTGGTCACCAAGCCCCCCGGGGAGACGGCCGATGTACTGGATAAACCAAAGGAGGGGAAACAAGAGTCTCGGATCTCAGGAAATCCTCTTCAAGGAGCTCTTCCTCCTCCTCCAGGTACTGCTGATCCTCTTCCAGATGGTTTAATTCCTCTTAAAGTTGCTGCTGGTGTTGGTAATTATTACATAATAAAATGAGTAATTGTTTTTCCAATCAGTGTAAAATTTAAGTAACCACAAACGGACCATTCAAAATTCAGAATTTTTGGAAATGATGTATGGACGCCTTGGTTTTGTTGATGTTTTCTCTCAGCAGCAATGAGTTGTATTCCAACTCAGGCATCTTCACAGTTTGGTTTTGCAGTGACCTGTTCACATATTAATACATTGAATGAATATTACAGTGCTAGACAATTGTTAATGAATGACCTAATTAACACCTGTGCTCTTCATTGTGAGCTTGGCTTGCTATTAAAATACATACGCTGTCAAAAACATCATGCAACAAGAGATTACTAAAGAAAAAAAAAAGTTCTACATCAATTAAAGATTCTTTTTCTCTTCAGGACGAACAAGAACCCAGCAAGGTACGACACTAATTCGTCTGCATACATATTCACCAACACCAGAAATAGTAATGCTTATTTATAATTCTTCATAACCACAGAAAATGTAATTAATACCAATCATCAAACAAACATTAAGATAGATGCTGCTTGTTTATTTTTATTTATTTATTTTTTTAACTTTCTCTAAGTGATGACAATGTACAGAAATACTGCTTTGCACAACAAAGAAATAAAACATTGTCACTGTTGGATGTGAATGCCCTACAAAGGCTGAAAACTTCCTTACGGAAGTTTTCCTGGAGCAACAGATTGGGTTTTCTTAATTACATACATCTTCGAGAGCAAATTTCAGTTAGAAACTATCCGAAGATAATTACTGACAATATCAGACAGTTTTCCGTTGTTAGTTTCTCCCTCAGGGATCCTGAATGTACGTATGTATGTACAGCATATAATGTAAATTTGTGAACTTTACCTGAGTGTTGTATTATCATGTGTCATCTTAGAGACAGTCTTTTTGACACTCTTTAACCTGTTAATGACTGCAAGTGAGTGAGACACAAGGTTTGACCCAAGTTCCTCTGCATCCATAATAATATCAACAATCTAACCGGTTATTTATAAATAATCACAGAATATGTCTTTCATTGCATAGTCATGCAATAAAGATAGAGATAGATGCTGCTTGTTTATTTATTTTTGAACTCCTGTATGATGCAGAGAAATGCAGCTTCGCACAGCAACAGAACAAAAACATTTTCACCGTTGGATGTAGATGTCCTACAAATGCTAAAATGTTCTTCACTGAAACTTTAATAGAGCAACAAGTTTTATTTAATAAGATACGCCTTTGCTAGAAATGTTCAATTTGAAACTCTCTCAAGATCATTACTGACAATATGTGATGGTTGTCTCTCGTCAGTTTCTTCCCCTGTGTTGAGATTACTAATGGAAGAGCCCCGCGGTATGTATGTATTTACTATCGATGTAAACTTCAGTGTTCTGTCGACAGTGTTACACCAAAAAGTCATCACAGAGAGTTTCTTCTGACACTCTTTTAAACCTGTTAATGCCAGCAAATGAGTGAGGCACCCTTGAAAAGATTTTTGATTGAAGCAGTTTTGTTCATCTTTGATCAAAGTTGGTGTAAAACTTACAACGAAATGAAAAATAAAGGTGATGAATCTATATTGTACATATTTAAAACATGAAACACTTTAAATCTACAGAAGACTTGAGAATGTTGTCATAAACCAAGCTTTGACTCTCCAGAGAACTTATAGATATTGACAGCAATACATTCTGTCACTTTACGAAAAAAAAGCTCAATTTAAAAGTTGTAAAAGTGATTTTCTTATTCGGTATTTAAAGGTGCATTAAGGAGTTTGTATGTTTTATGCGAAACAGTGCCCTCTGCAGGCCTTGGGCGTAATGCAGCTTAGTGAAAAACTCGTGCCTGTGGCTCGCGTGCACAGAAGAGGGGAACTCCTTCCTCACTCTTTTAGTAGCGCTGAAGTAAGATTTAATTTTTTTTTACCTGGTGGAGTCTGTGCTGGAGCTGTGGCAGTGCTAGAAGCCAGTCTTTTCTTACTTTCTGGAAGCTCCTGCTCAGTTGTTGCTCACTAAGCATCTGGCGGAGTAATGGCGGACAAAACGAAACTTAAGGAAATCAAGTCAGCAGCAGCACGCATTACGTCACATTCTCTCAAATTCTCCCCCCAAAAATTCTGGTGCCGGACCGGCACTGCAACTTTCAAGTGACAATTTAGCGCTGTTAGCGGTACTTGTAATGAATATGTCAGGGCACATTGTACACATCATTAAAAATGTGTAACATATTTATGGTGGAAAATAAGTATTTTTAAAGTTGAAAACTCCTTCATGCATCTTTAAATAATACATTATTTTGCCATGATCGCATGTTTAATAAATATCACATATTTCAGTTGAGAAACAGAGACAGTTACCGAAAGTGTGTTATTCACAATTTTCCTGAGTTTACTGCTTGATTTGGGTGGAAAAAGAATGAATTCCCAAAATTCCAGTTGTTTATTTTCAAGGTAATTTTCATCAAATCCCACAATAACACACAGTAAAGCCACAGTCATCCAGTCATCCAAATACTTCTTATCTTTTTGCAATAACTCAAATTTGTATTCATCATGTGGATGACATTCTTTCACTAATGTTGAAAATACTTTGTGTAATTTTACAGGGAAAATAAAATAAAAATACCACTGAAATTTAAACTGTCTTCCTACAGACTTTAAAACTACAAGAATGAAAAAAAAGTGTTCTTTATTTAGTTATGATTGTTTTCATTTTCTTATAAATGCCTTTATCATTTTTCAACATGTTCTCATGTCTCACTTTCTCTTCAACCATTTTGTGCACAAAGTCACTAAAGTCACACGCATCAAGATGACACAGCCTGCAACTGTGCAGCCTGCAACTGCTGGTAAAACATTATAAATCTTATCAATAAAGACATCGGGGTCCACATCGTTGTTTGTCTAAAAATGCGACTACTGGTAATGATTTATCCAACGCCCTCATATTTCTACTTTTTGATGTCTTTAAGTCAAACTTTAATGCTGATCACTCTGTTAAAGAGGAAATTTGAATGAATAGCTAAGATGAAATTACAGTTTTTATGTTCCGTATAACTGCCCGTCTCTGCATGTTTAGCTCCTCGTCTGCACAGATTTTTGATTACAACTGAAACTATGGCCCTGCCTATATGCTTTGACGTCCCTGGAGATCCCTTCATTAAACTGCTTCACCATCCCAGTAGAGGTCAGTGACGATCTCCTTTGTGCCTCCATCCTCTCGGATCTTTTATTGATCTGTTGGAAGACGAGCTCTGATTCTGTCTCTCTTTCTTCAGAGTTGTTTGTAAATGGGGAGCTCGATTCAGAAACAACTGGAGTCTTCCAGAAGATCGTCATCCACTTTGAAGCTGATAAACATGTTGAGGTTGACGTCAAAGGAGTCTCAATACGAGTGGGAGAGAATACAACACGACTCACTGGAGACGATGTGTTCACAAATGACAGGTGACTTTTCATTGTGACCATTAGCAGTGTGTAAAACTGAGTGTTGAACTGTCTTATCAGAGTGAATCTGTCAGGAATAATTTGACCCTTATAGGGTCCCATACCCACATCCACTCCCTAAATCCTCATTGTCAAGTGCCAGAAGGTGACAATTCATTGTTAGTCATGTTCATGTTGAGGTTGGTTGTGTTTCTGAGCTGTCCTCATTAAAATAGAAGTGTGCAATTTTACATGACTATGATCTTAAAAGCTAAGGGTGTTTGCTTTGTAAAACAACAAAACTAATGCTTTTTCAGTTTGACGGTGATCACAAGGTCTAAGGAAATAGACATTGCAGCTGGAGACGCACGAATAGTAATCATTGTCCATGAAAAGGCTGGTAGAGAGTTCCTCTGGCCCGTCATGAGACAGAAACCATCGGCCACCAACACTGAGGGACTTTTAGGTGAGTGAAAAGAGATGGAAAGTGTTTTTTCTGTCTTTGTTGGCTCTGTTTTAAAAGTCATTGTATTTACATGTGTGATTGTACATCTTGTAGCTTATATATACTGAATATGTTTTGCACCCAGCTGAGGCGCATTCCTAATGAGGAGACAGATACTGTGGACTATTATTGTCCCTTTTTCGCTGAGCTTTACTGCCTTTCTCTGTGTCCAGCTCTAAAACCAGCAAAATATGAGGATACAGAAGACTTTCCTATCCTAACAAAGAAGATCAAAGACCAGAAGTTCCCTGTTACACGGTATTGTCAATTCATATTGATACTTGTTCATCAAATAGACTTTTAGTGTGCTATTTTTCCAGTTCAAACATTAATGTTGTTTTTTTTTGTTTTTCTGTTGTAGTGACGTTGCTGTTCACTACAGCGTCACCCCTCCTGAGACGATGATATGCTGGCTGTCGCCTGCTGACTCTGTCTTGCAGAGACCTCTCAATGATTTCTTCGTTGCTCAACTTTGAATAGGAGAAATGTCACTTCAAACCTAAAAACAATAAACATTTCCCAGAGCTTGAGCTGTTCAACTTAATGCCTGTTGACTTGATTCTCTCCAGTACTTTGTTAAAGCGTTGGTCATGCTGTTGTGCTGTGGTAGCCTCGCCACTCCTCATCCACATTTGGATTTTGGAGTTGGGCTTAAATCCAAATTCCACCGGACACGAAAGCGCCGCGCTGCGTCACGTTTCAGAAGTGCCACCGTGTGCCACAGCGCTGGAGTTTCACTTCAGTTTTATTTTCTGCGCTGGCGCTTCAAAACCTCGTAAAGTCACTGTCGTTGAGAAAGCACAACACAGGAAGTTAAACCGGAAGTTTCAAAATAAAACACAATCACAACGTCACGGATGTAAATTTTTTCCTATATGTTGTTTTTACGCTGCCTCAGGAGGCACGAACTGGCCTGGCATGCCAAACTGACTTTATGTGTTACACACGTATAAAGACAGTCTGGTACCGCGCCATTGGGGCAGCATTTCAAACTGGCAACGGGAGGCGGGACTATTGAGCGGAGAGAACCAATCCAAGAAATAAGGCTGTGACGCAACCCCAATGCGACATACGCAGCGCTCCGTTGTAGTTGTTTTGTTGTCCAAATCATGGGATCATGGCATATAGTTTTACGTCCGTTTTACCCCCAAATTCCTCCGGCCGCTTAATTAAGCGATGCGGCGGCGTCTTGTTCCTGAAGTCAACGCACAACGGGGAGCGCGGTGCAGCGCCGCGCCGTTCAGAAGCGGCGACCTGAAGCGAATCACCAGCGCCGTGGCGCACGCCTCCGTTCTGGTGGTCCGTCATAACACCGGTGCTTCTGGGATGCTGCGTGGTGCTTTCGCGTCCGGTGGAATTTGGGGGTTAGAAAGAAAAGCCTTCAGAGCAGATTCTTGCTGTGGTTTCAGCGTCAAATTCAGTTCGTTCAAAACTTCAGACAGAGTCGTGATAAAACCTCGCTGTGTTGCGGCTGCCATCATGATTGTTTTGGGGGAGGTATAATATGACGCATCACTAACTCCCGCCTCTCGTGGGCTATGATTGGCCCGGCAGAAGTTTGGCGGGCAAGAAGTCAGATTCAAACAGCGCGATCCCAGACTGTTTCCCCATGTATCCCTGAGCATGGAGAAACAGTCTGGCGTGCCAGGCTAGGCACGAGCATCAGGTCAACAGGGTCCCAGACAGTAGTGAACGTAGAAATTACCGTTTTTTTTTTATATAGAATAAACCATACAAAAGAAACCATTGGATAAAAAAAGCACTCATTTGAGATCAGAACATAAACCATTTACTCATCCTTGCTGGAAGTACTTTAAATCACAGAGCAATGTGACTGGGACGAGCAGAGCGACCTTGTCAAAGCGAAATGAGATGGGTTTTCTTTTTTGAAATTTCTGTTTATATCTTATGTTGTTTGTGTGATAACGAGAGCACGAGAGCCTCTCTGAGGAGCGGCCCTCCCCCTTCGGATTGCGCGGCGCTGAGCTGCGCTCCCAGTGTGCGTAGGAGCAAGACGCCGGATACCGATGGATGGTGCGGTTTTTGCTCTTTTTTGTTTTCATGACTGTTTTTACTGTTCAGCACTTCTCGTTGTTTT
This sequence comes from Salarias fasciatus, assembly GCF_902148845.1. Classification (NCBI taxonomy): domain Eukaryota; kingdom Metazoa; phylum Chordata; class Actinopteri; order Blenniiformes; family Blenniidae; genus Salarias; species Salarias fasciatus. Next base: position 14,955,827 of record NC_043749.1, read on the forward strand.
TATGAATATGAAAAGCGCTTTTACAAATAAAGATTGAGATTAAGATGGCTCGGACGGCCACCATCGCTGCTCTGTATTTGGCATGGGGAAGTCAGGCGTGGCTGCAGGCGAGGCGCCGGCATCGCTTCTGGATGCATGCTGCCCTACGGAGGCGATATGAGCTCGGTGAGATCCACCGTCTTGTGCAGGAGCTTCGCCTGGACGACGGCCGGTTTCAGCGCTACTTCAGGCTGACGCTGTGTTCCACCAGAAGCAGTGAACAAATGAAATCGGTCACGCCGCATGCCGCTCGCCTTGGCATCACGCCAACTCTTCAGCGTGGTCGGAGCCCTGCATGCCCTACATCAGCACGTCCGTGAAGACCTCCACGCTGATAGGCTGTCCTGGCGCGAATTCGCTTGAAAAGTTTAATTATTTCAACTTGAGCGACAATCGGCGAATGATGAAGTGGCGGGTGGCAGGCGGCGTGTCTTTCCCTGCACGCAAAGACACGCAAAAATGTCTTTTCCTGTTAGAAACGCACCAAGTGCAGACTCTTGCTCTTGCTTGATTGTTGTAATGCTTGGTATTTTGGCTCTAACTTTACTTATTGCAGCTTTCAGACGATGGTTTAAGTTAAAGTCCATAATCTCTGCTACGCGCAGTGATGACATCACCTCCGGTTTAGCCACCGGAATTCACCAAAAAAAATTGAAAACAAGCGGCAACGCTGATTGACTCGGCTGTTTCACAACAGAGTTGAATCCCCTTCTATGGGCTACTACCCAGACTGAGCCCAACTCCAGAATCCAAGCGGATGAGCAGTGGGCGGGGCTGGTTTACGAGGCAAGTGCTGTGGTGCCGTAAATGAGAATATAATCCATGCACATAGCTACTCTATCTTAATCACTCAGGGTCTCCGCCATCTGCCAGATGGTATCTGCCAGAAACCTGAGGCCGCATCCAGTGATGTAAAACATAGAGGCATCGCTGAGCTTCGCAGTGATTTCCTCAGCAGGTGGGAGAACATACTTCTCGCTCTTCACAGCCTTGTTTAACTTTGTCAGATCGACACATATGCGCACTTTGCATCTTGGGTCTGGCGCTATAGGTGCGCACCAATCTGTTGGTCCATTCACCTCTATGCCCTGTATTTTGTTTTTTACTTTCTCTAAGAGGGGCGGAGGAACTCTTCGGGTGGTATGTACTGCATATGGTTCTATGTTCTCTTTGGATGTATTTTCAAAGGCTCGGTCTTGAGAGTTTCATGCTCAGTCAATACTTTGTGCACTTCCTCAATGTGTTTGACTAGTCCTGTTGAGGTGATGACTAGGCAGACCAGTTTGTTTAGGATTATACAGTAAACAAGATGGTGTATCCGTCAGGATACAGGAATGAGGCCGATGTTCCTTTGTTGGACTGTGAGGGTAAGTCCATTTACTGCAGTACACAGGCAGTGGTGCAACAGTCTGAAATAAACATAAATCCCAATGAATGTAACAGACTCAATTTGTAAAAAATTAAACATATAAGAACATAAACCCTCATAAATCTGCTCCCGTGAGCATGTATTTACATAATAACACACACAACAAGCACCAAGTCATATCAGCAAATGTCAACCAGATGCCTTTACACACCTGACAAGTGTCACTCTTCAGGTAATCTCCATAAACCAAATGGCTCAAATAACATAAATGCGGAAATGGTGCCACCCTGTGGCCAAAGAAAGAACGTAGCGGATATTCGCCCACACATGCTTGTTATGGCCACGACTCCGACAGAAAACATGAAACTACTTATTCCAAAATATGGATCCACACAAAATACACTTAAAGGAAGATAATCAGCTGGGATGACTGAGGAATAGGCCTGGGTACCGTTAGATATTTTTCAGGTACAAGTACTTTTCCGATACCTCACGTACGTACCGGTTCCTGAACTGTACTTTTTTCGGTACCTGCCTTCACGGAGCACAGATGATGCCATGACTGCATTTGCACTTCATGCCACTAGGTGTGCTGTTTGCATGTTCAACCTTATTTTACACAGACACCACAGAGGAAGAAGGGCGCTGCAGCCGCTGCAGGCAGGCTCGTCCGCATAGATATCATATAAGAACACTCGATGGCTCATGCGCACTGTAACCCAATGGGGACTAACGTCGTCACATGGCGGGCATTTTGGTACAGGGCTGCTCATTCACATATCACATTAATGTTAATGGAGTGTCAACTTTGAAATAACTATAGATTGCTCAATTTTCAATCGATTTTCAAAAGACTTGGTTTGTTATAAACGTCAGACATGTAGATATTTAACTGCATGCAAAACGAAAAGTTGTGATTTTAACATTTAGTCTGAATCATAGAAACGTAACGTTAGTAATAAATCAAACCATCTGTAAATCCATCAAGAATTCAATGAGTTTGAGTATTTTAGTTAGTGTAAATCACTCACCTTCCCTTAGATTACACAGAGCGCCCCAGAGAGGTCCACTGTCCGAAGATGGCCGCCAGTGAACGACGTTGTTGACTCTGCCTTTAGGCATCTAGTTTTTATATGATATCTATGCTCGTCCATGCTTCACATGTACGCGTCACATGCGCATGCGCAGTGCTCCGCGAAAGGATATACTGGAGCACAGCAGTAGAAGCCATAGACTCAGCCGTATATCCTTCCATGGAGCAATGCGCATGCGAAGGTCTGTGTGTATTAAAACATGTATCAAAACGTTATTTTAATGGATTGAAAGGAAAACACGTCCTTTAAAATGTTTTATAACCATTCGGATTTACTTCACGTGCTAATACGCCATCCCCTGGACCACTGTAAGGAGTATTTTGTCCACTTTCGTCAGTCCGGCTCTGTCTCCTTTTCACCTCCAGCAATTGAGCTAAGCTAACTACAATGCTAACAGCTGGGATCCAGTCACTGGACGCACAGACACAAAAAAGGTATCTATGAGCTTGTCTCACTTTGTCAATGATAGAGAAAGGGCTTGGGTCCAAAATCTTCGGAGTATTCCTTTAATACAAGTCCCATTGCACTTGCTGTCTTTGCCTAGCAGGTTATTAGCTGTGTGGCTCTGGATTGCATATCCTGGGAATGAGGAATGTTTTTCTTTTGATTGTGCATCTGCCTGAAATTTCCACAAACAATTTAGCTGACCACCAGGGCTGTTCACTGGTGGAATGTTTTACTGGACCAGTTTCTACTCAGGGACTAAACATGTTTGGTGTTGCGCCAATCAAAATCTCTACAGTCCACTGATCCCTTGCTATGTTGGAATCTGTGACAGCTCCAAGGAAATATGGGGTCTGTGAAACAGTCTCTGCTTCTGCCACTTCTCTAAAGGACTTACTGTGGCACATTCTTTCCCAGTGGCCCACCTTTTTGCATTTGTTGGATGAAGAATTTTTGGCTGGACACTTATGTTGGTCGTTATACTTCATTTTGCCACATAAGATTATTTGCTGCATGAGATATTTAAAAACAGCGACTGTTGCAGATGGTAAATGTGATTCATGCGCAGGATCAGCAGTTTGCTGCTGAGGACAAACATATTTCAGCCAATCACAGAAAGCTCATGCAAGTAAACAAGATTGATGGTTTAAATCCCCAGATTGTGTCTGTGGAGAGGATACGAAACCCCAAGTTTCTCCTCATGCCGTCGAGCAGCTTGAGTGATATAAAGAGCGTGCCATAGCATAACATCACTATTTTCTCTGTTCAAAGCAAACTTGATTCACAAAAAAAAAAAGAAAAAAGAAAAAAGAAAACAAACAGCCAAACTGACCTCTGCTGTAATTAATTAGAATGGTATTTTGTGATTATGTGAGGCACATACTCAAAATCCAGTGAGTGTTAATTTCACTGCAGGTAATATACTGACACACAAATCCACTCCGGAAAAATACGACCCCTGCCTAAACGGGTATTTTAATCTCATTGATATTGGAAGGATTGGTTTCCAGTAGAGGCACAAAACAGAGAGATTGTATCAAAAAATACAGAATAAAACAGCAAAGATCTAATATTCTGGAACTAAAGCTTACGATCTAAAAACAATAAATAGATAGATAGATAAATAAATAAATAAATAAATAAATAAATAAATAAATAAAATAAAAACCATCTAGCATTTTAATTTTGTTCAGCTGCTTTCAGGGTCATATATATTAGTTATAATACAAACAGACCAAGTGGAGCTCCTCATGTTGAATATTTAGATTGATATATAAATTCACTGGTGTCCCTTTAAAGTCATTTTTTGTTTGCACTGTATCACAATGCTTTGAAAGTGAATATTTGTGTTTGATTGTTTGATTGATTGTGTTTGAGAACATTTCCTATGCAGTTTGTTTTTGTGCTTTAAACAGTAGCTTCCATCTTTAATCGCTTTAATGCTTGCAGCAAAAGCCCCCCCCCCCCCCCCACCCAAAAAAAAAGAAAAAAGAAAAAAAAAACCAGCCAACCTGACCTCTGTTGCAATTAATCAGAATGGTATTATGTGAGGCACATACTCAAAACCCAGTGTGTGTTAACTTCAGTGCAGGTAATATACTGACAAACAAATCCACTCTGGGAAATACAACCCCTGCTTAAACAGGTATTTTAATCTCATTGATATTGGAAGGGCACCATGCAGTGTTGGGGCAAGGGTCCTTGGGGGCTACAAGCAAGAAATTCATCGGGCCCACACCGAAAAAAAAAAAATTTTTGCACACAATTTGCACCTAGCGGGGGCCCCCGAAAAGCCGGGGCCCCAGACAAATGCCTGGTTTGCCTGTTGGCATGCTCCGCCTCTGGCATCATGGCCAGATAGAAGTGACAGCTGGTGAGAGAGAAAGGAGAGAAAAAGAGGTTTCCCTTTAAGAGAACTAAGTACACATCCATGCTGTGCCAGTTTCAGTTTAAAAGACAGTTTCAGCTGCTGGAGCTAGTCTGGTGGAGGCATGATGGAGCGAGCTGTGGTGAGAATCACCCTCATTGGGCTGATGGTGGCTTTGGCAGCCACACTACCAAACAAGGTAAGACACACCACTGTCAGCAAGAAGCTGCATTCAGACATGAATAATTTATAGATGTGCATTTTAAGATGTCGGTCTCAGTCACAGCTCTGGACTTTGTCTAAACATCAGAGAAAGTAGGTTGAATGACCTTCTGACTATTTACTGTCAAGGTTTAGATTGTTGACAGTTTTGATAGTTCTACTTTGACTTGTTGGTTAAAAATATTTTTAAGTTTAATTTTAGTTAATGATTCAGTATAAACAAATGAGAGTTTCCATGAAATATATAAACAAAAGTTTAGAGCTTTATGTCTGATGTCTGAAAATATCTGAGGACTGTTTTATGCACAAATAACAGGTTAAAGTGGGAGGGGAAACTGAGAGCATGTATTCAGAATTTTTTTTTATCTTAAGATCTTTTCTTAAGACTGTACAGACTTGACTTTGTGAAAACAAAATCCACACCGACAGGTTTAATTTTTTAAATAAAGATAAGCCAAGTAATCATTATGGTTGAGGTAAAGGTGTGTCTGCAGGAAACAATGCAGTCTCCAAAATGTATTACCTCAGAAAGTGTGTGTATGTCTTCAAGCAAGAACATTATTTTTTCTATTCAGTAACTTTATTAGACTACTCCTTTAAGAAAAAAAAAAAGAAAAAAAGTACGTCGATGAAGGAAAGTCACTGATTGATTTAGTTGAGTTGAGTTGAGTTGAGTTGAATGATTTAAAATGATGGGAGGAGTGTCAGACACACTGAAGAAATGTGATTTGCAGTGCTCATTTTTTCCACCTTTGGTCAGTAGGTCATTAATTCAATCAGTCACTTGATACATAACTTTTGTTTGCTGCCTCTTGTGTTTGTTCAGGACGACTGGAACATCTACAGCTTCCACATTAACTCCACAGTCAGTAGCCGCTATGCCACCACCGTCATCACAAGCCGTGTGGCAAACCGTATGGCCGAGTCCAAGGAAGTAGAGTTCCATGTCCGGATCCCCAAGAACGCCTTCATCACTAAATTCAGAATGTGTGTGATTCAAACAAACACGTTTTTGGAACCTTGAAGAAATGTGTCCAAACCTTTCATTGGTTTATCTCAGGTTTATAGATGGCCAGGTGTATGATGGAAACGTGAAGGAGAAAGAGCAGGCGCAGAGGCAGTACACCACCGCTGTGTCCCGAGGTCAAAGTGCTGGAATCGTCAGGTGAATGAACTGATCGATTTATTTACTGCCTGCTCTGTGTCAAGCCGTTTCTAAGCTGTATTTGTTCAGGAACTCTGTGTGCTCGTCATAATATATGGAGAACAAACAGCAGCTTTAAACTGCTTAGTATAATTGTAACTATCATTGACTTGCAAGGAAGACGTATGAAGGGCCCAAGATACACACTGCACACATTCCTTGATGAGATTTAGATCTCATTATCATTATTATTATTATTATTTTTCTCAACTTTCCAATCTTCACATAAAGTGAAATCATTGCGCTTGAGCTCCAAACATCTTTGCTGTTTGTGCTGCAGTTCAGTGGGGAGGACTCTGGAGGAGTTCAAGACCTCTGTCACCGTTTCTGCACACAACAAGGTCACTTTTGAACTCACATATGAGGAGCTGATGAAACGCACGCTCGGGAAGTACGAGCTGCAGATCCACGCTCGACCCATGCAGCCTGTCAAAGACTTCAAGGTATCTTTTCTTGTCGTTATAAGTAACCTTTACAAACACGTGCCTGGGGAAACTACATTTAATTTTTGTGTGTTCTTTGGCCAGATTGATGTGCACATTCAGGAGAAAGCTGGCATCAGTTTCCTGGATGTAAAAGGAGGACTGAGCATTAATGCCCTGGCTAATGCCATCACACAAACCCAAGCAGACAAACAGGTATCTGATGTAATATATATTTGACTTCTGTATTAGTATGTCAGCCAGTTTCGAGTGATGGGTGGGATCTGGAGATTGAACTGTGTAAACAATGAATCCTGACAAGAGTTAGGGTTAAGAGTAGGGGACATTCCATCTATAAATGTGTAAGTTTGATAGATTGTACAAGTATGAATCCGTACAACTGATAGATTGCCACCATTGTATGCTAATTTGCACTGCTAAAATGCACAACATGATTCACAGATCATTGCACAAATAATGGATAGGTTTTTTGTGAGGAACAATTGGGAGAGTGCACAATTCTCTCTAATGCGCTATAACATACAGAAACAACAAAATCCACAACTTCTGCAACTTTTCTTCTCTTACAGTGAATGATTGAATTAATAACCGACTAGAAAATGTTGCAGATTGAGCTGATTGATCAATGAAATCTCATTCCCTCTGTTTCCAGGCCTGGGTGCATTTCTATCCTACCGAGGACCAACAGAAAGCATGTGACAGCTGTGATGAGCAGGGTTTGAATGGAGATCTGGTTATTGTTTATGACGTCAACAGGAACTCCACACTGGGAGACATCATGGTAAAGCAAGAGTAATTTTCCACAAGAAAAAAAATATCTCAATATTATAATAATAATGTTATATATCTTTCATTCCATGTTAATTTTTCATTCTTCCATTTAAGGTATCTAAAGGATACTTTGTTCATCACTTCGCTCCATCCAATCTTTCCCGAATACCAAAAAATGTTGTCTTTATCATTGATCAAAGTGGCTCAATGCGTGGCAGGAAAATTGAACAGGTACAGTATTTGTAGAAACACAATTCTGGCATCGAGTTTCACTTTAATAGATGACCAAAACAAAACATGACATAAAAATCAAAACATGTCAACATGTTTCTCCAGACTCGAACAGCATTGATCCACATTCTGGGTGACCTGGCAGAAGACGACTACTTTGGTCTCATTACTTTCGATGATAAAATTTTTCACTGGAAACGAGAACTTGTTCAGGCAAACAGTGCAAACTTGGACAGTGCAAAGAAATTTGCACGAAAAATTTCAGATAGAGGAGGTGAGTTTTCAGGAGCTGCTGTTCTTTAACATCGACCTTCATGCTTTGGTGCTGAAGTCGATTTCTGTTGCATTGTTTCAGGCACTGACATTAACAGAGCAGTGCTGGAAGGAACCAATATGCTGAACGCACATCCCAGAGAAGGCTCAGCATCTCTCCTCATACTTCTTACAGATGGAGATCCAACCTCAGGTCATACTGAAGCCAGCACACAAAAAGTACATATTAGGAACAGTTCAGTGTTGTTCTGAGACTCAGCTGGTCTCATGTCTTGTGTTCATGCAGGAGAGACAAATATTGAAAGAATACATTCAAACGTAAGACAAGCCATTGCAGGAAAGTTCCCACTCTATTGTCTTGGCTTCGGTTTTGATGTGAATTTTGAGTTCCTGGAGAAAATGGCACTTCAGAACAATGGCGTAGCGCGCCGGATTTATGAGGAGTCTGATGCTGCCATTCAGCTGAAGGTAAGTTCCTCCTCACTATCAATACACTTTGCAGCAAAACCATGTTATAACTTCCATACTTTAATATGTACAGGGTTTCTATGAAGAAGTGGCCACTCCTCTTCTGACCGATGTAACCATGTCCTACAAAGGTGGGAGCAATCTAACCCAGACTGTCTTCAGCCAGTATTACAATGGCTCTGAGATCGTGGTGGCTGGTCAGATCGACGACAACAACATTGACTCCCTCATTCCACAAGCTGTGGCCATTACGGTGAGGATGGATCCATAATGCAGCTGTATGTGTACGAAACGTTCCCTAGTATTTGAATACCGTGTCTTTATGACAGAGAACTGAAAGAAAGACCTTTTCTGAAACAAACAACCCAGTGGAGACAAGTGAAACAGTGTCTGAGAACCAGACTCAGAGAGTTTGGGCCTACCTCACTGTCAAACAGCTTCTGCAGAAAGAGTAAGAGTGAACTCTCTGTCTTTGGTATTCAACATGCACAATCGTATAACAATGAGCTGAAACCTTTGAATAACTAATTACTGACCTCAGTCAGCACATCTATCACAGTATGATCAGAAATATTGATTTCATGGTCGGTTGGCGGTCTTTCGTAGCTGCTGAGCTCTCTTTATCGTGATCATGACCCGTTATTCAAATGAATTACCACAACATCATGCAGAAGGCCAGATGCTCCTAAAAATACGATAAATATGGTACACCTGTAAAAATTTGTTCCTTCAAATAATTTGACTGAAGGGTCACCAGAAACAACCATTTACCAGCTGTTTATGATGCAGGCTGCTCATGTCTGGACCCGAGAAAGAGGAAGTGAAGGAAAATATCTTGGAGTTGTCTCTGAAGTACAGCTTTGTGACTCCGCACACATCCATGGTGGTCACCAAGCCCCCCGGGGAGACGGCCGAAGTTCTGGATAAACCAAAGGAGGGGAAACAAGAATCTCGGATCTGGGGAGATCCTCTTCTCGGAGCTGTTCCTCCTCCACCTGCTGCTGGTCCTCTTCCAGGTGCTGCTGGTCCTCGTGGAAGTGCTCCTTATCCTCTTCCAGGTGCTGCTGGTCTTCCTGGAAGTGCTCTTTATCCTCTTCCAGGTGCTGCTGGTCTTCCTGGAAGTGCTCCTTATCCTCTTCCAGGTGCTTTTCCTCCTCCTCCAGGTACTGCTGGTCCTTTTCCAGATGGTTTAATTCCTCTTAAAGGTACTGCTGATGTTGGTAATTATTACATCATAAAATGAGTAATTGTTTTTCCAATCAGTGTAAAATTTAAGTAACCACAAATGTATCATTCAAAATTCGGAATTTCTTGAAATGATGTATATACATCATTTCAACTATATAGAGGTCTTGGTTTTGTTGATGTTTTCTCTCTGCAGCAATAGGTTGTATTCCAACTCAGGCATATTCACGGTTTTGCAGTGATCTGTTCACATGTTTTTACGTTGAAAGAATATTATAGTCAATAATAACTTGGTAATGAATTAATTAATTAATGCCTGTGTTCTTCATTGTGAGCTTGGTTTGCTATTAAAATACATAAGCTGTCAAAAACATCATGCAACAAGAGATTACTAAAGAAAAAAAAAAGTTCTGCATCAATTAAAGATTCTTTTTCTCTTTAGGACGCAGAAGAATCCAACAAGGTATGACACAAAATCCTCTGCATACGTATTCACCAACACCAGAACTAATAACGCTTATTTTTATTCCTTAATAATCACAGAATATGTAAACAATACCATTCTACTTCGTGATATGCTAAGCCCACCTACGGGCTTCGCTATTGGTACTCCTCTTGGCGCCAGCCAATCCGGTGAGAAAAATTGAAACCTGTGCACCAATCCTAGCTGCGTGTTGGCACATCACCACGCCCCTCCCGAGGGTATATTACCAATGAATCTGGCGGAAATCTCCCTTCTTCTTCCTCAGCCCTTGAGACTTACAAGAAGCCATTCAAGACCTTCAGGATCAAGATTGGATCAAGATGGAAGAGCCGGCCCGTGATGAGTCGCCATTGGGCATCGGGCCTTTCACCTGCCGCTCATGCTGCACCGCTCTCATGGAGCAAGATCATGAGTGCTGCTTCGTCTGCCTCGGCTGGCAGTATCACCGCCGGCGGACTTCCTGCCCTGCCTGCCTCGCCCTGCTGCCAGAAGAATCTCAGCGGCGAGCGCCTTCATGGGTGCCGCGTCACCGGCCTCCGAGCATGACACCGCCCACCGAGGATTTCCCACCCCCGCCCCGTATGACTGGGCCGAAGCTGGCGGAAATATCAGCAGCAGCATCAGCAGCAGCAGCAGCAGCAGCAGCAGCCTCTCAGCGTCGCAGAGATCAACGCAGCGTGACTCCCTCTCCACCGTCTCCCGAGCCAGCCGCCAGAGCGCCCCCCGCAAGCCTGTGGAACACCTCGCGGGGCTCTTCACGTCCACCGCCGAGCGCACCGGCCTCGTGCTGCCGTTGCAGCCTCCGGAGCCGGTACAGTGCGACTTTGCACTCGGGCTAGCAACCGAGTCATGGACTCGGTCCCGGACTGTGGTGTTATGCCCCGCCGTGCCATCCTTTCAAGCGAACTTGCAGCGGGATTGGGGTACGCCGCTCATCGCCAAGGGCCGGTGAAAGGCTACTGCGAATATTGCTGTGTGGACGGCTGGCTGCCGGTCTTCGGAGTACCTGCGATAGAGGACTCCGTGAGACTGTGCCTCCTATCAAAATCCTCCGCCTGGCCTGGCGGGAAGCCCATGCTGCTGTCAGAGAGGGACAGGCACATGGCGGGCTTTCTGGACAGAGGTTATGGTAGTGGCAATCAATTGGTTTGCCCGAGCTAACAACATGACATTCTACTGGGCTCCATCGACAAGATCTGCCACAAGAAGACCCAGTTATCTCCCGAAGACATCGAGGAGATCCAGAACACGGCCGAGGTCCTGATGCGGATGTGCCGCGCCTCCGCCATCAACAGGGGCTGCGTCATGGCCAATGCACAGCTTGCCAAGCTCGGCAAAAAGCAGAGGAGAATGGTGAGCAGAGCGTGCACTGAGCTGCCTGGACGCATCACGCCATCGCCGGCTCTCCCTCCACGATCTCACTGCTCTGCGGCCGTGGAAGCGTGGCACATCAGCAAGCTTGGGCTGCTGGCTCTCCCGCCGTGTGCAACGCGTAAGCGGAGCGCCGCGGAGGCCCTGCCAGCGCCTCGCAAACGCTCCAAGCTGTGTTTTCCACTGGCTTCCGCCTGTGTTAGCACAGCGGAGCGTCAGAGCAGCAGAGCAACGCCGGCCCGGGTCCCCGCCGATGAGCGCCCCGGCTTCAGCACCAAGGTCAGCAGCCCGAGAAGCCTCGGGATCATGCCGCCTCCGCCGGGTTTGTCCCCAACAAAGGGCCAGTCCGTAGCCGCCTGCGCTCTTTCATGGGACGCCTCCTCCACAGCCCTTTTTCCGGGGGGCCCCCGGCTCCCGAGGCCGGGAGGACAGGAGGGCCGTCCCTTCAGGCTGTGGTGCAGCCACTCACACTCCGCTTCCAGACGTGGCGTGCTATGTTGGGACCACTTTCACCCTGGTTGTCCAGGACACTGAGAAGCGGCTATGCCCTGCAGTTCGCCTGTCGTCCGCCTCTCTTCAATGGGATCCTTCGTACGCGGCTTGCATGGGGCGGTGGGCGGCCGCTCTCGAAGCAGAAATGTCCTCGCTCCTCCACCGGGGTGCGGTAACGGAGCTGAGTGCAGAGGAGGCGCACTCGGGCTTTTATTCCCCCTACTTCTTTGTTCCCAATAAGAGCAGTGGTGTGAGACCCATTCTGGACCTGCAGGTCCTGAACGCTCACATAGCCACCAGGAGGTTCTGCATGCTGGCGGTCAAACACCTCCTGGAGAGCAATCACCCTAGGGACTGGATGACGTTGGTCGACCTCACGGACGCCAACTTCCACATCCCCATTCTGAGGAGGCACAGAATCTTCCTCCGGTTCGCCATGGGGACCAGGTATTTTCAATACGACCGGCTCCCCTTCAGGTACTCTCTCGCTCCTCGCACCTTTACCAAGTGTGTCGAGGCGGCGCTGGAGCCCCTCCGTTGTTGTGGTCTGAGGATCCTCACCTACATCGACGACTAGCTCATACTGGCGCCCTCTTATCAGGAGGCAGTGGAGCACACGGCCCAGGTCCTGCACCAGATCGAACTCCTGAGGTTCATGGTGAACCGGGACAAGAGCGCACTCACCCCTGCTCAGCATACGGCTTTGGAGCTGGATACGCTCTCTATGACGGCCCGCCTCTCCGAGGACAGGCGAACCTCCCTCCTCTCGGCCCTGAGGTCTGCTATGACGATACCTCTGGTCACAGTCCATTTGATCAGGACCGTCCTGGGTTTAATGGCCGCGGCCCATCCGGTGGTACTGTTGGGCCTTCTGCACATGCGCAGGCTGCAGCGGTGGTTTGCATGCCTCCGCTGCTTGGAGAAGCGGGACGGATACAGGAAGGTCTCCATCCCACCCCAGGCACGCCAATATCTCCTTTTCTGGATGGATCCTGCTCTCCTCATGCAGGGAGTCCCCTTGGGCTGCATATTACATCACGTCGAGGTGTTCACGGATGTGTCTCTCACAGGATGGGGAGGAACCCTGGGCCATCTCGCGGTGGGCGGGGCCTGGGGTTCCACGCCTGTTCACATCAATGTGCTGGAAATGACAGCGGTGCAGAACGTCCTACTCCATTTCCAAGCCAGGCTGAAGGACAGCCATGAGCTCGTCAGATCAGACAACACCACGGTGGTGGCGTACCTGAACAGGCAGCGGGGGACTCGGTCTCCCCCTCTTCATTGCAAATCGGCGGAGATCCTGCTGTGGGCAGACCGGCACCTCGCCTCTCTCAGAGCGCGACACGTGCACGGGGCTCTCAACGTCGGCGCAGACAAAATGTCCCAGGGAGGCCCACTCCGCGACGAGTGGGGCCTGTCCCCGTGGGTGGCAGCCCGACTCTGGTCCAGGTTCGGCCTCCCAGTGGCAGACCTTTTCGCCAATGCAGAGAACGCACAGTGCCAACTCTGGTTCTCGCTCAGGTCGTCAGACGGACCCCCTCTCAGGGTAGACGCCTTTGCACACAGGTACTGGACTCCGAGCCTTCTGTGCGCGTTCCCTCCTGCCCACCTCTTGCTCCCATTGCAACGCAGGGTGAGGACACAGAACCTCCACGTGATTGTGGTGGCTCCGGACACCCCGAGTGCCCGGTGGTTCCCGGACCTGGTCCAGTTGGTGGTCGGAGACCCGTGGCCGATCCCCGATGGGCCTGATGCGCTGCTGCAGGCAGGGGGCGCCCTTCGATCCCACCCTCTCCTGGGGGGGAAGCTCCTGACTTGGAAGCTGAAAGGGTGAAACTAGTGGCACTGGATCGCCCTCCAGTGGTAGTTTTCACCATCCAGAGTGCCAGGGACCCCTCTACTGTCAAGGCCTTCAGGTCTCGGTGGCAGCTCTTCACAACGTGGTGCTCGGAGAGGGGCCTGGACCCGGTCTCCTGCGCTATCGGTGGAGTTTTGGAGTTCCTCCAGGCCCTGCTGGACAGCGGTCGTGCTGCATCCACTCTAGCGGTGTTTGCATCGGCCATTGCGGCTTCGGCCGCTTCTCTGCACGCAGTCACTCGCTGTTGAAGCGGTTTCTGCACGGGGCGTATCGGCTACGGCCACCCCACAGGCATGTGGTCTCCTCATGGGACCTCCACACGGTGTTGGAGGGTTTTTTGGACCCCCCTTTGAGCCTTTGGAGCAGGTTGAGGATAACTTTCTCTCCTTTAAGGCCGCCATTTTGTTCACGCTTGCATCCGCCAAGAGAGTTGGGGATCTCTGCGCTTTGTCGGTTCACCCATCCTGTCTGGTGTTCAGTCACGATGGGGGACTCGTGCATCTCTGGCCTAATCCGGCCTTTCATCCCGAGGTGATCACTTCGGATTTTTGGTTGTGAGTGATCTGGATCAGGAAGCTTAGCTCCCTGCCTGGCTCATCTCGGGATGACCCACGGCTGCGGTTGCTGTGCCCGGTCAGGGCTCTGCGTTACTATGTTGAGTGCACAGCTGGCTTTCGCACTACGGACCAGCTGTTTGTGCGATACGGATCCAGGGGGCATGGAGTCCCGCTGTCCTCCCAGCGTCTCGCCCGCTGGGTGGGGGGCACTATTGCAGCAGTGTATGAGGCACAGAATCTCCCGCCGCCAGCGATCCGTGCTCATTCCACACGGAGTATGGCTGCTTCTGCAGCCCTGTGCAGAGGTGTCACGGTGGGTGACATCTGCCAGGCCGCCTCCTGGGCGTCTGCCTCCACCGTTGTGCATTGCTATCTGATGGATATGTTGCACAGACACTGTGGCCAGTGTCGGTTCTTAGTGAGAACATGAGTTCTGTCGCTTAACGTGTTGGTCATTGTGGCCCGTTGCCCGCGGTCCCGTGTGGGGTTGCGGACCAGGGTTTTTCCCCGCTGCTGTTCTGGCTCTGCTGTGGCGGATGTTGTGACCGTGTCAGTGCTTAGCGGGAACTGGAGTTCTGCTGCTTGCCGTGTTGGTCCTTCTAGCCCGGCTGCCGCTTCCCGTGTGGGTCGCGGACCAGGGTTTTTCCCCGCCTGCTGCTGTGGCTTTGCCCTGGCCGGTGTGTGTGTGTCACTGTGGCAATGCTTGTGTACATTGCAGGCGGCACCTCGGTGTGAGGCTGCCTGTCCGAATGTTCTTGGAGGTTATTGCGGCCAGTGCTGGACGTACGGCCTGTTACTTCCGTCTTTACTCCACCAATCCTGTCGGCATGCCAGCTGGGAGTACATTCATCCCTACGGCCTCCGCCTTGGTGAGTACCAATAGCGAAGCCCGTAGGTGGGCTTAGCATATCACAAAGTAGAATTAGTAGTAGTTACTTAACGTAACTCCAGTTCTACAAGTGTATGCGTGCCCACCTACCTGCTGGCCCAGCTGCCTGCTTCCTTCTTAGCTGATTCAGAAGAAGGAGATTGCCGCAGGATTCATTGGTAATATACCCTCGGGGAGGGGCGTGGTGATGTGCCAACACGCGGCTGAGATTGGTGCGCAGGTTCCAGTTTTTGTCTCAGCGGATTGGCTGGCGCAAAGAGGAGTACCAATAGCGAAGCCCGTAGGTCCGCACGCTACTCGTAGAACTAAAGTTACATTAAGTAACTTCTAAATCACCCAACAAACATTAAGATAGATGCTTTTTTTTTTTTAATTTTCTGTAAGTGATGACAATGTACAGAACTACTTCTTTGCACAACAAAGGAATAAAACATTGTCACTGTTGGATGTGGATGCCCCACAAGGCTAAAAAGTGCCTGACTGAAGTTTTCCTGCAGCAACAGATTGTGTTTTCTTAATTACATACATCTTAGAGAGCAAATTTCAGTTTGAAACTATCTGAAGGTAATTACTGACAATATCTGACAGTTTTCTGTTGTCATTTTCTTCCTTCAGGAGCGCGTGTACACTTTCAGGATGCTGAATGTACGTATGTATGTACAGCATATAATGTATTTGTGAACTTTACCTGAGTGTTGTATCATCATATGTCATCTTAGAGACGGTCTTTTTGACACTCTTTAACCTGTTAATGGCAGCAGGTGAGTGAGACACAGGGTTTGACCCAAGTTCCTCTGCATCCATAATAATATCAACAAACCTAACCATGGTTATTTATGAATAATCACAGACTATGTAGTTAATTGCATAACTATCCAATAACATAGAGATAGGTGCTGCTTGTTTATTTATTTATTTTTCAACTCTTGTGCGATGCAGAGAAATGCAACTTCGCACAGCAAAGTAACAAAACATTTTCACCGTTGGATGTAGATGTCCTAAAATGTGTTTCACAGAAACTTTAGTAACAAGTTTTATTTAATAAGATACGCCTTTGCTAGCAATTTCAGTTTGAAACTCTCTCAAGATCATTACTGACAATATGTGATGGCTGTCTCTTGTCAGATTCTTCCTCCATGTTGAGAGTAATAATGGAAGACGATTTGGGTACTTATGTATTTATATCAATGTAAAGTTTATGTAAGTGTTCTGTCAATAATGTTACACCAAAAAATCATCATAGAGAGTTTCTTCTGATACTCTTTTAAACCTGTTAATGGCTGAAAATGAGTGAGGCACCCTTGAAAAGATTTTTGATTGTAGCAGTTTTGTTCATCTGTCTTTGATGAAAGTTGGTGTGAAACTTACAACCAAATGAAATAAAGGTGATAAATCTATTTTGCACATATTTTAAACGTGAAACACTTTAAATCTACAGAAGACATGAGAATGTTCTCATAAACCAAACTTTGATTCTCAATAGAACTTATAGATATTGACAGCAAAACATTTTGTCACTGATGAAAAAAAAGCTCAATTTGAAAGTTGCAAGAGTGGAAATAAGAGTTTTCTTATTTGGTGTTTAAATAATCATAAAATGATTTTGTCATGATTGCATGTTTAATAAATATCATATCTTTCAGATGAGAAACAAAGACAGTCACTAAAAGTGTGTTATCCAGGGTTTTCCTGAGTTTACTGCTGAATTTTGACTGAAAAAGAATTAATTTAAAAATTCCAGTTGTTTATTTTCAGGGTTATTTTCATCAAATCATACAATGATAGCTAGCTAATCTAGTTATCCAAACACTTCTTATCTTCTTGTAATTATTTAAATTTGTATTCATCATGTTGAAGACATACTTACAGTAATCATAACATGTAGAAAATATTTTGTGTAATTTTAGAGGGAAAATAAAATAATATTGACATGTAAACTGTTTTCCTTAAGAGTTTGAAACTACAAGAATGAAAAAAAAAGTGTTAATTAATCACTTATCATTACTTTATTTTTCTTACAAATGCCTTTATCATTTTTCAACTTGTTCTTATGCCTTGCCTTCTCTTAGACCATGTTGTGCCTAAAGTCATCCATCAACCCATCCAACACATCAAGCCTGCAATTCGACAGCCTGCAACTGCTGGTAAAACATTATAAATCTTATCAATAAAGACATCGGTGTCCACATCACTGTTAGTCTAAAAATGTGACCACTGGTAATGATTTATCCAACGCCCCCTTATTTCTGCTTTTTGACGTCTTTAAGTCAAACTTTAGTGCTGATCACTCTGTTAAAGAGGAAATTTGAATGAATAGCTAAGAGGAAATTGGTTTTTATGTTCCGTATAACCCTGCTTGTCTCTGCATGTTTAGCTCCTCGTCTGCACAGATTTTTGATTACAACTGAAACTATGGCCCTGCCTATATGCTTTGACGTCCCTGGAGATCCCTTCATTAAACTGCTTCACCATCCCAGTAGAGGTCAGTGACGATCTCCTTTGTGCCTCCATCCTCTCGGATCTTTATTGATCTGTTGGAAGACGAGCTCTGATTCTGTCTCTCTTGCTTTAGAGTTGTTTGTAAATGGGGAGCTCGATTCAGAAACAACTGGAGTCTTCCAGAAGATTGTCATCCACTTTGAAGCTGATAAATATGTTGAGGTTGACGTCAAAGGAGTCACGATACGAGTGGGAGAGAATACAACACGACTCACTGGAGACGATGTGTTCACAAATGACAGGTGACTTTTCATTGTGACCATTAGCAGTGTGTAAAACTGTGTGTTGGACTGTCTTATCAGACTGAGTCTGTCAGGAATAATTTGACCCTTATAGGACCCCATACCCACATCCACTCCCTAAATCCTCATTGTCAAGTGCCTGAAGGTGACAATTCATTGTTAGTAATGTGCATGTTGAGGTTGGTTGTATTCCTGAGCTGTCGTCAGAAAATATAAGTGTGCAATTTTACATGACTATGATCGTAAAAGCTAAGGGTGTTTGCTTGTAAAACACAAAACTAATGCTTTTCAGTTTGACAGTGATCACAAGGTCTAAGGAAATAGACATTGCAGCTGGAGATGCACGAATAGTAATCATTGTCCATGAAAAGGCTGGTAGAGAGTTCCTCTGGCCCGTCATGAGACAGAAACCATCGGCCACCAACACTGAGGGACTTTTAGGTGAGTGAAAAGAGATGGAAAGTGTTTTTTCTGTCTTTGTCGGCTCTGTTTTAAAAGTCATTGTATTTGCATGTGTGATTGTACATCTTGTAGCTTATATATACTGAATATGTTTTGCACCCGGCTGAGGCACTCTCCTAATGAGGAGACAGATACTGTGATTTGTATTGGTGTGCCTTTTTCACTGAGCTTTACTGCCTTTCTCTGTGTCCAGCTCTAAAACCAGCAGAATATGAGGATACAGAAGACTTTCCTATCCTAACAAAGAAGATCAGAGACCAGAAGTTCCCTGTTACACGGTATTGTCAATTCATATTGATACTTGTTCATCAAATAGACTTTTAGTGTGCTATTTTTCCAGTTCAAATATTAATATTCTTTTTTGTTTTTCTGTTGTAGCGACGTTGCTGTTCACTACAGCGTCACCCCTCCTGAGACGATGATATGCTGGCTGTCGCCTGCTGACTCTGCCTTGGAGAGACCTCTCAATGATTTCTTTGTTGCTCAGCTTTGAATAGGAGAAATGTCACTTCAAACCTAAAACAATAAACCTTTCCTAGCGCTTGAGCTGTTCAACTTCATGCCTGTTGACTCGATTCTCTCCAGTACTTTAAGTGTTGGTAACGATAATAATAAAAAGTAGAATTTGGCACTCGGAGAGCGCAGACCTCCACCACAGCTCAAATCAGTCACCACCAACAATAACAACACTATATATAATAAAAAAATATTTTATTTCTCCCCAACACAAAGAATGTATGGGAGAAAGCTGTTTGTTGCATGTTCATATCTCAATGTGTTGCCTCACAGTGATCAGAGTGGAGCGCTGCGGCGTGCGGCGCACGGAGTTGTGCGGTGTGCGGCGTGGCGTGCGGAGCGGTGCGGCACGGTGCCTGCATGCGGAGTGGTGCGTCGGGAGCCATGACTGGGGTGCTGGATGCCGCCCCCCGGGACAACCGGTCGGCGGGCCTGCCCAACTATGTCAAAGACTGCTCTATCTCTCAATGATAAAGAATCCTTTAAAAAATTCCTGGATCCAGACAGTGATCCGGATCATCACCAAAATTTAATGGATTCTAAGTTAGCCCAAGACCCACCTTTCCACAAAGTTTCATTGCAATCCATCCATAACTTTTTCTGTAATGTTGCTAACAATCCAACAAACCGACGTGATTACATAACCTCCTTGGTGGAGGTAATAATACCGTATTGCCCCGGATATAAGACAATATTTTTTTCCAGAAACTGGATATATTTCTTGATCTTAAATCACATGAAATGTTATCTCTGTTGTGAGTTTTCCTACAATAATTGTACAATAAAAAGTTGTTTTATGAGTAACCTTATTGTCTTCAACATATTTTTACAAAATGATATTTGAAAAATAGGGGTCGTCTTCAGAGTCGTCGTAATCAGAGTCATCTTATACTCGGGCCAATAATACATTTTATTTCACAGCACCTTTTTGAACACTCAAGGACACTTTACAATAAAATTAAAAATACAATACAAATAAATCAAACAACAGACAACGTAACACAGTGAATTAAAAGAAACGGTGAAGTTACAGATGACAGGCAGATTGAAACTGATGAGTTTTGAGTCTGGATTTGAATTGAAGTAGAGAATCAATGTTGCAGATGTCTGGTGGAAGAGAATTCCAGAGTTGAGGAGCAGAGTGGCTGAATGCTCTGCTCTCCATGGTGCTGAGGTGGGCTGAGGGCATAGAGAGGTGGAAAGAGGGGTGTTGAGACTGGAACAAAAAACTGAAGAAAGGAGTAATCAAGAATGCTCAAAACTTTCAAGTCTCTGCACAAATTCTTTTAATTCAATAGGAGGTTGACCAGACAGGGAGATAACCTAAATGCTAGCAATAGGAAAAATACAGGGCGCCCCGGGTCTCAGCTATGAAGCTCTAACAGCATCAGAATCTCAAGCAGAAATGGCGCAGATCTCTTCTTTGCTCGGGAAGTTAAACCTTCGTGTCTGCATGATTGATGGTTACATTTTGATAACACTCTGACCGTCACAGGTTGTTTTTCTCGGAGACCAATACAGACAGCAGTTGTTTCATGAAGGTCACACGTATTCTGAAGAGAATAATCAGGCCAAAGAGGTCCAGTTTCTCATGAGAAAAAATAGGGAGTCAGCCGAAAGGAGCGGGGAGTGTTAGCTACTCCCTGCTTTGACCCTGGCCGGCCTCAAGCAGTCAAGTTGCACAGAAAGCTTTCATTTCTAATCCACTGTACTGGAGGCCTTAAAATTATGAGACAATTACATGATACATATATAGAAGGTTAATAATATAGTCAACAGTTGAATCAGTACATGTTCATTAGAAGGTAAATAAAATTGTATATAAGTGAATCTCAGCATAATGATTTAGAATGTGATTAATGTAGTGGATATATGAGTGATCACAGCATAATGATTAGAATGTTAATGCATTATACAACAGGAGGAAGATTCTGAGGGAACGTGAGGGGGTGGTAACGTGAATGAGATCAGATAGATGGTGGGGGGTGGCGGGGTGGGGGGGTGGTGTGGATGGCTTTAAATGTTGGACACCAAAGAGGAATGACTTGCAGTAGTCGATGCGGGAGGTGACGAGGCTGTGTACCAGGATGGCAGTGGTGTGAAGGGTGAGGGAGGGGTGACGACGATTTATATTGCGTAAGTGGAAGTACGTATGCAGACCGAGAGATGTTATTAATGTGGGAGTGGAAAGAAAGTGAGCTGTCGAGGATGACACCCAGACTCTTAACCTGAGGGGAGGGGGACACTGTGGAGCTGAGATTGTGAGGGAAAACCTGTTAGTTTCGGAAAGTGTGGACTTGGTGTCAACAAGGAGAGATTCTGTTTTATCACTGTTTAATTTAAGGACATTTGAGGTGAACCAGGATTTAATTTCAGAGATGCAGTGGGTGAGGGAGGATGGTGGGAGAGTGGAGTTAGGTTTACTGGAAAGATAGAGCTGGGTGTCATCCGTAAAGCAGAAAAAATTAATACCATGTTTGTGGAAAATATTGCCGAGGGGAAGGAGGTATATAATGAAGAGGAGGGGCCCCAGGACAGAGCCCTGGGGCACACCAGAAGTGACGGGGGAGGGCTGAGAGGTGAAGGACTTGAGCTGGATGAACTGAGTGCGGCCAGTGAGGTAGGAGTGAAACCAGTGAAGTGGGGTGTGTGTGATGCCAATGGAGGAGAGTCTATTGAGCAAGATGGAGTGATTAACGGTGTTGAAGGTCGCACTCAGCTCAAGGATGGAGATCAAACCGGAGTCAGCTGCCATTAGAAGGTCATCTGTGATCTTTAATAATGCTGTTTCGGTGCTGTGACGGGGATGGAAACCGGACTGGAACTGCTCATAAAGACAGTTGTGGGTGAGAGTGGAGAGAGGGGAGTGGAGTTGAGAGGCAACAATTTTCTCAAGGATTTTGGAGATGAAGGGAAGGTGAGAAATGGGACGGAGGTTATTGAAGTTGTTGGGAACTGAACCAGTTTTCTTCTGGATGGGGCTGACGGCTGCAGATTAAAAAAGAGCAGGAACAATTCCAGAGGACAGCGAGGAGTAAATATTAGCTGATATGAGTGGGAGTAGAGAGGGGAGGCAGGATTTGACCAGGACTATGGGGAGGGGATCCAGCTGACAAGTTAAAGGCTTGGACTTGGTGATGAGGTCAGAAATATCAGAGGGGGGAGGGAGTTCAAAGGTGGAAAGTAAACAAGATGGCGGGAGAGGTTCAGAGGAGGGGAGAGGTGAGGTAGTGGAGCAGATTTCCGAAAAAGCCTTTCAAGCTGACGATTTTTGGATTTCTTAGTATGGAGATCAGGAGCGAACCAGGGAGCAGAGGTGAAAAAAACAGAACGAGATTTTACGGGAGCAAGTGAGTTGAGAATGTGAGGGAGCCCATTATTGTACAGGGAGGCAAGGTCATCGGGGGTGGAACAAGAGTCCAAAGTCAGGGTGGAGATGCAGGAGGAGAGGGAGTCCATGTTAATATCCTTTACGTTGCAGAAAGAAATGACACGGGAGGTCTTGGAAATGGAGAGACGGAGGGGGACATTAAAGGTCTGATACACGATTTTCTCGAAAAGACGAAGCCCCACGTCTGTTACTCACTTTTTGAACAACGCGCATGCGCCAGACCATCCGCCCGGCTCTCCTGCTTCTCCCAGGAAACGCGGAAGTGTACGAGCGCGATCTCCTCTTCTCTGCCGTGCACGGCTCTGTTTACAGTTTCTGCGATCCGCCTCGCTCATAAATAAAGCTTTTTTTCCGAAACAGTTACAGTTTCATTATGTCAGACTCGCCATCGGTAAGTACTAGCTCAGAAGCTCACCGGCTACATAAACACTCTGAATGCACATGCGCAAAAGGGAGAAGCTTATTGGGCGCAAGCATGTAGAACCGCCTTATGAAAGCAGCTCGTCAGAATGATTGACAAACAGACCCACCAATTATTTAGGTGATCCACCTGGAAATCAAAATGTTGTATTACACCTTTAAATGAGGGGAGGAAATGGTCCGTAATATGAAGTTGAGCAGCAGTACATTTGGAAGGAGTTAGACCGGAGCAGCAAATTAAGTCCAGGGTGTGTCCTTTGATGTGAGTGGGGAATTCTGTGAACTGATGGAAGCCAAAACTGTTAAGTGATGAGGAGAAGTCCTTGGTAAGGGGAAGAGCGGGTTTGTCCATATGTATGTTAAAATCACCCAGCAGAATTACATTCGTAGAGAGAGTGTCAAGGTGGGTGAGAAGGGCAGAAAATTCATTTTAAAAATCGGTTTGAGGCTTGGGGGGACGGTAGATGGTGGCAATGATTGTGGGAGTGGGGCCGGAGATCTGGCAAGCAAGGCATTCAAGTGACGAGAGAGGAGGCAGAGAAACTGGAAGGACCTTCCACTTCTTGCGGTGCAGTATTGCGAGACCACCTCCGTGACCTGAGCCGTGAAGTTTGCTGATGTAAACAAACCCAGGCGGAGTAGAGCTGGGAGAAGTCACCAGGAAGTTGCCAAGTCTCATTTAAACAAAGAAAATCGAGCTTACGGTCCGTAAGGAGATCCTGGATGAGGTGTCCTTTGCCCGTGAGGGAGCGGATGTTCAACAGACCGAAGCTGATGTCGGTGTTGTCACTGGAGAGCGGAGCATTAGCCGACCTAGCCAGGCAGGCTAACACACTGTGGTTGACAGATCGGCTGGTGTTCCTGGGAGGACGGTGAGTGGAAGACCAGATGGAAGTTATCCCTTTCCCTTTGGAGCTGCCGAAGAGAAAGCCCCACCGAGAGCCACGGTGGATGTAACTCGGGCGAGGCTGGAAGCTGATGTCCGAGTGGAGCTTCAAAGCTGCCAGTGGAGGTCTGGACCATTGAGAGCGGAGCCTGAGAAGCTCCGCTGCCGAATACTGCAGGAGTCCTTCCACGAGTAGATGGAGGAGTGAGAAGACAGTCCAGACCAGTACGGACCACACAACTACCCTGCAGGCCCACATCGTAAAGCACTGTAAAGAGGCGATGATGTGGAGCCAGGCGAAGAGCCGAGCAGGTAGCTGAGCAGGTAGGCAGCTGCCTCACAGTGAACAGCGGCAGTAAGGCACGCCAGGGTTCATTCAACCGGAACATGCCAACCGTTGGTCATGCTGTTCTGCTGTGTTGCCATAAATGAGAATATCATCCATGTAGATAGCCACTCCATCTCGATCACTCAGGGTCTCTACCATCTGCCAGATGGTATCTGCCAGAAACCTGAACATACCTCTCCCTCTTCACAGCCCTGTTTAACTTTTTTAGATCGACACGTGTGCCCTTTGCATCTTGGGACTGGCACCCCAGGTGTGCACCAATCTGTTGGTTCAGTCACCTTTTCAGTGAGTCCATTCACCCTCATGCGCTGTATTTTCCTTTTTCCATACTCTAAAAGGGGTGGGAGAACATTCGGGTGGTATGTACTGCATATGGCTCTATGTTCTCTTTCAGATGGCTTTTCAAAGGCTCGGTCTTGAGAGTTCCATGCTCAAACTAGAAATTGGCACTCAGAGAGCGCAGACCTCCGCCACAGCTCAAATCAGTCACCAAAAACCATAAGAACACCATCTATAATCGCACAACATTGTGATCGGGGGTGTGATCGGAGCAAAGTGCTGCAGCGTGCGGTGCCTCTTTCTGTCGCCCTGTCGCCCTCTCTCCCTGTGTGTGTGTGTGTGTTTATCTGAAAAGGAAAACCGAAAAGCAACATAATTTATGTTATTTACTTCATTTTAATTTGTAAAATGACCGGATTCTCTCGTATTTTCCATTCCCGACTTCCAGTCTGGTGCGATCTGCTCTGTCCAGCTTTACAACGGGCGGTGCACGGCACGCGCGGCTTGCGGAGAAAGTAGAGAGGAGCGGAGCGACTGCGCTCCACAGCGCGAGCCGCTATGCATGCGGCGGTCCCCGCGTCTCCTGTATGAACCGTCAGATAGGTTAACAGGGGCGCCAATCTGACAGTCGGTGCGCGGCACTTCCCACTTCCGCGTCGGAAGCGGCGCGTCCTGTGTGAACCAGGCGTTTGTCCCCCCCTGTCAGCGGGCCTGCCCAACCATGTGAAAGACTCCCTATCTCTCAATGATAAAGAATCCTTTAAAAAATTCCTGGATCCAGACAGTGAGCCGGATCATCACCAAAATTTAATCAATTCTAAGTTAGCCCAAGACCCACCTTTCCACAAAGTTTCATTGCAATCCGTCCATTACTTTTTCCGGGATCTTGCTAACAAACCAACCAACCAACCAACAAACCAACAAACCAATATGATTACATAACCTCCTGGCGGAGGTAAAAATGCTTTGTGGACTTCCTCATTGCATTTGACTAGTCCCATTGCATATGTTTCTTTGCCTCGCAGGTGTGCCTCTGCATCACATATCCTGGGAATGAGTAATGCTTTTCTTTTTATTGTGCATCGGCCTGAAATTTCCCCAAACAGTTTAGCTGACCACCAGGGCTGTTCACTGGTGGAATGTTTGACTGCACCAGTTTCTGCTTAGGGACTAAACATGTTTAACTGGTGTTGCGCACATCACGACCTCTACAGTCCACTGATCCCTTGCTCTGTTGGAATTTGTGACAGTTCCGAGGAAATATGGGGTCTGTAAACAGTCTCTGCTTCAGTCACTTCTCTAATGGACTTACATTCTTTCCCAGTGCCCCACCTTTTGGCATTTCTTGCATCTACAACTTTTGGCTTTACATTTATCTCAGTTGCTATGCTTCATTTTTCCACATCTTCCACATTGTGGCTCTGTTAGTTGTGCACTGTCTCTCTTTTTATTTTTCCACGGATGTTTTCCTCTGTGCGATGGTTTGGCGGTCCTCCAGCACTGCTGCACACACCTCTCCCTGCTGGTGCACCTACCTAGTCACCTCCTCGGACTGGCGTACAGCTTGAATAGTTTGGGATAATCTAAGCCAGGGGTCAGCAACTAGATTTGGCATCGGGACATTTTTGTTTGTGGGCACTTGAATTGCGGGCCGGGGGAGTGAGGCTCGCATGCATCCATCCGCGGACCGGGCGGCGGGCTTGCTAGCGGTAGCGGTGGCTGGATATGTCCACAGACCGGGGGGGCTTGCGTCCACGCTCTCCAGCCCGAGGGGGGTGCGTGCGTGCATGCATGTGTTTGAATCCAGTCACGGGCCAGATTTGGCCCGCAGGCCACCAGTTGCCGACCACTGATCTAAGCTGTGCTTTTAACTGCAGTTTACAACATCCCTGTGTCATCAATTCCCTCTGGTGGAAGACTGCGTGCTCGTGAATAACATTCTTTTTTTTTTTCGGCCCCCGGGTCCATGGCATATATTAGAGAACTGACCTGGACTTCACCAATCTCCATGTCCAGTTTTGGAGCTGGAAACGCTGCTTCCAATCACCCCATTCTGGCGGTCAAACGGGAAATTCTCTGGCGGATTAAACTTTGCCATCTCCCTACAGCCAGATGCCCGTCAACAGCTTCTGACACCATGTAAAGTAAGGGGGAGGCGGAGGTGGTGTCATCGAGGAGAGCCCAACGCTGCACTTGGGGTGTCCCATCTCGGCTCTACACAGGACGGCGGGGCAGACCGGGGCGCAGCAACAAGTGTCAGATGGAATCCCCGACTACACGAACACCTCCTCTGTGGTGACTTCTCCCGTTCCGGCTCCATGCAGAAGGGTGGGGCAGACCGGGGCACAGTGACGACCAGCATAGGGTGCCCTCACCTACACCAACACCACCCCTGTGCTCCCTTCTCTCCAGGTCCCTGCTGCTACAGACATGCTTCCAAACCCATTGGGGGCTCCTCAGATGCCAGGGCAGGAGTGTTGAAGGTGACAGCTTAGACAGCTCTCCCAGGTGTTTCAGGTCGTTGGGCCCCCAAACTCCTTCCCCAGTCTGGGAGTGACATACCAAGAATGTCAGAGTAAGGATCCAAGGAGGTGTGCGCCAGGCTGTGGTGGATTCAGAGTACATGCAGATCATGATCTATCAGAACCTGGTTTGACCCAGGGCTTTTGTGGAGGAATAGTGGGTGGATAAAAGGTGTGTGCAGGGGGATATTCACCACTATACTCGTCGTAGCAGTGGAAAAGTATATCAGGAAACAGCATAGGGAGTTAGCTCCCGGCTGTCGCACCCCCTGGTATTTGATACTGATCATCACGGGATTGTGGGGTTTGTGCAGTAGTCAGTGGTGAGGCAAGGTCGTCCGACACTGCAGAGAGGGAGGAGCCAGCAACGTCTCCAGAGGGGACGCTGCAGGCTCCCGTCATTCACTCCATGGAGGAATTTAGACTCACTCAGTCTTGTGATGATGTTTTATGCTCAGCCTTTGACCAGGTGATTTATATTGACGGTAGGTTGGTCCAAATGAGTGATAAAGAGTCTGTAATTGATACACTGCTCCATGCTTGCCTCGTAAACCAGCCCCGCCCACTCCTCATCCACGTTTGGATTTTGGAGTTACTCCAAAATCCAAATGTGGATAATGAGGAGTAGGCGGGTCTGGTTTACGAGGCTAGCTCCATGCTGCCTGCAGACAGAAATTAAAGTTATACATAAGATTATTTGCTGCATGAGATATTTAAAGGTGCATTAAGGAGTTTTTCAACTTTAAAAATACTTATTTTCCACCATAAATATGTTACAGATTTTTAATGATGTGTCCAATGTGCCCTGACATATTCATTGCAAGTACTGCTAACAGCCCTAAATTGTCACTTGAAAGTTGCAGTGCCGGTCCAGCACCAGAATTTTTTTGGGGAGAAATTGAGAGGAATGACGTAATGCCTGCTCCGGCTGGCCTGATGGAGTTAAGTTTCGTTTTGTCCGCCATTACTCCGCCAGATGCTTAGTGAGCAACAACTGAGCAGGATCTTCCAGAAAGTAAGAAAAGACTGGCTTCTTGCACTGCCACAACTCCAGCACAGACTCCACCAGGTAAATGGACTACATGGACTACACTTATATAGCGCTTTTTCATCTGCATTAGCAGAGACCAAAGCGCTTTACACTGTATTATCACACACCGGTGGAGGCGGCTGCCATGCAAGGCGCTCAGTCCACCCATCAAGGGCAATTCAGGGTTCAGTGTCTTGCCCAAGGACACTTTGACATGCAGACAGGGGCAGACGGGAATCAAACTAACAACCTCCCGATTATCAGACGACTGCTCTCCCGCTGATCACAGCCGCCCAGGTAAAAGAAACTTAAATTTTACTCGAGCGCTACTAAAGAGCATGGAAGGAGTTCCCCTCTTCCATGCATGTAAGCCACAGGCACGAGTGTTTCACTAAGCTGCATTACGCCCAAGGCCTGCAGGGGCCGCTGTTTCACATAAAACGTGCAAACTCCTTAATGCACCTTTAAAAACAGTGATTGTTTCAGATGGTAAATGCGATTCATGCACAGAATCAGCAGCGTGCTGCTGAGAACAAAAATATTTCAGCCAATCAAAGAAAGCTCATACAAGTAAATAAGGTTGATGGTTTAAATCCCCAGATTGTGTCTGTGGACAGGATATGAAACCCCAAGTTTCTCCTCATGCCGTCGAGCAGCTTGAGTGATATAAACAGCCTGTCATAACATAACATCACTATTTTCCCTGTTCAAAGCAAACTTGATTCACAAAAAAAAAAAAGAAAAAAGAAAAAAGAAAACAAACAGCCAAACTGACCTCTGCTGTAATTAATTAGAATGGTATTTTGTGATTATGTGAGGCACATACTCAAAATCCAGTGAGTGTTAATTTCACTGCAGGTAATATACTGACACACAAATCCACTCCGGAAAAATACGACCCCTGCCTAAATGGGTATTTTAATCTCATTGATATTGGAAGGATTGGTTTCCAGTAGAGGCACAAAACAGAGAGATTACAGAACAGAGAAATAGATAGATAGATAGATAGATAGATAGATAGATAGATAGATAGATAGATAGATAGATAGATAGATAAATAAATAAATAAATAAATAAATAAATAAATAAATAAATAAATAAAATAAAAACCATCTAGCATTTTAATTTTGTTCAGCTGCTTTCAGGGTCATATATATTAGTTATAATACAAACAGACCAAGTGGAGCTCCTCATGTTGAATATTTAGATTGATATATAAATTCACTGGTGCCCCTTTAAAGTCATTTCTTGTTTGCACTGTATCACAATGCTTTGAAAGTGAATATTTGTGTTTGATTGTTTGCTTGATTGTGTTTGAGAACATTTCCTATGCAGTTTGTTTTTGTGCTTTAAACAGGAGCTTCCATCTTTAATCGCTTTAATGCTTGCAGCAAAAGCTCCATGTATGATTGCTTTGCCTGCTGTTTTCCCAGCACTTTCCTGACCTTGTCAGAACAAAACTCTCAAAAAAAACTGTACATATTTGAAGACAGGATTAATAAATTTCATTTTTGCTTGACTCAACGTAATAAAAGTCATAAGCTTGTTTTCTTGATAGTGTTTAAATTAGGCCATCGGGAGTTTGTTTAATATCCGGTGTTGTTTATCTGTGCAGATTATTTCATAGTTACAAAGTCCTACCAATGTTTACAGATTGAGCAACCTAATCTCTGATCAATTTCTGTTGTGTGTGGGAGTTTTTTTTATTGTGCAAGTGAGAGCTGTTGAGAGAGAAAGGAGAAAAAAAGAGGTTTCCCTTTAAGAGAACTAAGCACACATCCATGTTGTCCCCATTTGAGTTTAAAAGACAGTTTCAGCTGCTGGAGCTAGTCTGCTGGAGGCATGATGGAGCGAGCTGTGGTGAGAATCACCCTCATTGGGCTGATGGTGGCTTTGGCAGCCACACTACCAAACAAGGTAAGACACACCGCAGTCAGCAAGGAGGTGCATTCAGACATGAATTATGTATAGACATGCATTTTAAGATGTTGGTCTCAGTCACAGCTCTGGACTTTGTCTAAACATCAGAGACAGCAGGTTGAATGACCTTCTGACTATTTACTGTCAAGGCTGCTAAACATTGTTGACAGTTTTGATAGTTCTACTTTGACTTGTTGGTTAAAAACATTTTTGAGTTTGATTTTAGTTAATGATTCAGTATAAACAAATGAGAGTCTCCATGAAAATAAATATATAAACAAAAGTTTAGAGCTTCATGTCTGATGTCTGAAAAGGAGGACTGTTTTATGCATAAAAATCAGGTTAAAGTGTCCACGAGGGGAAGCTGAGTGCATGTATTCAGATTTTCTTTTCTTGTTGTGACTTCAGACTGCACAGACTTGACTTGGTGAAAGCAAAATTCACACCTGCAGGTATATTGTTTCAAATTAAGATAAGCCAAGCAAATGTACCAAGTGAGGTAAAGGTATGTCTGCAGGAAACAATGCAGTCTCCAAAATGTATTACATAAGAAAATGTGTGTATGTCTCTAAGCGGGAACATGATTTTGTCCATTCAGTAGCTTTATGAGACTACTCCTTTAAAAAAATAAGTACGCCGATGAAGGAAAGTCACTTTTAAGTTGAATGATTTAAAATGACGGGAGGAGTGTCAGATACACTGAAGAAATGTGATTTGCAGCGCTCATTTTTTCCACCTTTGGTCAGTAGGTCATTAATTCAATCAGTCACTTGATACATAACTTTTGTTTGCTGCCTCTTGTGTTTGTTCAGGACAACTGGAACATCTACAGCTTCCACATTAACTCCACAGTCAGTAGCCGCTATGCCACCACCGTCATCACAAGCCGTGTGGCAAACCGCATGGCCGAATCCAAGGAAGTAGAGTTCCATGTTCGGATCCCCAAGAACGCCTTCATCACTAAATTCAGAATGTGTGTGATTCAAACAAACACGTTTTTGGATCCTTACAAAAATGTGTCCAAACCTTTCATTGGTTTATCTCAGGTTTATAGATGGCCAGGTGTATGATGGGAACGTGAAGGAGAAAGAGCAGGCGCAGAGGCAGTACACCACCGCTGTGTCCCGAGGTCAAAGTGCGGGAATCGTCAGGTGAATGAACTGATCGATTTATTTTATTGCCTGCTCTGTGTAAAGCCATTTCTAAGCTGTATTTGTTCAGGAACATTGTGTGCTCGTCATAATATATGGAGAACATAATATATGGAGAACAAACAGCAGCTTTAAGCTGCTCAATACTTTCAAAACTTTCTCTGACTTGCAAGGAAGACGTATGAAGGGCTCAAGATACACATTGCTCACATTCCTTTTTGAGATTTAGACCTAATTATTATTATTTTTCTCAACTTTCCAATCTTCACATAAAGTGAAATCATTGCGCTTGAGCTCCAAACATTTTTGCTGTTTGTGCTGCAGTTCAGTGGGGAGGACTCTGGAGGAGTTCAAGACCTCTGTCACCATTTCTGCACACAACAAGGTCACTTTTGAACTCACATATGAGGAGCTGATGAAGCGCACGCTCGGGAAGTACGAGCTGCAGATCCACGCTCGACCCATGCAGCCTGTCAAAGACTTCAAGGTATCTTTTCTCTTCACTATAAGTAACCTTTACAAACACGTGCCTGGGGTAACTGCATTTAATTTTTGTGTGTTCTTTGGCCAGATTGATGTGCACATTCAGGAGAAAGCTGGAATCAGTTTCCTGGATGTAAAAGGAGGACTGAGCACTAATGCCCTGGCTAATGCCATCACTCGAACCCAAGCAGACAAGCAGGTATCTACAGCATTGATGTAATATATATTTGACTTCTGTATCAGTATGTCTGCCATTTTCAGGTGATGGGTGCAATCTGAAGATTGCACTGCACAAATAATGGATCCTTACTAGAGTTACGCCGTGTTCCCACTGGAAGCGGTGAACGCGACTGCATTTGCGCGACAAATGAAATGCTAGACGCACGAGTTGTATCGCTGCAAAAAACCCTCGCCGGTCACTGGCATCACGTCACTCGAACCCGTCACGTCCGTGATGACCTCCACGCTGATAGGCTGTCCTGGCGCGAATTCGCTTGAAAAGTTCAATTATTTCAACTTGAGTGATGAAGCAGCAAGCGAATTTTCGCTGGACACACTCGCCGCTCGGCGCTTCATCGCTTGCCGCCCGCCTCTGAAAATTGAGCGACAATCATGTAATTACATTGACTTTGTATGCAATCTCATCACGCGAAAAATTTGCGTCGCATCCAGTGGAAACATGGGTTTAGGATTAAGGTTAGGGGACATTCCATCTATAAATGCATAAGTTGGACAGAAAGTGCAAGTATAAACCTGCAGTGATAGATTGCCACCATTGCATGCCAATTTGCACTGGTGTAAAATGCACAGAATGATCCACAGATCGTTGCACAAATAACGGAGCCATTATTTGTGCAGAACAATTACTCCCAAAGGCACTATAACATACAGAGTTAAACAAAATCCACAACTTCAACAACTTTTCTTCTCTTACAGTGAATGATTGAAATAGCAAGTGACTAGGAAATGTTGCTGATTGAGTTGATTAATCAGTAAAATATAATTCCCTCTCTTTCCAGGCCTGGGTGCATTTCTATCCTACCGAGGACCAACAGAAAGCATGTGACAGCTGTGACGAGCAGGGTTTGAATGGAGATCTGGTTATTGTTTATGACGTCAACAGGAACTCCACACTGGGGGACATCATGGTAAAACTTAATTTTCCACAAAAAAAAAAAAAACAAAACAAAACAAAAAAACAAAAAAAAACTCTTAATGTTGAAAATCTGAACAGAATATGAGGATGAGCATTCTGTAGGTTAATAAGACTGAGTCTACTGATCTTTTGTCACGGTGCGAGGATGGAAGGACCCACGCACAGGCAGCCAGGCATAGTTGAGCTTGTTTATTGCAGGTACAGGAACACAGGGCAAGCTGAGCCGAGGTGCAGGCAGGGACACAGAGCACACAGACAACCCACAACGCACCGACCAAGACAAGTGAGGGTAGACACAGGCGAGGCACATTAGGGCACTAATGAGGGGTAGACCAGGCAGGAGAACATGAGGAACAGACAAGCAGTTGAGGCAAAACATGCAAAAAATGGGAAAACAGAACCAAAACCGGCCCAGAGCGCCCCCACATGGCCGGAGGGGCACAGGACGTGACATCTTTGACTGGAAGTAAAGTCAACATATAGCCTGCTCACATACAGATTTTACAGAATTTTTTCTTCAAGCTAAATGGTGACAATTCAGATGTGCTTATAGGTGAAAGAGTCATTAATCTGAATTAATGGGTCACAGTAACAGAACAACAATACAGATAACTGGGCACTATCCAATCGAGCTTTAGGGAGAACGACAAAAGTACATTAATATTTAAATCTGTGAGAAACTGGTTACATCTTCATTTAGGAATGAAGTGACTCCACCACTTTTTAAATATTTGGTGTTCATAACTACAGCTTGCATGTGAGTAACTCAATGTTACATATCTTTCATTCCCTGGTATTTTTCTATTCTTTCCTTTGATGTAGGATATTTTTTATTCTTTCCTTTAAGGTATCTAAAGGATACTTTGTTCATCACTTCGCTCCATCCAATCTTTCCCGAATACCAAAAAATGTTGTCTTCATCATTGATCGAAGTGGCTCAATGCATGGCAGGAAAATTGAACAGGTACAGTATTTGAAGAAACAAAATGATGACACCTATTTCACACAAAACATTGCATAAAAATCAAAACATGCCAACATGTTTCTCCAGACTCGAACAGCATTGATCCACATTCTGGGTGACCTGGCAGAAGACGACTACTTTGGTCTCATTACTTTCGATGATAAAATTTTTCACTGGAAACAAGAACTTGTTCAGGCAAACAGTGCAAACTTGGACAGTGCAAAGAAATTTGCACGACGAATTTCAGACAGAGGAGGTGAGTTTTCAGGAGCTGCTGTTCTTTAACATCAACATTCATGCTTTGGTGCTGAAGTCGATTTCTGTTGCATTTTTTTCAGGCACTGACATTAACAGAGCAGTGCTGGAAGGATCCAATATGTTGAATGCACATCCCAGAGAAGGCTCAGCATCTCTCCTCATACTTCTCACAGATGGAGATCCAACCTCAGGTCATACTGAAGCCCGTACAAAAAAAGTACATATTAGGAACAGTTCAGTGTTGTTCTGAGACTCAGCTGGTCTCATGTCTTGTGTTCATGCAGGAGAGACAAATATTGAAAGAATACATTCAAACGTAAGACAAGCCATTGCAGGAAAGTTCCCACTCTATTGTCTTGGCTTCGGTTTTGATGTGAATTTTGAGTTCCTGGAGAAAATGGCACTTCAGAACAATGGCGTAGCGCGCCGGATTTATGAGGAGTCTGATGCTGCCATTCAGCTGAAGGTAAGTTCCTCCTCACTATCAATGCACTTTGCAGCAAAACCATGTTGTAACTTCCATACTTTAATATCTACAGGGTTTCTATGAAGAAGTGGCCACTCCTCTTCTGACCGATGTAACCATGTCCTACAAAGGTGGAAGCAATCTAACCCAGACTGTCTTCAGCCAGTATTATAATGGCTCTGAGATCGTGGTGGCTGGTCAGATCGATGACAACAACATTGATTCCTTCATTCCTCAAGCTGTGGCCATTACGGTGAGGATGGATCCACAATGCAGCTGTATATGTCTGAAACCTCTCCTAGTATTTGAATACTGTGTCTTTATGACAGAGAACTGAAAGAAAGACCTTTTCTGAAACAAACAGCCCAGTGGAGACAAGTGAAACAGTGTCTGAGAACCAAACTCAGAGAGTCTGGGCCTACCTCACTGTCAAACAGCTTCTGCAGAAAGAGTAAGTGTGAAGTCTCTGTCTTTGGTATTCAACATGAACAATCGTATAACAATGAGCTGAAACCTTTGAATAACTAATTACTGACCTCAGTCAGCACATCTATCACAGTATGATCAGAAATATTGATTTAAGGGTCGGTCGGCGGTCTTCCATAGCTGCTAGGGGTGGGACGAGACACAAATTCCAGGAGACGAGATGTCGTGCGAGATTGAGTCCACGAGATCGAGACGAGACGAGACCGGGGGAGGGGGTGGGGGGATGGGGGCGTTGTTGCTGAGGTGTGGGGAGCGGCGCGGTACTCACATGCAGCGTCGGAGCACGGAGTGTCGGGTGGGGGCACCCCTTGTACGGCCACGGCGCCCTCCGCTGTACACTGCGCCCAAGGCGGCCGCCTATTTCGCCAATTCCCATTCCAACCGCGGTGCACAAACGACGCCATGACTGCATTTGCACTTCATGCCACTAGGTGTGCTGTTTGCATGTTCAACCTTATTTTACACAGACACCACAGAGGAAGAAGAGCGCTGCAGCCGCTGCAGACTCTCTCTGCATGTTGTTAGAAACACAGTGTGAGCCAACAAGATGTGGTAAAATGTTCATTGATGCGATGCACCGTTTTTTCAATAAAAGAACTGAACGATCGTTTCTGTACATTTTCTTTACGTCGTATCAATTAAACTGTATCACAAGTAGTTTTTGTACTCAAAAGACCAAGATTCCTTGCGGATAGAGCATGCGCAGAACAGTATTTCATGTCCTTTTCGACCGGGTTTTTAAATATGAATATGAGCATATTCAGGGTTTTGCACGTGTTTATATGACTGTGCGCCATGTAATGTATTATTCCGTCAATATTCCAGTTAATAAAGAGTTTTGGCCTTCATACAATCATGCTCAATCTCACGGCATTCAATATCGCGAGATCTCGTCCCATCACTAATAGCTGCTGAGCTCTCTTTGTCCTGATCATGACCCATAATTCAAACGAGTTACCACAACATCATGCAGAAAGCCACGTTCCTAAAAATACAATAAATACGGTACACCTGAACACATTTGTTCCTTCAAATACTTTGACTCACGAGGGTCACTAGAAACAACCGTTTACCAGCTGTTTATGATGCAGGCTGCTCATGTCTGGACCCGAGAAAGAGGAAGTGAAGAAAAATATCTTGGAGCTGTCTCTGAAGTACAGCTTTGTGACCCCGCACACATCCATGGTGGTCACCAAGCCCCCCGGAGAGACGGCCGATGTACTGGATAAACCAAAGGAGGGGAAACAAGAGTCTCGGATCTGGGGAAATCCTCTTCAAGGAGCTCTTCCTCCTCCTCCAGCTGCTGCTGCTCCTCTTCCAGGGGCTCCTGGTCCTCGTGGAAGTACTCTTTATACTCGTCTAGGTGCTCGTCCTACAGGTACTGCTGATGTTGGTAATTATTACATAATTATAATGAGCAATTGTTTTTCTAATCAGTGTGAAATGTAAGTGACCATAAAAGGATCAGTCAAAATTCTGAATTTTGGGAAATGATGTATAGACGTCTTGGTTTTGTTGATGTTTTCTCTCAGCAGCAATGAGTTGTATTCCAACTCAGGCATATTCACAGTTTGGCTTTGCAGTGACCTGTTCACATGTTTGTACATTGGAAGAATATTACAGTACTAGTCAATAATAACTTGTTAATGAATGAACTAATTAACACCTGTGTTCTTCATCGTGAGCTTGGTTTGCTTTTAAAATACATATGCTGTCAAAAACATCATGCAACAACAGATTACTAAAGAAAACCAAAAAACAAGTGCTGCATCAATTTAAGATTTTTTTTTTCTCTTAAGCACGCGGAGGAATCCCACAAGGTACGACACTAATTCCTCTGCATACATATTCACCATCACCAGAACTAATAATGCTTTTTTTATTCCTTCATTATCACAGAATATGTTAATAATTCCAATCATCCAATAAACATTAAGATAGATGTTGCTCCTTTATTCATTTATTTTATTTATTTTTTTTTTTTGTTATTTTTCTGTAAGTGATGATAATGTACAGAAATACTGCTTTGCACAACAAAGGAATTGTCACTGTTGGATGTGAATGCCCTACAAAGGATAAAAAGTGTCTTACTGAAGTTTTCCTTGAGCAACAGATTGTGTTTTCTTAATTATATACATCTTAGAGAGCAAATTTCAGTTGGAAGCTATCTGAATGCACTTACTAACAATATGTGATAGCGTTCTGTTGTCATTTTTTCCCTCAGGAGCGCGTACAATGCAGATTCAGGTACCTGCTGGTAAGTATGTTTGTACAGCATATAATGTAC
This sequence comes from Salarias fasciatus, assembly GCF_902148845.1. Taxonomy (NCBI): domain Eukaryota; kingdom Metazoa; phylum Chordata; class Actinopteri; order Blenniiformes; family Blenniidae; genus Salarias; species Salarias fasciatus. Next base: position 14,992,855 of record NC_043749.1, read on the forward strand.
TATATTTGAGAGCTTTACTAGAGTGTTCTATTGTGGAGGTCGCGGAAAGAGGAGACGGTTGAGGGAGTCAGATCAAGTGTCGTTTATTATCCACACACACGAGGGACAGCTGTCATTCCAGAAACCCCGACCTGACAGATCACTACTGCCTTTTTCACCCCCACCATCAGTGCACCACACCTCCCCACATCATCAAACCCCACCCCCTCAAATGTGAGGAATCCCCCCTCCTGCTGACACCACACTATCATCAATGGTCATCATAGAGAAGGTCTTTTAGACACTCCTTCACCTGTTAATGGCAGCAAGTGAGTGAGACAACAAGGGTTGACACTAATTCCTCTGCATCCATAATAAAATCAACAAAACTAACCATTATTATTTATTAATAATCACAGAATATGCAATTGCATATTGCTTGTTTATTTATTTTTAATTCCAATATGATGTCGAGAAAAGCTACTTCACACAGCAAAGGAACAAAATCATTTTCATCGTTGGATGTAGATGTCCTACAAATGCTAAAATGTGCTTTAGCAAAAACATGTAGCATGTTGTGTTGTATTTAATAAGATACGCCTTGGTGAGCCAGCTTTAGTTTGAAACTCTCTCAAGATCATTACTGACAATATGTGATGGTGGTCTCTTGTCAGTTTCTTCCTCGGCACGGTTGGATTTTGTGGAAGACGATTATGGTACGTATGTATTTACTGTCATGTATCAATGTAAAGTTCTGTCGACAATGTTACACCAAAGGGTCATCACAGAAAGTTTCTTCTGACACTCTTTTAAACCTGTTAATGCCAGCAAATGAGTGAGGCACCCTTGAAAATATTTTTGATTGTAGCAGTTTTGTTTATCTGTCTTTGATTAAAGTTGGTGTGAAACTTAGAATGAAATGAAAAAGAAAGGTGATAAATCTATGCTGCACATATCTAAAACGTGAAACTTTAAACCTAAAGAAGACATGAGAATGTTCTCATAAACCCAAGCTTTGATTCTCAATAGACTTTATAGACATTGAAAGCAAAACATTTTGTCACTTCATGAGAAAAAAAGCTCAATTTGAAAGTTGCAACAGTGATTTTCTTATTCTGTATTTAAATAATATAAAAATATTTTTTCATGATTGCATGTTTAATAAACATCACATCTTTTAGATGAGAAACAAAGACAGTCACTAAAAGTGTGTTATCCAGGGTTTTCTTAAGTTTACTGCTTAATTTTGACTGAAAAAGAATTTATTCCTAAAATTCCAGTTGTTAATTTTCAGGGTTATTTTCATCGAATCATACAATAATACACAGTAAAGCTAACTAATCCAGTTATCCAAACACTTCTTATCTTCTTGCAATTATTCAAATCTGCATTCAACATGTCGAAGATATACTTACACTAATCATAACATGTTGAAAATAATTTGTGTAATTTTTACACGGAAAATCACATAAAAATGCCACTGACACGTAAACTCTGTTTTCCTACAGAATTTAAAACTACAAAAATGAAAAAAAGTGTTAATTAATTACTTACGATTATTTTATTTTTCTTACAAATGCCTTCGTGATTTTTCAACATGTTCTTATGTCTCACCTTCTCCTAGACGATTATCGAGTCTTCCATCAACCCTTCCTACCCACAATGATTACACGCCCATCTATGCTGCCTGCAACTATGAAGCCTGCAACTGCTGGTAAAACATTATAAATCTTATCAATAAAGCTATTGGGGTCCACATTGTTGTTCGTCTAAAAATGCGACCACGCCCTCATATTACTGCTTTTTGATGTCTTTAAGTCAAACTTTAGTGCTGATCACTCTGTTAAAGAGGAGATTTGAATGAATAGCTATCGGGAAATTGTAGTTCTTATATTCCATGTAACTCTGCCCGTCTCTGCATGTTTAGCTCCTCGTCTGCACAGATTTTTGATTACAACTGAAAATCCAGCTGCTCCTCTGTGCTTTGACGTCCCTGGAGATCCCTTCATTAAACTGCTTCACCATCCCAGTAGAGGTCAGTGACGATCTCCTTTATGCCTCCATCCTCTCGGATCTTTTATTAATCTGATGGAAGACGAGCTCTGATTCTGTCTCTCTTGCTTTAGAGTTGTTTGTAAATGGGGAGCTCGATTCAGAAACAACTGGAGTCTTCCAGAAGATTGTCATCCACTTTGAAGCTGATAAATATGTTGAGGTTGACGTCAAAGGAGTCACGATACGAGTGGGAGAGAATACAACACGACTCACTGGAGACGATGTGTTCACAAATGACAGGTGACTTTTCATTTCGACCATCAGCAGTGTGTAAAACTGAGTGTTGGACTGTCTTATCAGAGCGAGTCTGTCAGGAATAATTTGACCCTTATAGGGCCCCATACCCATATCCACTCCCTAAATCTTTGTTGTGAAGTGCCTGAAGGTGACAATTCATTGTTAGTCATGTGCATGTTGTGTTTCTGAGCTGTCCTCATTAAAATAAAAGTGTACAATTTTACATGACTGTGATCTTAAAAGCTAAGGGTGTTTGCTTTGTTAAACAACAAAACAAATGCTTTTTCAGTTTGACGGTGATCACAAGGTCTAAGGAAATAGACATTGCAGCTGGAGACGCACGAATAGTCATCATTGTCCATGAAAAGGCTGGTAGAGAGTTCCTCTGGCCCGTCATGAGACAGAAACCATCGACCACCAACATTGAGGGACTTTTAGGTGAGTGAAAAGAGATGGAAAGTGTTTTTTCTGTCTTTGTCGGCTCTGTTTTAAAAGTCATTGTATTTGCATGTGTGATTGTACATCTTGTAGCTTATATATACTGAATATGTTTTGCACCCGGCTGAGGCGCTTTCGTAAGGAGGAGACAGATACTGTGATTTGTATTTGTGTCCCTTTTTCACTGAGCTTTACTGCCTTTCTCTGTGTCCAGCTCTAAAACCAGCTGAATATCAGGATACATATGATTTTCCTATCATAACAAAGAAGATCAAAGACCAGAAGTTCCCTGTTACACGGTACTGTCAGTTCATATCAATACTTGTTCATCAGAGAGTTTTAGTGTGCTCGTGTTCCTGTTCAAATATCAATGTTCTTTTTTTTTTCTGTTGTAGTGCTGTTGGTGTTCACTACAGCGTCACCCCTCCTGAGACGTTGATATGCTGGCTGTCGCCTGCTGACTCTGCCTTGCAGAGACCTCTCAATGATTTCTTCGTTGCTCAACTCTGAATCGGAGAAATGTCACTTCAAACTTAAAATATAAACCTTTCCCAGAGCTCCAATTGTTTAATTTCAAATAAAGTAAGCATAAAAATGAGTATTCACAAATTTGTAAAAGATTAAAGGATGATAACAGACTTAACTTGTGGGAGTTTTTTTTTTCTTCACCCAACACATCAACCTAAGTACCAAACATTGTTTGCCAATAAATAGTTAGAAATATATGTTTGTTTTTTTGTTCAAATCATGCGACCTAGAAAGAAGTGCACTGAAGTACAGCTTTGTGACAAATCACACATCCAGAGTGGCTTCTCAACATCCAAAGCTGGGAGAAGACCAACGTGCTTCATAAACCGAAGGAAGGCAAAATGAAGACGGAGTGGAAGATACTCATCCCAGTTTTAACTGGAGACCTGGTCTGCATCAGTTTTGGATTCCAGTCAGTGAGCAATCTTTTTCATTCTGAAATTTAAGATGCTTTCGATCAGTTTCAACAAAAATGACACAAGAAAACAGATATTGTGTACATGCAGAACTATATTGATCATCTTCACCTTTATCAATAAAGCACACTGTAACAAAAAACGTTCCTTGTGTATGCTAATTGGGTTATTTTAAAAACTGGCAGGTTTTGGTCCATTTTCTGCCGCTTGTCCTTTTCAGGGTCGCGGGTGAATTTTGTCGCAAAAGTAACTTGAAATGCTTTTCTTCATACTGAACTTTCACCACTTCAAAACTGAACGCAAGAAGAAAAAAGGAACCGGACCTGGGGTTGGACACCAGAACTTATGGTTGTTCCTGGGTCACCCAGGGGTCACAAGTGATGCTGTCAGTATAAATACTCGCAGAGCACTGGAAACAGCTCAGCTAACAAAGAAAAGGTGTTTTGTATATTTTTAGGGACCCATTCCAGACAGTAAACAGTATATCAGAATAACAGCTTTGTTGCATCTTAATGTCAGTTCTGTACAACAACCATAACATACAACTGTAAAATATTTGAAATTTGCTTTTCAAATGTTCTTAAAATACATTTGATGTTGAATCTTTCCTAAAAAGTCGTTACTTATTTTACAGTTAGGTTGTTGGTTTGTTAATAAGGAGATACATAAAACAGAAATCTATGAGGGCAAAATTAAGCAATATTGTATTTATTTATGGATTTTAATTAAAGTGTGTGTCTGTGGTACTTCCTGGCAGAGTAATTGTGGGTTAAGTGCCTTGCTCACTGATTGGTGAATGCAGCAGTGAATTCAAACTCCTGGGTACAGGCTTTCTTGCCGTAACCTTTGGTTCAACGTTGTTCCTATACAGACATGCAAAACAGTAATGTGGGACAAACTGAGCTGATTCCAGCGATGATCCCCTTTGAGTCAGACCGTCTGCAGCAGTAAACCCTCAACAATATGCCCTTTTCTCGCCATGGCGGTAACTTATCACTCTGTTTGAATAGCAAGTTTGATTTGTACTTCTTCCAATTCATTTTCTGGCCAAGATCCAACCCAAATATGGCAACAAAAGATAACGTGGAATATCCTGAGTGAGGTTGTTTAGTTTAAAAAATTTTATAAATAAAAGGATGATTTTTCAGGAAATCAGTGGCCGTTAGACTGAAACATCTACAGGTTGCTGCAGGAAAGATATTCATGATACTATGATACTCATGGTTCGTTAAAAGATGGTAGAGAATTCCTTTGGCCAAATGTAGGCCACGAGGCTTAAACGTGAAAGCATTTTCAGGTGAGTGAAAAGAGACTAAAGGGGACTTAAGGTGTGTTTTTCTGCTCTGCTTTTGAAAGTAATTGCATTTGGGTGTGTGGCTGCATGTCAAGAGAATAAGTCAGTGTTTGCACTCAGCTTAGATGTTTTCTTTAGAAGTGATTCCTCAGAAGAGACACAGATTTAGTTTTATGTGTATCTTTTCCACTGTTCATAGTTGTTTTGCTCTGTCCAGCGGTTTATGAGGAGTACAACGTGCTCCTATTAAAAAAAAAAAAAACAACTCAGGATCAAAGACCAGAAGATTGATGATACATTTTGCAATAATGTTTTTATCATTTGTTCCCAACAGCGATATGGTTACTACTTGTACTGCAACACACCTGCATAATTGCTCTTTTGGCCACAGCTATTGACTACGATGTGACCTCTGCAGTAAGAATTGCCTGAAAGCTGCATTCGATTCATTCGATTAGAGGAGTGAAATTTCTGGGTGTGAAATAAAGAAGGGAGCAGGCATCGCATACGTTCAGTCCTCCTTTAGTGGCCAAACCAGTCGAGCGGCTGCGTGAGGCCTCGTGCTGCTTCTCGGGTAACTCTTGCTCAATGACTCAAGATTATAAGCGTGGGCCAAAGGTATGTGTACCTTCATGCACGCAGCCAACACATTTGCTTTCGTTTTGACCTGCATGAAGTTTCAGTCCCGACAGCGAGAGAAAATCACCAATTGTTGCCAGGACCAGCTAGTCTGTGTTATAAAAAAAAACAAAACAAAAAACAATAAAATATATAGGCAGTTTTCAGAGTGAAACTGTTTAAAATGTTGAACTTTGTCCAGTTTCTGAGGTTGGTTACACTTTAATGACAATTAGAGAGAGAGAGAGAGAGAGAGAGAGAGAGAGAGAGAGAGAGAGAGAGAGAGAGAGAGAGAGAGAGAGAGAGAGAGAGGGAGAGAGAGCTAGGAAGGAAGGGGAAGGTGAGAAAGAGGGAGGGACGTTCTGAATCAGATCATTTTCGAGTGTGGTGCAACCTTGACTCAGATACCTGGCAACAACTAAAACAGCTCAGACGTGGAAGCCGGGTGGAACAAGCCTGAACATTAACACAGTAAGTACCTGAAATCTTTCTACAATCACTATTTTAACACCATTTTGGGTATTTGAGTAAGTTAGTTACTTGTTAATCATATCAGAACACCCCATGTGTGTGTGTGTGTGTGTGTGTGTGTGTGTGTGTGTGTGTGTGTGTGTGTGTGTGTGTGTGTCTGTGTTTGTGTGCGCACATGTGCAGTCCCGATCCCAATTATGACTTTTCTACCACTTGAAGAGTGTTTCTACATTTGTTAAATTTGATAGTTTGTTAAATAAGTTCCAAAAAAATAAGCTGTGTGTGTTTCTCTCTGTCAGATAACAAACAAAAGTGAAATTCAAGCCAAACGCACACACAGCTGTGGCAGGACAACTTGTTTGCGGACAGTGACTTCTATGCCAGCGCACAGTTTCTCCACCCTGAATGATGACAAGGAGGACGAAGATGGTGGACCTGCCTAACAGAGTCACTCCCACAGCGTCCTGAAGCAGGATGTGTTCTCCTGGAAGATCCATCTGCTGCGTTTTACTGACTCTCTTCATATCAGCTGCTGGACTGGAGATTTTTGGATATGACAGCCTCAAAGTTGTTTGCCCTCAGGTAATTTGTGGTACATAGACGGGCTGCACTGAAGTAGTTAGTTCCTGTACTGCAGAAAGATAAAGTAAATTAGCTGTATTCCTCACAGACAGATTCCACCTTTTTAATTTCCTTTTCACAACTGAAGCCTGCCTGACACTTTACAATTTCCCTTTTGACTGATAAGGCATTTCATTCTCAAACACAGAATAAAGGACCGACCCTCGCTATCGCTCGGAGACAAGATTGTCACAACATGAGATTGTTTCATGTGCATACAATCCTCAGAACAGCAAATATTTACTGGCCAGGCTCAGTCAGCAAAGTGATGACTTGTCTTCTCTCTTCAATTCTGGGTCTATTCAGGGTCTCTCTGAGTGCACCATGAAAGATGAGACGTCTCTTCTCCCAATGAGCTCAGTGGATGTTCACAGCTTGGAGCCACATTTCAAGCTCTGCTGTTTGGATGGAGGACTGTGTTCACTGTGTCTGGTTGTAGACATCCAGCTCATCATTCAGCCGGACGGGGACACTGAGGGTGAGAGCCACTTGCCATCTGATGTACTAGTTCTGAAACAAAAGGTATTCTGAATCCACTGATCAGCCTTTAAATCCCTTCTCCTAAATAGTGAAGGGCCCAGCAGTCTAAACTGCCTTAAGATAAACTCTCACTACAATAACTTCACCTTCAGTTTACTTTTTCATGCACCAAAGGTAAACATTAAGCTGTAGTTACAAGCAGAGGCTGTTTTGGAAGCCAACCAAGTACTGACAGTAAAAGTATGTGAGCTATTCCAGGGAAGGGTGAGTAAGCTTGTTGTATTTAAAAAAAAAAAAAAAAAAAAAAATGGTGAAAAAATGGGAGTTTCCTATAGATCAGCAGTGGCAGGAGGGAACTGTCAGCCCGCTGTGGCAAGAAACTAGAATAGTTTTCTCTACAGGGTCGTAGGTTTCACTCTGTGATCGTGTGAGGAGCCTGAAAATCTGAGAGAAAATCAATGTAGAGCTGCTACAGCTCTACATTTAAAGGAGACAGTTGAAGTGGTTCAGCCATCCGGATGTCGCTGTTAGAGGTGTACGGAGCATCCCACTGGAGGGACTAAATCTCTTGGTCGTTCTGGGAGAAAGATCTTCATCACCATCGATAAAACCATGTATTAGATGTCAATGGAAAACTTGCACATATATAAGATTGTTTCATATTTAGACCAGAGAAATAATTCTTAAAAATAATCAAGTATTTCCTGATTTAAACTAATAAAACTGCTTCAGTTGAAACTGAGGTTTAGCAGGCCTCCAAATTCACGTGCATTCATGTTACTCATCAGTCAATCCATTCTCAGCTGCACTCTTCTTGTCCTCCCTCTTCCTACAGAGTGTGTGACAGTGTGTTACTATACACCCGCTACCGTGTCCATATGCAAGAAGGTGGAGTTTACAGTTGATCATGCAGCTCTTTCTCACCAAAACCAGGTCAAGGTACTAAAGACTACACACACTCTGCTGTCACTGATACACCACTCACTTCCAGGCGCCTGCTTTTATGAATATGTCTGCCGCTTCTAGATAACCGTGGTTATTACTGAAGCAGACGGCTTCCCATTCAGCAGTATAGTGCATGTCTGTCCTGCTCAACAAGCAAGTCGGTCTCAAAAGGTTGAAGCTCCATCTCTAGATGAAGGTGATAACATTTGATATATTTCCAGTAAAAACATGCAAATATGTTTCTTACTGCACAGTATCAGTGACACATGACCTGTTTGTTTGTTCTCAGTCTGCTCCATGGACCTGTCGCAGCGTGTTCCACAATGCCAAGGTAAAGAAAAAAAAAAAAGGACATGTATGCTCATATCCATACGTTGCAACATGTCTAATGTCAAGCGTTCAAACAAACATTATTGTATTTTATTGTCTTCTTCTTAGTGCCAACAGTCAGCAGTGTAATAAACCAAGAGATGAATCGGGTGGAGCTGCACTTTGAGAACAGAAACGATACTCTCCCTTCGATGTGTGTGCAGTACGAGGAGAATGGGAACTGTCAGGTCAGTGTTATGTCACAGTTGATTGTGTGTTTTTTTTGTTTTTTTTTTTGTTAGATTTTAAAAATAATCCCCAAAATCTGATCTTGCAAATATATATCAATCCATGGAGCTCGTATTCCCACAGTATCCAAACCAGGGTCACGGGCAGCAGAGGCAGGACAGGTTAGATCAAAGCCAATGGCAGCTGCCTACGGGCGGAAGCAGGGAGCAGTATGGACAGTCCAGCACAGAGACACTGAAGAACATGCAAACTCCACACAGAGAGGTCCTGGCCCACATTCTGACCTTGGCCTTTTTGCAGGGCCTGAAATTGTTTGGCAAGCTGTTAGAAGGAAAGCACTGGAAAAAAATTTGTTCTGAAATGTAACAGAATAAAAATAGAAAATAGGTGAAAGAAAGAAAATGCAGCCACAATCCTAGAGTCAATACAGTCTGTCTGTTTCTGCTGAGTATCTCTCAATGTCATTAAAGTCATGATCTTACTTTACAGAGTTGGACCAACGAGACCATCCCGCTGTATTCTGTGACCCCGTGTATGTGTCTGCAGGTGCTGTTCTCGCCCACACATCTTCTTGCATACTTCCATCTTTTTTTCTCTTTTTAAAACTGTTTGTGAGTTATCCGCTAATTATGTTTGTGTTTTTATGTCTTGTAGCTCTGGGACAGTGACGATGATTGGGGGAGACGTTTAAAACTCTGTCCGTTCAACCAAACAGGTGAAAATCTATTTCAAAAATTGACATCTATTTTCTTCCATCCCCTTTCTACACCTTTCTGACTGAGTGTCATGAACATCGCAACACCCCAAAACTGCTTCTTGAAAAACACAGATACAGATGTGACGATGAAGGCCTCTACTGGGATGATGGACAGTCAACATCTAATCAATTAGTTTTCAAAATATACAAAAGAGAAAAAGACAGAATTCGAGTGAACTCTGGCTTCATGGGGTTAAATGTATGTAAACGTTTGTCAATATTATTCACATCATTTGCAACTAATGACAAGAGGTTCCCTAATGTTATCTAATATCATACTATGCTGAGAGCTGCCTGCCAAGAAGGCCTCAGTTTGTTTTCATTTTGTTGCCTCCAGGGTTAGCTCCATTCACATCCTCTAGTTTTTTTTTTTTTTTTATGCTACAAAATAAAAGATAAAAGGGAGATAAATGTTTTTGATGCTAAAACACTGTGATTTATTTGTGTGTTTTAGATATCTCTGACATCCTACAAAAGAATATACTGGACAATGTGTCGGTGACTGTCCGCCAAAGTAAAATGAACAACAACGGCACCATGCTGTCGTGGAACGTGTCTGCTCCTTGCAGGCTGGAGGGTGAAGTGTGGCCCTGTGGAGCAGCGAGAAGCTGCTCCAAGGCAAACGCCTTCAGACGACTGCTGGTGGAGGGTGCATGGAAACAAAACACCAAAGGACACTGGGTAAGAATGCTCTGGATTTTGACCTCTTAATTCGCCATCTGTTGCTGGACATTGAGTGACATCTCTGAGTATTTGACTGCATAATTTTAACAAATTGCAAACTGCACAGTTTTTATATCCTTTCGCCCTGTTGTTCTGAGATATGTCTTATAAAAAGATTATAAAAAGGATAGAGTATATTACATTTTCAGGAGTCTTTACAATATGTTAAATATGACTCACAATTAGCATTTCTTTTTTTTAGGTGAAATCAGGGACATTTGAAAACACAGACCCAAAGCTCTCGTCTTGTGTGATGGTAAAGTTATCCTCTATTATCTTTTACACCTTATACATACATGACAAACCAGTTTAGTTGAAAAGTGTATTTCTTTGTACAGCTAAAAATAAAGGATGCTGTGCTTGGACCTTACTGCACTCATAAAAGTAAGTCTGGCCCAGTTCACATAAACACAGACACCCCGATTGTGACGTCTTCCTGAAATACATTGCAACACTTCTAACTTGAACTTTCTGTGTTGTCTGTGTTGATCTGCAGTCGGCAGGAGTCACTGGAGTCTCCTCGGTATTGGACTCATGCTGCTGCTTTGCTTGACTGTGATAATGTTTTATTTCTTCCACAACTTTGTCAAGAGTAAGTACTTTATTATTATTAATTTTTTTTTTTTTTTTGCATTTCTTGGGAATAGCTATGTTTTTGATGGTGTGACTGCATAAGAAAATCCGCCTCTGGTGATTTTAAAGTGTGTCCGACACAGAATAACACATTTTGGGTGGACACTGAGTGGACATTTTCTTGATTTTGCAGAGTGGGTGTGGAGCTGGCGCCATGGTGGATTTGTGAAGAGTGAGTTAATTTATACTGTTAAAAAGTAATAATAATAATAATAATAATAATAATAATAATAATAAAAATAATAAAAATAATAATAATAACAATGCACAGTTCTGACCTTATTGTGTGTTTTTCTTGATTTAAAGTTGTTAGGAATGGTCACGTTGTGCTGCTGAGCCCTCCGGACGTGGATGACGACGTTTCAGACTCAGTGTGTCAGCTGGGATCCCTCCTCAGCAGTCAGGGCTTCAGCGTGTCCGTTGATCAGTGGAGCAGGAAGGAGCAGTGCACTCTGGGACCTCTGCCATGGCTGCACTCGCAGCTGCTGAAGCTTGACAGCCAGGGCGGCCGGATTCTGCTCGTTTTAACCCAAAAAGCTGTGGAGAGAACAGCGGAGTGGACTCACTGGACTAATGACGTTAAGATGAACGGGAAAGACAAGGAGCTCCCGCTGCTGTGGTCTCCCTACGCCGACACGTTCACGGCCTCCCTGTTCATCATTCAAGCGGACAAGCAGCTGGGCAGAGCCGGGGAACGCTTCCTTCTCGTGAAATTCGACTCACATCCTGCACAGTCTCACAGCAGAGACAGACGTCTACCAGAACCTCTTCAGGGGCTGCCTCTGTTCCAGCTCCCCTCTCAGACCCAATCCCTTCTAACAGAGCTGACTGTTGTGGAGGCAGAAAGGGGATCAGATAAAAGGAGACAGACGATCCCAACGAGGGGCACCACAGATGGACCGAGGGCAAAAACTACAAAGGGACTAAACCAGCAGAGGGCATCGTCATGCAAATATCTTGGAGTTGGGAATAACCACGAGCCAAACCCTTTAAAAAATTACCCTTAAATATCATAATGAGTCATGCTGCTGTTCTGTGCATTTAAATATTATAAAGCAAGCCGTGAAACTGAAACACTACCTCTGTAATTGAAAGCAACAGAATTCATGTAGAGTCCAAAATAAAACATTTTCCTAATGTAAATTGTGTAAAAAGAATTAAATTAATCTCTGTTGCTTTTGATTTACTCCTCTGAGTGCCGATACTTTCACACATAGTCCATGCAATATTCCAGTAGTTAAAATTTTAACCTCTAAAATAACAATTTTTCATTGATAGCTCCAGAAGGGGGGCATCACCATGTGAACTGATCATTTAAATTAAATCAGCATGTTGAGTGGATGGTGAATTAAATAAATAGATACACAGCTAATTAATGATTAGTACTCAACTTAATTATTAAAATCCATCTGTGAGGTGACAGGGGTTTGTGCTGGAAAACACTTCAAACGTGAGTGCAGTCCCTTGAAGTCTAAGTTTCAGATAAGCCCTGAGAGTGACATGAAATAAAACAGTGGACATGTTTTCTGAGATAAAGGAAAAAAGATTCACTCAACAAATGTCCAACAATCAAAGTTAATTACCTGTAATGAAGTATGTCACTGATAGCACAAAAACAGTTCACACAATACTCCAAAAAAATGTTTAAATATTAAGAGGTTCAACATTCAGATCTGTTGAATGCTTACCTTAATATTCTACAGGCTAATTATATCGCAGGACAGCACAGTCCGTCTATAAATAAATGAAGCCTCGTGTTCTTTCTCCACTTGAAGGATCCCGTGTTGTGATTGGTCGTTTGTCCGCGGTCAGCCTCATTCTGATTGGTTCACTCGCGTGTCTGGTTAAGCGCACAGTGTGACGCTCGATACATACATCAGTACAGTTCACAGGGGCGGCGCTTGGAGATTAAGGCCTCTCCGCTCTCCCGGGATGATCCGGTTCTTATATGCAAGGAAAACTTAAAGTTGTGCGTCGGTGTGTCGCTCGGCTGGAATCACTGAAGACGACTCAGTTTGAACTCCCGCGGAGGTAATAAACACTCTCAGTTATTTTTCTGATGATATCGTGTATTTTTCTAAAGCATTTCATGTAATATGACTGTGTGTGAGGTTTATTCTGAGATCATTTTTTCAGGGTGAAAATGTGACAACCATAAAGTGCATTAAACCTTTAAAAAAAAAAAAAAAAAAAAAAAATCTAAATAAACTCAAAATAAAACCAGTCCGTCTTTTAAGTATCACATAGTAGTGGGGAAAAACCGAATACAGCTACTTTGTAATTAAAGTACAACCTGCTATTATCATTATTATTATTACTAGTATTGCCATTCAAATTTGTAGAGTAACATTTGAATATATTTCACTGGAGGAGACAGAGACAGGCTCTACCTGGTGAACAGATGGAGGTGAGGCTTCACAGAAACCTGCTGCAGGCTGCGTGGCTGTGGGCTCTGCTGGCGGCTCACGTGCACAGCTGTCCAGATGCCTGCAGTAAGTGTTCTGGCCCAGAAAACGACCAGTGTGAGGAGTGCAGAGCTGGGTGGACGCTCCACAACAAATCCTGTGTAGGTACTGTTAACACATCTGTCCATGAATGAGGAAAGAATCATAATGTATTTCATATAAAACATGAATTTTTATTTATTTTTTTTTTTGTTTGTTGCAGATATTGATGAGTGTGACACAGAACTGGCTCACTGTTTACCAAACGCTTACTGCTTGAACACAGAGGGATCCTTCAAGTGCAGAGGTCAGTGATGTAGAATTACTGTAAAAGGCACAATATGAGATTTAAGAATTGCGAATAAAATGTTATTTACATTTAAAAAGTCAAGTGTTCACTCTGTTCTCAGATTGTGATGCAGCCTGCGTGGGCTGCATGGGTAGTGGACCAGCTCGCTGCAGGAAATGTGCCACCGGGTACAGACTGATGGGGCCCAAATGTTTGGGTAATTACAACTCAGGGAAGAAAAATAAAACACTTCAGTTGTATGTGCAGCAGCTGAAATTTGACGGGATGCCTTTGTTTTGCTCAGACATCGATGAATGCAGCGATCGCGTGCTTGCCTGTCACGGTCTCGATGAGATCTGCGTCAACACAGAAGGCTCCTTTCGATGTGACTGTGCGGACGGATTCATCCGCAAGTCAGACGTCTGCGTGAGGAAGCAGCTGCCGAGTGAGTTATCATCCAAACTGACTTACAACTGCATACACGAGCAAAGTTAATGTCATACAAAAGTAAAATGCTCTGCTTGTCTCCTCTCATGTCCCGCCTGCTGCAGATGCTCAGGAGAAGGGCCTTTTCGAGGACATCCAGGATGAGGAGGTGGAGGTTCTGCAGCAGATGTTTTTCGGGGTGATCCTCTGTGCTCTGGCCACTCTCGCAGCCAAAGGAGACATGGTCTATACGTCCATATTCATGGGAGGCGTGGCAGCCATGGCGGGTTACTGGCTGTCTGACCGAGGAGATCGGCTGATCAGCAGCTTCCTGAAGGGACGTTAATTTTCCAAAATGGACATTCCGTATCGAAGGTGTGCAAGTCCACGTCTCTGCTCAGCAAAGCTTTAAACAACTTCATTTGTCTCATTTTTTGTCATAGTAAAGCAATTTCAGGTGTTTCAGCTATTTATTATGGAAAATGTAACTATTGTGACAACTTTAACCATTTTACTGCTTGACTTGTTTTTCGTCATTTAGTAGTATCAGCTGGTTTGCCTGGTCTAGGTATTTCGGCTATTTAGCGCTTACACAATGACTTCCTCCTGTTTTTTTTTCCTCATGTTTTTTATTGGCAGGCCAGAACGCAATGCATATTTGAGATAAGGAATAACTGAGCCACTCCTTTTTTAAGAGTCACGTTTGTCATCTCAAAGTCCATTATAAGATATAAAAGCAGCATAAATGTTGATAAAAATGTTTATTTACTCTGAACTTTGAGGAAACTGCAGGAAGCCACCTAAAAGGGGATAAAGAGCTGCAGGTTGCAGACCCTCGGTTAACACTACAATATCAGTATCTGAGCTACTAGTGTGGTGAACTTGACATGGTAAACAGGTTTAACTTCAGCACCCAGTCTGGATCACGACGCCCAAGAACAAGAGCCAAGAAAAAACCAGGTCTGACTGGCAATAGTGACTCAACATCTGAGGCATGAATTATATTTCACATTGCGCACATTTAATGCTGATCGTGTACTGAATCAGAAATGCATCATGTAACATGTTAAGCTGCGTGCAACTCAGAATCATTGTGGTTGTTTTCTCATTTAGTTCGAGAACAAAAACTTTTCCATGTTGTGTCACCGAAATGTAAATGAAGCCCAGAAAGATGCTGAAATATCTTTATTAGGCTGAGTGATCTATGATGACGCTGCTGCAAAATCCACGAGGTGCAGACACTGAGTGGTGAAATTTAAAATTTGATTATTGTAGTTTTTGACAGTAGTGACTGGAGAACGAAGCTATAAATTTTAAATGTATTCCTCATTTAAAATGTTTTGAAATAAACCACTTTTTTCAAAGTTTGGCAAAATAACACTCAAGCAAAAAGGCTTTAATGATTGTTTTTCTTTTAAAAATTCTAGATGTCACAGGCTTTATGCAAAACATGTAACTGAAAATTGCATTTAAGAACACAAATAAATTATGGGTGCAAACATAAAAAACTAATTTTTGAATAGTTCAACAACTAGTGTTTATTTATTTATTCATGGCTCATTAGTGCATTGTTTGTTTCCCTCCAGCTCTCCCATCTCTGCACTCTAAAGATGGTAAAATCCTAAAAATAGGATCATTTTGCATTAAACACATTATATAACATTATGGTCTGTTTAATTGAGGCTATTACCCCATTTTGTCGTCAAAAAAACTCCACTGCTTGTGAGCACTGGACTAGGAAAAAAAGAATTCAGTTATTTAAAAAAAAACTGACTTTGGAACAGTCGGAATCTTGTGTACCTGAGATTCGCTTTAATAAAATGTGTTTGTGTGTAATGTCTTTGTATTCACAGTCATTACATTCAGTGTTTTTCACCAGGCTAAACCGAACTCACTGTCTTCACACTGAAGCTGTCATTTTGAAGATATACATGCAGAAAATGTCACACCCTCTATTTCTACACGTCTACCACGTATTTATAACTCCTCTGTTAATGTTTGAAGACGTTGTTCAACGGCAAACAGTTTAATCTCGAGCAGGAAATCACAAACAAAGACAGAAAGAAAGTCACCTTTATTTCATGGATATAAACAAGCTGGCCAACACTCAATAGTAATATTCTGATACAGCACATACAATAGCAAACTGGGGCACTGAGGACAGCCTCCTATCGTTTGAAAACCCGAAAAGAAAAAAAAAAAAAGAAAAAAGAAAAAAACATTACAGAGTATCCATGCTTCATTTGAAACATTCTCAGTCTCACTTTTTTCTCTTGGGACTTTACTTTCTCTGATAAAGTTATCTTTTTAAATAGATTTTTCTCTTGTGCATTCATAATAACACAGACACACACGCACGCACACACACATACATTCAGAAAACAAAAAAAATTGCAGTTATGCGCACACACACACGCACGCACACACACACACACATCTTCCTTTTATGAATACATTTACGCCAGCAACCCCAAAAAACATGCTGCACTCTCACAAAACTGCACAGGCTGTCTACTAAGGGGACACAGTAAGTGAGACACACATCACTCTCAAACACAACATCACACCGTCACAATGCACGATGCAGATGCAATTAATGTATGAGGAATGATGCATCATGGGAGAGTAACTCACGTTCACACAAATAATCATTCAGCATGCTGGACACACATTTAAATTTGTTCCTAGGTCTTTACTGTACAGCTCAGAACATTTACTTATACAAATAGTACAGTCTCAAACTGGCATTTTCAATAAGCTGAAACCATAGAAAAAATAAAGCTCAAACTTAAATACAAAAATGAATGATAAAAAAGTAAACTCAATATTTGTTCTGTCAAACAAAAATGTTTCTGGCATTGGTCACAGTGATTTGTTTAATCCCAAGTTTTCAGCGACGTACAGTGAAACAAAAGCAACCTCTTGACAACAATAAAGTGAAACTTTATGTTCGGCTTCTCACGCTTTCTTTGAAGGCCTTTTTGAAAATGACTGGTGAATCTAAAGTCTTTCTAAACAGCTGCTTCAAGGCACGGATGAAGCGCTGCCTTCTCGACTGCGACGCCAGTCAACCAGGATTACGCCGCGGTCTAAACCCAGAAGCACGTCGCCTGCCGCAAAGCCTCGTTGTCTCCGAAAACCTTATTTTGACACGACAGTAGAGAAATCGCTCTGCATAGAGAACAGGAGATTATCCTTACATCACCGCTTCCAGTTGGCACGTTATGTAAAAATCAGCATGCATGGGCACAATTAAACTGTTCCATGTTGTCTACCATGTAAATCATACGCGCTATTTCATGGTAGGAAAACTCCCTATTTCAAGTATTCAGTAGATAAGGACCTGAAAACAGAGGATTTGTACTCCATCCCCCTGATGGTGTAGTGAGAGGAATTTTGCTCCTCTGTCTGTGTGCATTGTCTTCCCCCCTGTGTTTTTTTTTTTTTTTCCTTTGAAAACCCACACGAGGAGCTTTCTCCTAACATTTGTAAACACAAACACCAAAGTTCCACACAATCCGATTGATTCTTGGTCAGCGACGGGAGCTGTGGGGAACAGATGACATGACGGGACGATGCACGGATCACCCTCGGTTCGCGGATGATGGGCGGACGGAAAGACGTTTATATACAACAACCAACACTCGGCCGAACACGGGAGACAGACAGGCACCATGGGGGGGGGGACGGACTCGGTGAGAGGAAGTGGTTTTAGTAACAGTCTACTTAGTTTCTCCACTAAACTGGAACGATGTGAGTTGGTTTTTCTAGTTATTTGGCTGTCACGGTCATATACGTCACCACTTCTGTTTACAAGACGACGACGACGACGACGACGACAAACACACCAAAGAAATGCATCCAGACAGAGTCACTCAAACCTCCACTTGGATGTTCGGTGTGATAGTCCTCACTCACAGGAGCAGGTTTCTGCCTGCTGAGTGCAGCAGACATAATCTCATTGCTACCTGTGTGAGCTGCAAAATTAAGAATAAATAAATAAATAAAAATATAACAAAGATTTTTTTTTTGTTGTTTAAAGTTGTAACCACAGGCAAAGTGGTCTTCAACTGAGTTGTATTCACATTAAGAAAGGAATGTAATAATGTAATCTTTTCTAGACTTCTAGATTGATATGGATGCACTTCTTTATTTCCCATAAACTGCTCTAAAGCTCTTTATTTTCATCTTTTTTTTTTTTTTGGGCTGTCCTGTATTTTCAGACAGGGAATGTTAACTCGCTGCTGAGGGGTTTTCTCACAAAGTACAAATCAGAGGAAAAATAAAATCACACCACTCAACGCTCTAAATAAGACATCTGTCTGACCTCTAGCCAGTTAGAAAAATAACCATGAAGGAAAAAACATATAGTATCTTGTCAGTTTGAAACGATTTTCTGACCATGTATAGACACACTCTATAGATTTCTCTCTATATGTATAATATATGCATATCTATCATATGTATACAGTTTTTTACGAGGCACAGGCCACTCTGTTGAGAAGGAGAAAAAAAAAAGTCACTATGTTTTGGGGAGGTCACACTGACTACTGCTGGAAGAGTACAAGGGCGAGGGGAGCTGGAGCATACTGCAGGTCAGAGAACGGGGGTGTCAGTGGTACAAATAGACCTGCAGGGAAAACATCTATTGGCCACTGCCTTCACTTCATAGTCTAGAACAATGTTTAGTAGTAGCAGTATCTGTTGAGGGACGTTGCCTCTGTGTGGGTGTGTGTGTGGGCCTTTAAAGTGGTCATTGTCCACGAAGCCTCCATTGTCAAATCATATGTACAAAGCAGTCTTTTTTTAAAGTTGTTGGTGAAGCCCGTTTGGGATCTAGTCCCTTTATTGTAAAAGGACTGAAAGATGCTCTGGATCAGGTCTTTTGACACGATTTCAGTTTGAGCACCAGCAGAAGCACCATCAGTAAAAATTCCTGCAACAAAGAGGAGGTGCATAGGTGCATAGTCTCAGAAAATCAGAACAATACAACGAATGTTTTCTGACCACTCTCTTGGCTGATCTGATTGGATGGTTAATTACAGTTCGATTTGATTGGATCTCGGTGAGGATGGCAAATAAAAAATGCATTCACTCTATGTTGACATCTGCATAGATTGATTCTTCTTTTTTTTTTTTTTTTTTTGACTACTTCTGATTAAAATGAGGTAACATGAAGAGAAATGTTGATGGCAGCAACAGCATCAAGGCTCCAACAAGCCCGGGAACCGGAGGGCCCTGCTCATGCAGCCACGCAAACCCACTGATGCTGCAGGCAAGACCGAAGGCGTGCTACCAGCCAGCTCAGACCTCTTCCCTATGTCACTGAGAAATGACATTAGAAAAACCTAGAATGACTCGTATCAGGTGTTTTGAACATGCTAGTAAAGGGAAGCAACGTCACGCTTAGAACGGCTGAAACATAAGACTCCCTATTAATGGAAGGTGAGCGAGGCATGTATAAAGGCTGAAAAAAAAAAAAAAATAGGTCGCTGTGTGCCACAAAGGGTTAATACAGCTCATCAACATAATCAGATGTTTAACATGACAAGAGACTCTGCACACTGAGGGTCAAGGTAGCCAGGCAGAGGGGTCAGTTGTCACCGGGTGCGTCACATGGGCAGTGAGGATTGAGAAACCATGACAGAGGTCAGGCGGAGGAGCCAGCCAGAGCCAGAGGAGTCAGTCAGGCAAAGTGAAACAAACAGCAAGACAACCATGATCTTGAAGCAGTAGAAAGGAGGAAGCATGAAGCAGAGAAACACTGGGCCGGTGGACGGTCAGATGAGATATTTGCAGGGAGGATCACGAGGGTGACTTTTGGCCTGAACGGGCGGATCGATCAGCAGGTGACCTCTGTGAGACCTCTTACAGCGGAGCTACCTGATCGGCTGCACGTCTGTCTCTGTTCGTCCAGCTCAGGTGTGTTTCTGTCACCCAAGAGGAGGACGTCTTTTTCTGTTCGCAGGTAGAAGAGGTCCCACATCTCCTGGAGCAGGGAATTAGGAATGAGCAAGTGTGAGTATGAGCTGCAGTTTGAACACGCAGTTATTATTGTGTGTCCAGATGAGCCTGAAGGTACCTGCTCAGCCGTCGGTCTCCATACGTGGCCTGCACACCTGAGTGCCCCCCTCCTCTTCCCCGAAGCAAACAAACACAAACAAATTGAAAAAAAAGAAAAAAAAAAGTCCTATTTCTGATTTCGAATTGAGTGAAGGTATTAAATGCTTAGTCGGGTAGTGTTTCAACATCATGGCATGGCTCTGCTCCTCCAGTAGTGACTGAATCATCTGAAACAACACGAGACAGGAAACATTTAAAGTCCTGAAGCTCAACACACATGAAGAGCAAAGTGAAAACAATCAGGAAACTGCTTATAGGAGACATATTGAGATTTTTTTTTGAGAGAGAGAGACTTTACATGAATATGACACACTATTTTGTGGGCTGCCTAACACAAAACCCATGTCTTTTTTACATTAATCAGAAAAAAAACACGATCTTCACACAGATATAAAGCTGATGGGATTTTGGCTCAAAAAAATGCTTAACAGTTTATGAAGACATGCATGGCTGCTGGAAAAAAGGACATAATATGTCGGCTTTAAATGGAACTCACCCCTCAAAACAACATTAGAGCTTTGGTTGTCACAGCTAGGATTATGCCCAAATGCCCTCCTCGTCATCCTGAAGCACATGGAAACTTGAGTCAAACCTTTTTTTTAAATAACGTCACACATCAGTGAAAACACACAAGCTGAGAATTAAAAATCAGAGAACAAATTTTCTTTCTGATTTTTGTCACAGCGGTTGGGTTTGAGTGAAATAGCAGAAGCTACAGGTTTTTTGTTTTAACTCCTTCTGAATCCAATGATTTATTCTGTCTGATAAAAAATAATGAATGTATATTCCAATATTTGTTTTGTTCAACAGTATAGCATGAAGGGTTTCCTTTGAGGTGGTGTTCATGGAGGGTGGAGGACACGTCTCACCTGGTCTGGGGACGGGCGGTGGCCAGAGTGTGGGGGTCCTCGGGCCGGGCCTCCACGGTGGTGGGGTGATGGGTGCCGTGGGTGCTGGGCGTGGTGTGGGTGCTGGGGGTGCTGTGGGTGCTGTGGGTGCTGAGGGTGTTGTGGGTGTGGGTGCTGGGGATGCGGTCCTTGCTGGGGGGGTCCGTGTGGGTGCTGAGGATGAGGGTGCTGCGGCGGGGCGTGGCCATGCGGGTGCTGCGAGGGATGCTGCGGGTGCTGCTGGTGGGGGTGCTGGGGCTGTTGGGGGCGCGGGTGCTGTTGGTGCTGCTGAGGAGGCTGGGGGTGCTGCGGGTGCTGCGGATGCTGGGGGTGCTGCGGGTGTTGTGTGTGCTGCGGGTGTTGCGGGTGGGGGTACTGTGGCTGGGGCTGCTGTGGGTGCGGGTGCTGCGTGGGAGCTTGAGGGTGTTGTGCGTGCTGCAGGTGCTGCGGGTGTTGTGGGTGCTGGCCATGTGGATATGGAGTCTGCTGGGGGTGGGGAGCGTGGGGAGTGTGCGGTGCGTGCGGGGCGTGTGGCGCATGAGGGGCGTGGGGGGCGTGGGGATACTGGGGCTGAGGCTGAGGCTGAGCGTGCGGGGGCTGGGGCTGGGGGTGGTGAGGACCATGAGGATGATACTGTTCGTCTTCGTAGTTGTCGGCTATCAGCTTCATTCTGCTTTGTGTCTGCAGGAAGAAGAAGGTCAGAAAACAACTGTAAACTATAAACACCTGTTCAACACTGGGGCTACTGATGTGCAGATCCATGTTAATTAAAATCTTTTGAAAAGGCAGATTTTGCTTTGCAAATACATCTTAAAGTTAAAAAAAAACCCTTTTTATGCATTGCTTTCTCATGCAATTATTCAGCTCGCCATCGTCCCTTCCTGCACCAAAGTTGCTTAGTTTGCAAAATATACACACATCTGTGAGCTTCTGGCCGTATTTGCTTTAAAAAAGGCTTTGGTCAGGTGCAGTAGTGGTGCAGTGACATTTTCAGGCAGCAATAAGTGATGGCAAACTGAAAATGCATATAGACGGATGATTAACAACAAATACACTCTGCTTAGAACACCTGCAGTTTGAAAAAAATCTTTCCAGGAGCTGAATATTCAAATTACATTCCGTATGTAAATTAAAACTCTTAAGATAAAAGTTTTCCCAAATGATAAAACA
The DNA here is from genome assembly GCF_902148845.1 of Salarias fasciatus. Lineage (NCBI taxonomy): Eukaryota > Metazoa > Chordata > Actinopteri > Blenniiformes > Blenniidae > Salarias > Salarias fasciatus. The sequence continues at coordinate 15,014,947 of NC_043749.1, forward strand.
GCCCTTGTGCACTAAAACAAGACAGAGCATTTGGAACTGGTACAACACTAAATCTGCACAGTAAGCATGCATATCTGTGAATTCCCGTAAATAGAATGAAGAAAAAGACTCGTCCTGCAGGGCTTTAGTTTCTATCTTGGTTTACACAATATGGAAAATGGTGGCTGTGTGCCACTGTGCGGCCGTACTAACATGCTGTTTGAGCTGGTGCATCAGTTTGTCCCGATCCCTCTTGAGGCCGAGCACCTCCTCCTGGGTCTTCTTCTTATTGGACGTAGAAAGTTCCAGCAGTGCGATATTGGCATCTTTCTCACTGATGGCTGCCAGTAGAGCTTGTTGTCTGGAAGAAAAATGACTCTGAATCATTCAGCACAAAAATCTGCAACACAATGCATCTTTAGTCAATTCAATTCCATTTACTCAAGACCACTTTGACCTAGCATCAACAACAGAAAATAACATTTATTAAAATAAAAAATGTATCTAGCGTTAGGGTTACATGGTTAGGGTACAGTATCTCCCCCGAGAACTGCCACCTTATCGTGGTGGGGGAGTTTGAGAGCCCGCATGATCCCAGGAGCTATGTTGCAGGGGGGCTTTATGCCCCTTAGTAGGGTCTCCCATGGAAAACAGGTCCTGGGTGACGGGCCAGACTGAGAGCAGTTCAAAACCCCCTACGAGTAGAAAAAGAACAAAGGTCGTGACGTCGCCCGGTATGGCGCAGCCGGGGCCCCACCCTGGAGCCAGGCCTGGGGTTGGGGCTCGTAAGCGAGCGCCTGGTGGCCGGGCCTTTGCCCACGGGGCCCGGCCCGTAAGTCGGACCTGTTCCATGTTGCATGTTGGACTTTGTCACCGGTTCTGTTTATAATCTTTATGGACAGAATTTCTAGGTGCAGCCAGGGGCCGGAGGGGGTCCGGTTCGGGAACCACAGGATTTCATCTCTGCTTTTTGCAGATGATGTTGTCCTGTTGACTTCATCGAACCCACACCTACAGCATGCACTGGGGCGGTTCGCAGCCGAGTGTGAAGTGGCAGGGATCAGCACCTCCAAATCCGAGGCCATGATCCTTGACCGGAAGAAGGTGGCTTGCCCTCTCCAGGTCGGTGGAGAGACTCTGGCCCAGTGGAGGAGTTTAAGTGTCTTGGGGTCTTGTTCACGAGTGGGGGACGGATGGAGCGTGAGATTGACAGGCGGATCGGTGCAGCGGCTGCAGTGATGCGGTCGTTGTATCGGTCCGTTGTGGTGAAGAGGGAGCTGAGCCGAAAGGCGAAGCTCTCGATTTACCGGTCAATCTACGTTCCCACCCTCATCTATGGTCATGAGCTTTGGGTCATGACCGAAAGGACAAGATCCCGGATACAAGCGGCCGAAATGAGCTTCCCCTGTAGGGTGGCTGGGCGCTCCCTTAGAGAGAGGGTGAGGAGCTCAGTCACCAGGGAGGAGCTCGGAGTAGAGCCGCTACTCCTCCACATCGAGAGGAACCAGCTGAGGTGGCTCGGGCACCTCTTTAGGATGCCTCCTGGACGCCTCCCTAGGGAGGTGTTCCAGGCATGTCCCACCAGGAGGAGACCCCGGGGAAGACCCAGGACACTCTGGAGAGACTATGTCTCTCGGCTGGCCTGGGAACACCTTGGGATCCTCCCAGAGGAGCTGGAGGAAGTGTCTGGGGACAGGGAAGTCTTGGCATCCCTGCTGAGACTGCTGCCCCCGCGACCCGGCCCCAGATAAGCGGTAGAAAATGGATGGATGGATGGACATTACAGTACATGCAAATACCAGCAGTTGATTCCTCCATGATATCAGGGCAAAATACATTGCAATTTCAATCAAGAACTCAATATGTAGCTTTATCAAAAAACAATGAGAAAAATAAATAAGAGGTTCAATTAGGAGAGGTCTTCATGAATTTAACGCTAGATTGTTAAACCGATACTAACTTCATCTCCAGGATCTCCTCCAGCTGTTTCCGGCGCTCTTGCCTCATGTTGGTGAGATGTGAGTCTCGCTCCTGCAGCGACTGCTGAGTGGAGGAGAGTCGCTGCTTGGTGGAATCCAGCTCCTGCCTTGTCCTCTCCAGCGTGTTCATCAGCTCCTCCAGCTGAGCCGCCAAGGAGGAAACAATTATTTCAGTGAAGTTGCCACAAAAAACACCCATATCTCCATACAGCTGTAAAAAAACAGCTGGAGGTTTTACTAAATATGATATCAATATTTTAACAAATGATTAAAAAAGAATCCTTACCTTCAAGTGGTGACTGCCGTCTATGGAGCCGTCTTTCCGCGGGTCCCCTCCCAAGCCTTTTTTGTCACCTTGTGGTCCTAGTTTGATGTTTGAGCCCTTCTTCGTCGAATCTTTGCCTCCTTGTCTGTAAAATCACAAAGATTTAGGAGCATTTTCATGTCAAGCACTTTCAGAAACCTGGTGTATTCTTTCAATTGATGAAGGATCTTCTTGAGGAGACAGAGGAGCATCAAAAGTCAGTAGCGTGTCAGTAGGGTTCAGTGAAGCACAACGGAAATGTAGGAACGGAAAGAAGCCGAAATACAACAGCACAGTAGGCAATCATGGCGAGTTCATTTTGAATGAATAGCTCTTGTTTCAAAATGGTTTCGGTCATGGGATTACCAGGAAAGCAACGTGACATGAGCATCGCAGATGACCTGGTAGCTTCATGTTAATTTGCTGAGAAAACTCACAGGTTTAGTACCAAAGATAGGATGGGTAGAGGCGGAGATGGGGGGCATCCTGGGAGGAGGGGCTTTACTTACCGGGGAGCTAGACTGCAGATGGGGAGAGGAATAGGTAGAAGAGAAGGGGATGATGGGACAAGTGAAGAAGACATTGGACGCCAGAGACAAGAGCACAAAAAGGAAAAAAAAGTAAAGACACATTAAAACATGAACTTAAAGAAACAATCACACAAAAAGAAAATAGTAGAGTGAACCCAGAGGAGATCACACTGTGTTTTTTGTCAAACAACACAGATTTGCCTGTCGGCTGCTGCTCTGCAGCCTGACGCGGCCAATGCAGGATGCACCTTCTCCGAGAGAAATGGAACCATGTGCATCTGCTGCCCAGCCTGAGAGCGGCAGACATGCAGTCAGACAGGCAAAAAAAACAAAACAGCCGGGCAAAAGAAGAAGGGGAAGAGGAGGTCAGGTTTAGTTGTCGAGCAAAAGGGCGGGAGGAAGCCAACAGTGGTTTGTCCGGAGTGAGCGGAGGGGGGGGGGGGGGAGCGAGCTAGTGAGGGAGTCAGTTATGGATGCAGGTTCGTTCAGACAAAGGAGACCCGACTGAACCGACACACTCGGGGACTGAGGGCTCAGTCCAGACCCTACCTACCACGGCACCTCACTCTGAGCGCCTGTGGACCTGGAGCTCAGCAGCTCTATTCATGCAGGCCACTGGGCTCATCTTTTCCCTCAGTGTCTGCTAGAGCAAGCTGGGCAGGGGAAGGCGGGGGCGGTCGGGAAGGGAAAGCCGGAGGAAGGAGGGAGAGGATCACTTCAGAGGAGAGGAGCTGGCAGGTGAGAAAGGGTGCGAGGGAGTCAGAGAGTTAGGGAGAGGGGGTTGGGGGGGGGGTGAGGCGGGCAGATGGGTGGCTGGAATGACGCCGGGAACGCACTGGACGCGGAAGCGTAGCGGAGGCGTCGCGCGCGCCGCGCGCGTCTCCGCGCCGGCGCTTGGCTGTTCGCACTGGAGGCGCCTGCGCTCTCCGCGCTGGTCACACATCGGCTGCACTCGGCTCGCTCCGTCAGCTCTCGGTTTTCACGTTTGTTCCCTGTTCCCTCTGTCTCGCTCTGCCAGTATGGATGTGTGTGTTTTGGTGACCTGTGGAGAGAGTTTTTCTCCTCCTGTCCTCTTTTTTTCTGCATCACGAGAATGTCTGTCGCTGTGTGTGTGTGTGTGTGTGTGTGTGTGTGTGTGTGTGTGTGTGTGTGTGTGTGTGTGTGTGTGTGTGTGTGTGTGTGTGTGTGTGTGTGTTTGGGTGCGTACGTGCGTATGTCTGTTTGTGTGTCCATCTCTCTTGTGATTAGACCCAAGTGACAAATTATAGACGGACGAGCAACACCGTCCGTAACTAATCGTTATTTAATTTGTTATATTTTGAAAATTGACCGGATTCTCTTGCCTTTTCTGTTTCCGACTTCCTGTTTGGTCCGATCTGCTTGATCCAGCTTGACATATGGCGCTCCCTGCGCTCGCGGCTCGCGTGAAAAATAGAACGAAGCGGAGCGGGCGCGCTGCAGAGCGCGAGCCGCGGCGCGCGCGGCGCTCCACTGCGCGTTCGGTGCGGCCGGTCAGATAGGTTAACATGGGAGGCGATCAGAAGCGCCGTGCGCGGCGCTACCGTGCGCGGCGCTACCGTGCGCGGCGCTACCGTGCGCGGCGCTACCGTGCGCGGCGCTACCGCGCGCGGCGCTTCCGCGTCCAGTGCGTTCGGGCCGTGAGAAGGGGAAGCGTGCTCATGGCAGGAGGAGGACTCAGCTCTGAGAATAGAGACTTGGTAGGATGAGAGACGACAAACAGCCAACGACACGCAAAGAAACAAACGGTGTGTCTGTAGGTGTGTACGAGTTATTTCAACAGAAAGATAGAAAGGCATGAGAAATTAACAACAACTGAGAGCTGTGGGGAAAATTACACCAAATTTACCACAGACAAGACAGGTGATCACACAGCAATGATTATCATATCTACAGAATGATCAAGGTTAAAAATCTTATATGTGCAATTTTTGGTAAGGGTTAGAAATTAAGTCAGAATGTTGAGGATTAAAGAGTGAAGTTTGGTTGCTGGTTGTTTTTCTTGTCTTTGGTGACTGAGAGTGATTTTACAATGCGCCATTAATATAGTGAGAAACCACAACAGAAACACAAGAGCAATGCATCAGAGAATCACGACAATACCACAGAATATATGCCAAATCCTGACATCTGACATATATTCAAAACATTACGATCTGATGCATTGCACTTGTGATCTTATTGAAGACTAAACCATTGAGTTGCACGTTGAACTGACACAATTTAGTGATCCACAAGGTTTATGCTGAGTTTTGAATGATATGTCATTTAGCCAAATCTTTATTTTCTTTCATTTCTGATTAGCTGTTAATGACACATGCAGTTGAAAAAAATAAACATGCATCTCTCTCTTCCACACACACTCACAGTACACACAAGCCAATGAAAAACCACTGACAGCACAAATGCGAACTATTCACCACAAAGCAAACACGTGCAACTACTAAAAAGAAAAAAAACATCTGAATCCAGGGATGTTTGTATCATGTGCACGAGTACACCAAGCACAGCACGAACCACTGGACTCTGTGCCGCTCTGATACAAAGATCTGTGGATCCTTCAGACAGCAGGCAGACCGAGGCACACGGGTGAAACCAGATACAATTGCAGCAGTCGCAGTCGGAGACTTTAACCACGCAGCCGAGCTGAAGTGCCAGGGCAGAGCACTCACTTTCCCAGGAAATCCCACACCATGCCCCCTATCTGCTGGGGAGCAGCTGACACAGAAGGGAGCGGGTCAGGGGGAGCTCTGCCACCGGGACGAGGGGTGGGGCGAGGGGCAGTGGAAGGGGGGCTGGTGTCGGTGGGGGAGGGGGGGGGGGGGGGGGGGGGGGGTCGACAGAGAAAGAGTTGCAAAGGGAGGGTTGAAAAAGGTCCGAGAGGACAGGATTGGATTTGAGGTGAGGTTAAAAAGGGTTTCGAGGCCGAGGTTGAAAGTTGTCAATGGCAGAGGGCGAAGAAAGAGACAGAAGGGCATGAAAGAGGAGAAAGAAAGGGAAAACAGGATGGAAGAAAGAGAGCAAAGATGGTAAAAAAAAACACAAGTACACTCAATTATTCAAGCACTACTAAAGAAATCATCAAGATACTCAACAAAGTGAACTATACAACTGGTTTGAACATTCAGAGATGGGTGCGTGGCGTGAGGGAAAGGGTCGTCTTCATGACACAGATTCTCATTAGTCTGAATCCTGTTCAAGTCACTGACAACAGTCTCTTTCATTAGCGGGAGTGCCAAGCTGCTTCCACGGTACAACACATCACACTCATCCAGCCAGGGGCTGAAGAGGCCACTCGGGTGTGTTTATGCAGTCCATTAACTGAAATCAGGTCGACCTCTTCTATAAGGAGGCAGCTAAATGCTCTGATATCAAACATAACCAGCAGTTCTACAGCAACTCCTCTGCTGCAACTCCATGCAGTTCTAAAGCTACGGTTCCTTTCTGGACCTAACGCAATGCGCTCAGCAGAAAGCTTCATGAAATCATACCTTTATAGAACATAAAACATAAATAGAGTAGCCATAATTGATAGAGGGATAATGCTTTATGTAAATCAAACATTTGGAGATAAAAACTAACATTTATGTTATGACAGGACATATCTTGGAAACTGAGGTTCAGCAAGAAAGGACGAGTTCAGAAACCAAAATCACTTCAACTGAGGTCTTCCTGCTTTGGTTCAAAAATATTAAAATCTGAATAATGAACAAAAAAAGCTGCAATAGTTCATTGAAACCATTTCAAAAAAGCGGAAGGACAAAATACAGAGAAAAAAAAAAACCCTTCAACATCCTGATTTTATTTCTTTTTGTTTTGCTTGTTTGTTTCACTTTCAGGTGTCAAACTGATGACATGAGAAACTTGAATGAGGCATTTTAATCCTTCAAAGAAGGACATCTGAACACCTGGATTTTTCAACATTTTCACCTCGTTTCACAAACACAACAAATACCATAATAAATACCATAAACCTCAAACCAAAGTTTGAACTGGACTTACAGGTTAGAGCACTACACTGCGTAAATGCTGACGTTTGCTTCATTGACTTTAAAATAAGTATAATTTAACTTGTATCAGAAACACATTTACTGAGATAAAGACAATCAATCGTCAGTGATACTCGTCAATAACTAAATCAATACCAAAAAAACTAAAACAGGACCTGAATGTTACTTTGTTGAGTTACAACCATAAGTGATCTTAAGCTGTCGGTTCTGCTGAGCCTGATCCTCCAGATGGGGATAAACGGGGTGGTATCAGAGTAAAAACACTCCAAAAGAGCAGGCTAGAGCACAGCAGTAGATATCAACACAGGCTCACAAAATTCTGTTTAAAAGATGAAGACGGAAGGGTTTTCTTTGAACACTTTTGAGATGACAAACATCAAGTATGAAAAATAAACTCCTTATGGACGCCAAGCACAAAGGGACTGGCTGTATTTTTTAGGTTAATGACGATAGAGAGTTGATTCACAAGCTTGGAAACACAAGATATCTCGGTTTACTTGGAGGCTTGTACATTTTGTTCGTTTAACAGATTTTTTTGAGTTATTATCATTATTTTCATTATTATTATTATTATTATTATTATTATTATTATTATTATTACTGTTATAATATTACTTGTGTGTGACAAACGAAGAGAAACAGTCAATTCACCAATGTTATATTCACAACATGAATTTGCTCATTTTCATTGAATAAGTTGTGTTTTTCTACATTTAAATAATTTATGTTTTGTTGATGTGATGGGTGCAGGGTTCTGGTATTGGTTGTGCTTGTCTCACTGGTGCAGCAGCACTAGTACTAATACTATGAATAATTTAACAAATAATGGACTTTGCCAACTTAGAACATTGTTACTCTGCAGGTAAATAGCAAAAAAAAGTACAATTTCACAATCCCCAAATGCACTGGCACAGGCTGTGCACTCTACCTGGTTAAAAGAGACTATTTGAGTTTCGGATTGTTCAGACAGTTCAGGTCTCATTTTGTGGTTAATTCAAGCAGTAAATTAGCAAATTTACAGGTTTACAGTCTTTTTCTTAACACTAAACATGAATAACAAACGCTTTTTTTGTCTTTAATCATAAATTCTACACAATTAATACTTTATCTTCGTGTCCAGAGCTGCGAGGCCTGGGTTTAGTGACGTCAAATCTGTGCAGAACCAAACAACAAACAGACACGGCGCTAATCGCGAGCGGCTTTGCCATATCAGTTCTGCTGAACTAGCGAGCAAATCCTCGCATTACGTCGGCGCGCCATCGACAGCCAAGCTGAGATAAGAGCGCCGATCTTACCTTTCCAGTTCAGCGATTTTCTTGTCCTTGTCATTCTTCTCGGTCTCCACTTCCCGCAGGATGTCCAGGAGCCGCTCCACCTCCGTCTGGGCCTTGTTGGCTTCGTCCTTGTAGTAGCTCACTTCCTTCTCCAGGAGCTTCACTCGGTCCACGTACTCCGGGTTCCCTCTGGAGCCCGACTGCTGCTCCACCTCGTGGGCCTTCTGCAGGAACAGGCCGGTCACACACACATAAACACACAAGCAACAACACACTCAGGGAATATGACACAGTCGACTCAAAACATGTGGCATGTTTTACTGCCCATGAAAAAAAATAACATACAATCAACACACTGCAGGCCAACACTGCCTCAGGATGTGGAGTTTGCTTTCTGTCTCGCTGTCTTTCTCAATGAATGAAGCTCGGAGTGAAATGTTGCGGACGCAGGCATCATTACTGCTGCTGGCTCATTAGCTTTCACACAGCTATTATTTAGCTCCGTTTAAATGGCCCCCTGAGACTCCCGGTCCCTGCGTACATTTGGTGAGCGTGCAGAATGCAGGACAGCGTATGTGTGTGTGTGTGTGTGTGTGTGTGTGTGTGTGTGTGTGTGTGTGTGTGTGGAGAAGGAAATAGCAACAAATCAGTGGCGGTTAACTGAAGGGTCCTGCTTCTTTCTCGCTGGTTATCTGACACAAACGAACAAAGTGAAGAGCTCGGTAAAACCGGTGTCGTCGTGGTTGCAGCAGTTTGTAACTCTCCATCAAATACATCACAGCGTCTCACACACACACACATCATCCCAGAGACGATACGCAGCCACACATGTCAACACACGTCGCAGAGTTATATACAGAGACATCCATCAAAAAACACTGCAGAGGTCTCCAACCACGGCCAGGATCTCAGAGAACCGCACCACATCGAGACACGGGAGAAGCGTGGCAACACTGACAGCGATGGCATGCATCAAGGTTAAACCAAGTCATGCAAACTCCACGAAGCGGCACAGTCTCCGTCAGTCGAGTACAGAAAGAGAAGCAGGCGCGACCAAGAATAGATCTGGATCAAATGTCATATTTTAAGCATGAGGAGCAAAGTTGGAATTTACTTTGTGAGAGATGATTTTCACAATAATATGCTGATAAAATGTTTTCTTTAATAGACAAACCGGGTTCAAGGAGGTCAGTTTTGTGACTATTTGTATATTTCTGTAAGATGTTGACTTAATTGACTTTGTCTCTTCACTTTCAATTTGATATTGAACCTGTGATTTTATCAAGCGCTGCAAAAATGGCTTTTATTAAATCAAGTCAGAATCCATTTTCAAAATTATGATAAAGAAATACTCTACAGTTTCCTTCAGACACTTATTTGGAGATGAAGCACACAGAATCTGATTCCATCGTTCCTAACCCATGAATTGAAAAAGCAGGTTAATTTCCTGTCTTCTCCCATTATAATCATTTATTCTGAAATGTTTGGGCCATTTTTTTCTTTCAATTCAGCGTGACATTGGCCATTACATTAATGCATTTATACTAATCATGATTAAATCCACTGCAGAGGTAAACTGACCTAAAACTAATGCAATCTAATCCAACAGCTCTGGAGTAAATCCTCTTCCAGGTTTTGTTGAAATTGCCATAGAAGGGTGTTGAGGGAACCTCATTGTCTAATAAATAAACGTGTTTCTGTTGTTATTTTTCTGAATAACAACCCATAATCTAAAAAAAAAAGAAAAAAAGAAAAAAAGGATATAAGAAGAGTTGTGTTTGAGTTCTGCATTAATTTTAGTCAGGCCTTCTTAGTAATGGGACCAAATTTTAACAAAATAAACCTACAACACTGTATGATCAGACAAGTTTCACCAAGTGTCACAGATACAGACGGGAACAGGAAGTACGTCACACAGGACTCTGAGTGCAATACGAAGCTCAGGATATCCGTTCAGTGCCATGAGCAACATGCATCTGTGTGAGAGCAGGACCTGTGCTGGGATCTGGCGCAAACACCGTCGGCATTATCTTTAGAGAGGTTATCAGTGTCCTCATGCTTTCAATATGTGCCTCGGAAAACTCAGAAGATGGACTTACAGGATTGTTCATGTGACTGAATAGCTGCTCAGCTTGCTACATTTCAAACGGAGGGTTTGAGGGAAGGGACATGGGGGAGGAGGGGGGGGGAGGAGGAGGAGGAGGAGGGAGGTCCCAGGAGAGTAAATGTTAGGATGTAAGTTGAGAACAGCAGACATTACATGACTGACAGATCAGTGACACAGTCTCAGTACAGCACGGGTCGTCACGGATTGACGGCACGGACAGATGCAGAGGGGCGGAGACAGAGGGATCGTCTGTGGGTTACGGAGGAGACGAGGAGGACGGGGGTGGGGGGGGGGAGGACCTGACCAACTGCCTGCTCTTCGCCGCACCCTGACAAAGCATGACGGCCCGGAGCAGCAGAGACGGCGTGACGGCAGCGTTTAGAAGTCTGAGCTTTGCATAAGTCAAGTTTGTGTTCGTGATCAGTTCAGACATAAAAGCTACGACAGAGTATTAAAGCCCCAGTAAGAAAAAAAAAAAAACCCCAAAAAAACAAGATTATGTCATTTCTTTTGTGATTTGATAGTAAAAATTAAAACACTGCATTTCAAATGTATTCTTAACATAATACAAAAAAAAAAAAAAAACAAACACATTATCATCAGCATAAAATGATAAATGAGTGGTATTCGATACCTGGTAATAATATTTCTGGTAAAAATGTAGAGAGGGCGTGTTCCGGACTTGATTAACATTTTCAGAAGTCAATGTTCATTAACTGCCCCAGTAATTTAATCCAATATCTAGAGCCAGTGCTTCTGTTGGCGCAGGGAAGCAGCAGACGCACTTCTTTAGGAGGCAAGATGAATAACACCCCCCCCCCCCCCCCACCCCCACCAGATGAGTCATCAAACATTTAACAGTGTTTTACAGGAAAAAACAAATAAGATGATTTTATGTGTAGAAATATTGAAATAGTAGTTTTTTGAATCTAATTTATCAGAGATGAAGAAATCAATGAAGAAGCCCAGAGACACAAGACAAAAACGACATGAATTAAGTTTTCTTGTTATAATTAGTTATTTCTCACTAAATTATCTACGATTAAATTGAATAACATTTGGACTTTTCTCTCAACATATTGGAAATACTGTCAGGGTGATTTTTATTTGTTTTCAAGTACTTTATTTATTCATTTTCATTTTCAAAACACCACAAAACATAAGAAACAGTCCCCTGAATTAGTCAGGGTGATTTTTAAAGGTGGTTAAAGATTTCTGAATCGTTTTGATATGTCGGGTATTTTGTATTTTATGCACACTTTCTGACAAAATGGCAAACTAACTGTGGCCATTCAGAATATATTTCAGTGTAAATTATACATCTAGTGAGGCAAAAAAAAAAAAAAAATCCACAAAATCTGTTTTTCAGTTGAATGATTGTTTTAAAGCATAAAAACCAAGTGTTTTTTGTTCTTTTTAAGTTTAGTTTGTAACCATTTAACAGTCTCCATTCAAGTGGTCCCCGGACTCACAGTAAGTCAATTATTTTCTCCAGTGCCGCTCTGACTTCTTGTCTTCAGTTCGGCACAAATAATGAGAGACATCTCCACAGTCTCCACTTCGTCGCTTCAACAAGCAATTTCATATTTCCATGGGAGATTCATATTGTGCATTCAATTCAATAACTGAGTGAATCTTCATCATTCACGGTAAACGTAGATAAATGGTTACCTCATGCTTGAGCTTTCATTCATAAAACACAACTTTTCTGAGGAGATGAAGGCTGTGATTTATTTATTTTTTATACGTATGAAACAATAGAAACTTTAAAGTAGCTTATATGAGACTTACTTGGTTTACAAACACAAAAAAATACACTTTGGTGACTGACTTCTGTAGTGTTCTTGCCTTTCAAATATTGTTTTTGCTGTGAATGGTTCCATCTTTATGCCAAAATTTTATAAAGGCATGATAGTTTAAAAGTACGACTAAAATAACTGTTTGCTTCCAAACCAGAGGCTGAAAGATGCTAAAACTAATCAGGACATAATTCACAAACCCTCACTGGAAGCTGCACATGACATTGTGTTAATGGGTGATTATGCACTGAGAGACGCACACCTACCTTCTGCAACTGCGTCTCCAACTTACTACATTCCTCTTTTTTCTGCTCAATGGCAATCTCTAGAGACTTGAGCTTTGAGTCCTTCTTGAGGCCAGAGGAAGCCAGCGACGATGCATGCTCTTTCAGATCGATTAGACTGGACTGCAGGTGGAAAGACAGTGAGCCCAGGTTTAACAGGCAGCCCGGCAGCAGCGGCGGCAGCAGCAGCAGCGGCAGCAGCGGCGGCGGCGGCAGCAGCAGGTATATATACGGGTCAGACTGCCCGAGGCAACTGCTTAAATGCCACAGAAAGGCCTACTGAGAGAAAGTGGTTCATTATGTGCACACAAAGAGGCATGAGGCATGCTGTACAGTAAAAGTAGAGTAGACAAACACAAAGGCACACCCACCACATGTGCAATCCACTTTCATGCAGACACACCCTCACAAAGAAAATCTCTCCGTGGACCGACCTCTTTCTCGGTTAACTCTATCTGCAGGCTGTTGACCTTCTCCTTCAGGTCCTTGTTCTCCTTCTTATAGGAATCTACTTCTTCCAGGCGCTCTCGGTCTTCCCTCTCTCTTTGGTCCTTTAAACGCTCAATAATCCTTTCCTAGCACACACAAACAGAGAGAAAACAGTCAGATCCATGTTCATCATATTACTATGTATTTATCTAAAACATAACTGTTATGTGAAACTTTTATATGGGTGAAATCCGTCATGTAAAAGATCTGCTGATGTCCGAGAAAAAAACTAAACCAATACAGAACCATTAGTGGTCTGTAAAGAGCTGAGCTTTTCGATATTTAACGGGTTTCATCTGCGCATGGAAGAGAGGCTCCAAAACCACAACCTGTGAATTTAAAGCTGTGATTCAGTTTATCAATAACAGTCTGGATCCTATGAATACTGGATCAACACTGGCACTGACATTAAAAGATACGAGGGACTGTGCTTCACATCAAACTGCACAGCTCGTTCATGTATTCAATGCTACTTACTGAATAATATATTATTTCACATTTTGCTAAAATTTCATCCAGTGTTGAGAAGCGGATTTTTCATTAAATGCGAATAAAGGTATAAAAATGTTACGGTATCTAATTATATTGTAATCTGTTAGTTCACGTCAGCTTATAGTTATTATTTAAAACTTTGAAAAGGGCATTTAAATTATATAACCTTCTCATGGTGTGGAGGGAGCCTTCAGTGCTGCTCTTTCTATTTCAAAAAGTTTAACAACATAATGACTAATTTTCACTAATTTTCTGTCAAATATGCCTGCATGTTCAGTTTAAAGCAGTTATGTAGCTTTGCGCAAAAGTAAAAGTGTCTGTCCATTAATTTAGCTTCTATAAAAAGCTACGCTCTGATAAAACTAATCTCAGTGTGGTGCGAAGGTACTCCCCGCTCTCAAACACAACCCCCCAGCCGCCCACCTTCTCGGACAGCGCCTCCTCCAGGGTGGCCAGGGCAGTGTCTGTGTTACTGGAGTCCGTCTGCAGAGACTTGACTCTGTCCTTCAGGTTCCCCAGCTGCTTGTCTTTGTCCCGCAGCTGCTCCTGCAGGTTCTCGATCTGACCCGACGAGGGGGAGGCCGGGGGAACGGAGGCGTCACAGACAGGAGAGGCAAACAGCAGAGGTAAACAGCAGGATCAGAAAACCACAGCGGTATTTAAACATGGCGTAGCAGCTGAAGTGGGTGATTACTGAAGTCTTTGAAGATTAACACCCTTTTTTGTCACTGTGGCTTTACGGGGAAAGAAAAAGCTTCCTATTTTAGGAAGAGAAACACCAAAATCTGCTGAGGAAGACTAGAAGGGTAGAATGAAGGGTGGAGCACAATATACTGTAAGTCAAGCTGGTGATTCTGAACAAATAGGAACTGCAGCATAGTAGAGTTTAATATATAAAACTAACAAATGACGCCAAAAAGGCACACTAGGAGAAAAATAAAGATTGTGAACAGGTAAGAGATGATAAGAAATGTCAGAGAAGAGATAAGGAGAGAGAAGAGGTGTGATCAAAAGAAGACTAAAAAAAAAAAAAGCAAATGGATGAGAAGGTTGTGGAGAGACAGAGAGAGAGTAACACTCGGTGAGTATTTATAGCACACACACACTAGAGCCAGTGAGGCAGAAATATCTTCTTGCTTGTCTTTCTATGGACACTTTTCCCCAGAGAGCACAAGACTCTCACACACTTAATGGACAGAGTAACCACTCGGCTTCGCATTTTCACAGTGACTGGTTGAGTCCAGGACACAAGAAAAACAACACAAGACTCCACTGAATCACTGTGATAATACTAACATTTCCAGTAAAGCTACATTTTCCTCCGCACTGCAGAGTAAAAGAAATAATGCTCAATAGGTTCACCACGTGTTTAACCTTTCCACGCTGGTGTTTTTCTTCACCTCTGACTCTCACCTTCTTCTGCAGGACATTAATCTTCCTTTCTTTGACCTCGAGCATGTCCTTCATGTCCCTGATTTCCCCGGCAAGGGTACCCTTCTCCTCCGTCAGGTCCTGCAGCTGCTTGGTCTTCTTGTTCAGGAAGGATTCTTTCTCTTCCAGACGCAGACGCAGAGCATCCACCTGGGCAACAACGGCCCATTAAAAGAGGAGTTAAAACTTCGGTAACACTTTACTTGAAGCCCCTCTTTATAACACATTATAAGTAGTTATAAACACTAATACATGATCACAATGCTTTATAACTCACTATACAGCAGTATACAGCATAGGATTAAGGTTAGGGTTAGGGTTAGGGTTTGGTCCTGGCATTGTGATCATCTATGAATGTTTATAACTACAGCTACACATGTTATAATGGCATTATAATGCTTTATGAATGTACTTATAATGTGTTATGCAGGGGGGCTTCAAGTAAAGTGTTACCAAAACTTCTTTTTTAATCTTTAGGAAAAATAGTTAAATTAATTTTAATTGTCATGGTTTGTCTGAACAAGAAGTTCTTGATAAATGTTCTCTATCTTGTGTAAATCATGCAGTAACTGATTACTTTAACCTGCTTAATCTCTTCCAGGTCTAGATGGGCTGTGACAGTACATAATAACCGTGCAACTTTTCTCCGTGGTGACCTGAACTGCAGTTCACTTAATGCTAAGTCCCCAAAGTAAACAAAGTGCTGATATGATTTGCAGTAATAAGCCCCAGCTCCAGGGCGAGCCTGCTATTTGCCCGGTTCGGTGAGGAGAATTGAAAACGTTTGTAGGGCAGTGTATTGTTGGCTTGATTTACTGCGTGTGTGAAAACATTGGAGGGTTTTTCATTACCTCTGTTTGCAGGATGGCAGCGCGTTGCTCCTTGGCAGTGAGAGACTCTTTGAGCACCTCGATATGCTGTTTGCAGTCTGAGTTCTGGTTGTTGAGGGTCTCGAGCTTTGTTTGCAGAGCCAGGAGCTCAGACTCTTTCTTGGACAACTCTTGCTTCAATTGGTCAATCTGCACAAAATAAACAATACAAAAATAAATAACACACACAACAGGAGCCATGCAGAGTATCGACACAAGAAAGCAGTTTGTTTTTGTAGTGAAGTTACGTCTGTTTGACTGCAATAATGCAGCTGGTTGTGGTTGGGAGGTCAGTGATCACGACAATATTATTAATAACTTGTTAACTGTGATACATCTGCTCTTCAGTTATATAAACACACACACACACGGAACCACAATGCAAACATGTGCAACAATTGCTTGGCAGGAGACGGGTCGTTCTTTACGAAACGTTCTTCAACAAAATAGCGTCAGTTAGTCAGAACAGCTTTTGCACTATTTTCATCAACACGCTTTTCTCTCATTAAAAATGCATTTGGGACTGACTCCCCTGCATGCATCATATATTATACATCATCTCTATTCATGATTGATGAAAAGGGATCCAAAAATAGAATAACAAAATGTGGCTGGTCCGTGCCTGGTCGACTAATACAGAGAGCCGTATGTAAACACGGAGTCGACGCTTTGAAGAGACACACGAGCCCCAGAGAGCCACCGACATGCCGATGTTCGACACAATCACACGTTTTAGTGAGCAAAGCCGAAGGCTCCTCTGCGATGCTCTAACTCTGAGATTCAGACTGTTCGGAAAATCAAGCAGATGAGGCTACCTTAATAAAAACTCAGCTGTTCGTGCATCAATAAATAAATACATTTGAAATCAGTTTGTTCCACTTTTCGCTACAGGCGAATGAATGGTTTAAGAAACTATCCAAGATATTTAATCATGAAAGACAGGTTTGTGGGTTTGTGTGGATTTCTGATTTTTCATTCATTAATAAAACTGCAGATCAACTTCTCAACCACTGTTGCCAACAAGACACTTTGCTACTGGCACCTTTCAAAGCAGCGAACTAAAATCGACTTCAGTTAGTGTCCACTCTGCACAGACGATCTCAACTATTTCGTACAAGTTTGTCATCTTATATAAAACAAGCAAAGTTTGACAAGATCAGTTTCTGTGCATGCACTGTGGGATGCTTCTACCTTGGTCTTCATAAACTTGGAGTGGTTCTTGTAGACCTCCATTTGCTTGATCTCTTCCTCTCTGTCTTCTGTGTTCAGTAAACCGTTTGCTTTCAGCATTTGGATCTCATCCTCCAGATCTCGGATGTTGCGCTCCAGAGAGGCAATTTTGGTGTCCTGCACACAAACATGCAGATAACACAGATCTCAAAATCCAGACTTGCATGTCCACAAGTTGCACGACGTGAAAAAAAAAAATACTTCAACTACAGACAGCAGTCCAGGAAAGACAGAGAGAAAAAAAAGTTCAGACCGAAATGTAGAGAAAGACAGAAAGGAGAGAAGAAAGATAGAAGGCTAAGAAGGGAGAGTAGAGTAGCTCTTTGGTCTGGCCGAGTGCAACTGCAGTATCTGTCGGTGAAATCAGAAGCTTTCTACCCAGCTCTTTGCAGCGGCTCACAGGATTAATCACCATTGGGAAATATTGAGCGCACATCCAGCACAGAGAGATCAGCCAGGACTGGAGAAAAAAAAAACGTGCAGAGGGGAGAGAAAGAAAAGTAACAAGCCGCAGCTTTTGTCGTAGTTGCTTGCAGATCAATGCAGAACCCAGTCTCTGTACTGCGACTGCGAGCGCAGCTTTAGCTTCACGGCTTTTTAAATAAATAATACAACGTCTTTAAGATTAGCCATGGTCCATCTCCTTCTTCAGCAGAGCACAGAGCAACCGTGTTCCTTCCTGTCTTCCTTCTCTTTTCGCGTCTCTCTTTCTCCCCTCCTGGTTTCTCTGAACTTATGAACTTGTGGCCGTCGGCAGGGTCAGTCCGAGCCCGCTGCAGAGGAACATGGGTAATGTGTCGTAATGAGGAATGATGAACTGCCGAAGAAGGATCTCTGGGGTGAACGTCAATGCGTGAGCACTGCACATGTACATGCACTTCGCCCTGCTGCTGCATCTCACCTCAGTCTCTGTGTTACGAGACGAACATCGATGAACTAACAACGCTGCGATAGACACGAGACACCGTACCTTCAGAGAAGCGTGATTTTATTCCATCCACATGTAATCACTGGTACATCGACCTGGTCAGTAAATCTTGCTCATTATCTCTCTTTCCCTGCCTCTGAATCTCTCTCTCTCCCTCTACCTCCCTGCATACTGGCCTCTCACTGTCATAAACAACCACACCTGTTTCCATGGCAGCAGCAGCAGGCAGGCTATATACTGTGCACTGTCTCTGGTGAGTGAGGAGGAGAGGGCGGGAGCGGGATGTAGAAGGGAGTTGGAGGGAGGGAGGGATGGAGGATTATTCGTGCTTCCATCAGCATCAACACGGCAGAGCGAGAGAGGAGAGGGGGAACGATGCAGGGTCTTCCTGCTCGGCACAGGAGGAGGAGGAGGAGGAGGAGGAGGAGGAGGAGGCGGGACTTCCCTCGCTCTGTGAGAAAATCAACAGGATCCTGAAGCCCAGATGTCACATGACCACGCTGAGGGAGGCTGGGGCCTGCACAGTGTGGATCCAGCCGAGCGAGCGGGCGGGCGAGTGAGCGAGCGAGCGAGGCTGTGTCAGCTCAGCGATGATGTCATGATTTATTTTGAGGAAGTGATGTCAGGCCTCTGCAGTGAGGCAGCGCTTCAGGAGCTGGATGCTCCTCATATCTGGAGCGCCAAATCCAGCTGCTGTACAACAAGTGTTCATCTGCAGAGACATTTCCACCTACCACATACGTACATATACAAAACACAGGCATGTCTGGATCCTGGCATTAAGAATACTCCAGCTGCATCCGTGGCAACAGAGCAGGCATAGCTAAAGCTGAGTTTTCTCACAGCTGAAAAGAGATCACTTGTGTTAGTGGGTGGGGTCTCTAAATCCGCAGCAATCCCAGTCCATTTTTTAAAATTTTGTCCAATTCATTATGCATTTTTTTTTTCATTTCGCCTGAAGCTCTACAGCTTCATGAAACACCGACTATTACACCCATATATTTCCCAAACACTTCACAAACTGAACGCTCAGTTGCATGCAAATTATCTAAATGCAGGATTCCCTTTTGAGGCCTGTGTGAATGAATGCATGAACAGCATACACCAGACAGAAATATGAGTTATTGTTTCATATTTGTTGTGACTGTAGGAAATAGACGCCTTCGTTTTTATTCATGTGCCTATTTTGCATGAAAAATACAAAGAGATGCACATTTGCCTATTATGTGTTTTATGATTTCAGCCACTGAAAATGCAGGACCAGATACAAGAGTATCCAAAGAAATCAACTATCATGGAAGTTGTCACAAACTTGTTTTCAATTTAAGAGGTACCAAACTACTGATTTTGTTAGAATAAAGAAGCTTAAAGTAACCAGTTGATGGAAAAATATGTCAATCAGACACCTGAAAATTATGTATTTGTAGTTGCTTATTTGGCAATCCTGAATTCTAATTCTAGTTAGCCTAATTACTCAGCTTGACCTCTAAATTGTCAGTGTGTGAACATGCGTGCACAAGTGTGTGTATCTTCCTTTTTTAAGCATCGTGTTGGACTGGAGATGAATTCGGAGTGTTCCTTGTTTGTCTAATGTCAGCTGAGACAGGCTCCAGCCCCCATAATCCTGACCTGGACAAAGTGTTGATGGACTTGATTTAGTGAGAAAAATTGAACAAAATTAACAAAATTAAACAAAATCTATCCTTTCAGACTTATATTCCGGTAAAAATTATGGTAAACAGATTCACTGTTTGTCATGTTGAAGAGCTATTTATTGAGAAAAACTTATGCAGCTTAGATTCTTTTGACGTGTGTGTTTCAGTCTGGAGCAGCAAACTGCCCATTCACTGAACCTCGCAAGCTGACATGACGAGCAGCCATGTTGACTCCTGTTTATGTTTACACGACTGCTCTGTGAGGCGACATGGTGTGTCTGTGTCAGATACAGTGTGTTGTGTGAGCCGACAATTGACTCAGCTGCAGAGGATCACAAGGACAACAATAGATTCAGCAGCGCTGCGCACATCAGCAGAGGTTTCAGTTTAAACATGCAGCCAGCTTCAAAAAAGTTCCTGTAAATGTCAGTTTAACAGTTAGTTCAACTAGAAACAGTGTCGGTTTGATTATTTTGAAGATATTCTATCTGATGGGACTTCATTGTGTGTGTGTGTGTGTGTGTTTCAGTGGCAGTGTGACTCGAGCTCTTACTTTCATCTCTATGATGGTCTGCAGGGCCTTGGTTTTGCTTGGGTCTTGGTGCAGTTGATTCCTTCTGTGCAGCTCCTTCAACACATATAGATTGTACAGACATATTAAATTATTTGCTACATACACAGTGGGGCTATAATTATGATTTATTTGTGTCTTTACACGGTGTGCAGAGAGCTTCATGAATGTGGATTGTTTCATGCTGCTGATGTGCTCTCCAGCTCTCACCTATACATTACATAATCAATATGACACAGTTCAGGCTGAAGTGCATATTGATTTTGCAGCACTCAGCACTGCCATCTAGTGGCAACAAAGCACCTTTTAATTCTGAATCACTCTCACTTCACAGTTGACAGAGGATACCTCTCGCAGGTGGATGTTCTCCTTCTCCTTCTGATCCAGGATGACCTCCAGGTGTCCCAGCTGGGCCTCTGCCTCAGCGATTCTCCTGGCTCTCTCCTGCTCTTCTTCCTCAGACGCCCTGCCCGGCCCGGGAGGCAGCCCTTTGCTCTGCAGCATCTCCAGCAGCTTTTTAATTGACTCGTCCCTGGCTCCGAGCGTCTGCTTCTGCGTTTCAATCCTCAGCTCCATCTCCTCCAGCGTCTTCCTCAGCAAGAACAGCTCCTTCGCCTGCCTGTCGTGTTCGGCCTGCAGGCGGCGGAAGTTCTCCTCCGTCAGCTCGATGGTGGTGAAGTGTTCAGAGCCGGAGCGGTTTCCGCTCTCCTGCTGCAGCAGGTGGTTGAGGTCTCGCTGTGTGCGCAGCTCGTCCTGCAGGGCTTGGATGGTCATCTGGAGGTGCTGGTGAAAACACACACATGAAACGCGCGCGTATACACAACAAAGAAATTCAACTATCGAGACTGAATTGTAGGTATACAAATGATTTTTGTAGAACACATTTAACAAGGGTAGGTTATTCTAAAATGCTGCACGCACACACACACGCACACACACACATACACACCTTCGTGGTTTAAGCTGGTCCATTATAGGGAACTTACACAGAACTTACCTCAGTCCATTTTAACACTCAGACAGGAATTAAGTGACCAGAAGCAAGACATTGTTGAATTGTTAAAAAAAAGGGGATCGAATTGAAGCTTTAAGTAGGAAAAAGAAAGTATCCATACACTGTAATGAGGAAATACCTATAATAAAAGTGTGCATGTTTGTGAATTTGTGTGTGTCCACAATAAAATGACATGGAACCACACACAACTACACCAACGATGTTTCATCATCTGCAGGGATGTCGGTTCAGGGTTTGAGGGAATGTCAATAACGGGGCCAATTTTCTGCCAAAGAATGACTCACGTTTGGTGTCAACACTTTCTCTAACGGGAGGAACAAAGAAAGACACACAGATCAATCTATGTCCAGAAAATGGCCCACTCAGGTTTTAAAGGGACGGACAGGCAGTCGTAGGGGTCATAGGGGTCACTGGGTTTGTGGTTTTACAAGGGATGGAGCACCAGACATTTTTAGACTGATGTGAATAACTTATCATTTGTACTGGAACGGAAACATACAATGGTTCATGGGAGAAGGGGGGAGACGGAGTTGCTGAAAATATTCCACATTCGATTGGAGGTTACAGGATTTGTAGGAAGAAGAGAGGTTTTAAGGTGCAAAGGGATCGCCAGGTGTCTGAAAATACACGCCACACGGAAGGTGACTCTATGTTGTGCACGCAACACGTGGTGCAAACATAGGGACAAACCTTGGTTCTCCTGGCATCCAGCAGCTGCAGAGCATGGGCAGAATGAACAGAAAAACAAATGTATGGTGAAAACAGAGCGTCAGAGCTTGATGCAACAAAGATGGATGGTCAACACAAACCAGCCAGAGTTCAGAAGAAAAAGGACAGCTGCCAATTTTTTCAGTCTTCAGCCATCAATCAGTGCAGCATATTCACATGGGACCTTTTTCACAACAGCTACCTCAGCTTGCCACAGCAGGAAAATTACAGGAGAAATGAATCAATCGAAGCTGCAGTTCAGTGCCCAGCATTGTGCACTTTCAATTCTTCAGCTTGATTTTCTGAAATTCTTTTTTTCCTCTGCCGTAACAAGTCAACGTATCAGCCGTGAAAGAAAGTCAGTGTACCAGTAGACAGGCTGTGACCTGGCCAAACTAACCTTTCTGGAAAGACATGAAAAACAACGACTAAAAGAGGACAAACAGACGCAGGAATTAAAGTGAGAACTGCAGAAGAAGTTTGTGAAAAAAGAGAAATGACATATGGTTGAAGCAATCAGGCCTCAGCCTAATAAACTTAACGGAGGAGCATAAAATCACATGCGCGCGTGGAAGGAGGTGGGAAATGAGTCCCGGGGGTGACATGAAGCAGGAACCACCTCAGATTAGGAAGAACACCAGAAAATGAAGAACAATGAGGAAATCAGACACTGAGAGGCCCACGGAAAAACACTCAATTGTCCATCCATCCATCTTCACTGCTTTATTCTAGTCAATCCCAGATAACTGTGGACGAGGGCAGGATACACCCCAGACAGGTCCACAGTCCATCATGAAAAGCAGAAACACTGAAGATGTCATTTGAAAGAAAAGAAATACAAATGAAACTGGTGCCAGGAAATGAGGAATTAAGCGGTTTTAGAGTTGCTGATTGAACCGATAACAGAGCCGTCACAATCAGCCTTTCCCTGTAATTGATTACCGAATCAACTGTGACTTTGCAGATCACTGAAGTCATTCTGATTCATCATGCGCTGTGGCTGTGACGATTATTCCAAATTCACTGCAAATATTTTCAAATTAACAAATGCAACAGCAAGATCAGAGAAAACAAAAATAGTTACTCAAAAAAAAAAATTACTTGACTTTTACTTCAGTATATGACTGAATGTGAAGCTTTTCCAGCCACCGGGGGGCGCTGGTTGTGCTGGCAGTGCACGCTGGTGCTGGTGCTTTTTCTCCTGCCAGCAAAACTGCCACCACAAACAACAGTTTTGGTCACACTTCCCTTCTGTGTGTCAGTGCCATTTAGTCTGACAACAGAAACCAGCACAAACATGTCAAATTGTCATTTTCCCACATTCCTGATGAGCTGATTAACATGCTGTATACATGCCGAAACATGCTCGCAGTTTACAAGAGAGGAGTAATTCTACAGAGGTTTTTCATTACAAACAGTTATCTTTCCTCTAAAGTTATAAATATTGAATGTCCGACGCATCTTTATTACAAATATCTCAGTTTTACTCAGACATAATCAAACAGAATGAAGCATGATTAAATATTGAATTGCTACAGCTGTCGCTGCTTGATTTAAACCCAACCCTTTCCTCACTGATGAAATCTTCTTTATCCTCTTTTCTACCCCTTCTCTCCTTCCTGATCAATAGGCTGCTGTCCTGGAACTAAACTGCAGGAGTCAGTCCAACGGCTCCATTTGCATAATTGCACTGTGGGTTTGAGACGACGACGTGGCCAATTCTCACAATTCCCCGATCACCCACGGCGGAAGTGAAGCAGCTCCTGTGAGTCAGTTGTGACTCAGCGGATATCGGCGAGGTGGTCCCTCCCTGTCTCACAAGCAAAGCTCCTTTTAAGTTGCATATCCTGGAAATTCGGATTCCAGAGGTTTGACCGGAGTCGGAGTGATGTTGAGCTGCGGTCGCTCCCTCTCCGGCTGACACAAGCAGCAGCTCGGGGAGCCGGCTGTCATAAACTCTGTAGTGCAGAAAGAGGAAATCCTTCAGAGAGCTACAACACACAAAGTCTTCTTCCATTCTTACGAATGTCTTCACAAAATCTTTTGGTACTCCATCACATAGAGGTGATAGTATTTCACTGAAAGTATTTGCCAGTTCAGACACTGCGCAGGAAATATCACTGAAATCTCTATTTTTTATTTTGTAGTTATGACTCAATATCTGAGTTGAGTTTTACAAGCCATACAGCTGTGTATAGTATTTCTTTGGAGGGTGGTGGTTTCAAATTCAGGTGTAATATAACTCATGTGGTTAAAAATGTGTTTTTTTTGTTTTGTTTTTTTTGCAAACTGTTAAAAATACTCCAATGACATTTAAGTGTTTCACCAGGTGGCACATGAGCCAGCTTCTGTATGTTTGGTGCACTGTCTGTGTGTGTGTGTGTGTGTGTGTGTGTGTGTGTGTGTGTGTGTGTGTGTGTGTGTGTGTGTGTGTGTGTGTGTGTGTGTGTGTGTGTAAAGAAGGTGGGTGTTTCTTTCTGACAGACGGACAGCTCTGAAGCGCTGAGTCGGAGCAGCCTACCGCTCACTACATTCCTAATCTCTGTGTTATATGTCGTGATGGCTGACAATACGCAATTACACCCACACTGCGTCAGCAGACGCTGCATTTATTCATCTCTACTCAGCTACAGGAACGTTGGAGAGCGGTGTGAACGCAGAAATGTGAGAGACGAGACACACAGGAGCTAAGTAAGGAACGCTGTACTGAGAAATCTTCTCTTAACTATACTTTATGTCGATACATTTGCACAAGGTCATTTTAATATGTTTGATTTATACTGGAACGTTTAACACAGCATGTATTAGAAGCGCTCTTTATTGTTGACAACAGCTGGGAGTGATCTTTATTTAGCTTGAGCAAACTAATCACTGAGTGTCGAAGTGTCACTGCGAGGCAGGTTACTAACTACTCACACACCTGCTCAGAAACACACATCGAGATCCCTTTCTAGCTCCAATTTAGTCTAAATATGTGAGATCACAAATGTTCCAGGTTTTACAGCAAGTGCTATGGGGGGGGGGGGGATCCTGTGAAAATAAAATGAGTGATAATGAAGGATCTTACCAAATAAGGAATTAAACTCATCAGGACATCTCTCACACCTCAAGCGTGACACTCGAGCAGCATGTGACTTGAAAATGACGCTCTGTGAGAAGTTTTCCTCGTCGATGACAAGCTTTACAAACACTGTATAAACTCCTTCCATGAACAGCAGAGCAGGATTTTAGTCTTAGAAAAGATAATAGGGATTTTCGTTTTCAAGAAAAGTGCTAGGACTTCAAAATGCATTTTGAAAAATGTAGTTTTTGTTGTGTCGTTAACAACATGAGTCCAGTGTTTATATCTGTGTAAATCTATTTGTGTGTGTCCATAGATGACCACATGCAACTGAAAATACTCCCATTTGATAAATTTGACAGTGGTTAAGGTTAAGTTTATCAGGAATAACAGCTGCAAGCTTTTCCATCATTGTTCAGCCTGCTACTAAGAGAACTAAAACATGTACAGTGAAGGGACATTTCCTGATTTTCTTTTAAATTCATTATTTGTGGCAACAAATCATTAAGACACAACTGACCCCATGTACACATGCACATCGGCGCAGCTCATTCATATTAATTGTAAATCTGACCTACTTGATTAAACTCTATGTAAGTTGTACTGAAGCATTGGATTTGTACTGCAGAGCAATGACACGGCAGCAGTAATGAGATGGAGCATGTCATTTCACAGTCATTTTCAGTGAAAACCACAAAGCCAGTCTGCCGGTGCATGGTAATCAATAATATTTATCCACAGCAGCACTGTTTTGGATGTCAGATCTTTTCAATAAACTTCAACAAATGTAATTCATATCGCCAAATTGATGTGTATCAAATTATGTTTCACCATTCTGCTTCAGACAAGGATTCATAGAATATTCTGACCAAACAATTCTTAATCTAAGTACTATTTTTCGAGAATGTAGTTAAAATACCTATTTTCAGGCACCAGGAACAATGTCAAGGATTCCTGCCATGTCACTCTGGCCTCTCAGTATCGTATCATCCTCGACATTTATGATGATGATAATGATGAGCGACAAAGCTTTTAATTGACTGGAAAATTGCTCAAACATGATGTTCTTATTTCAAAAGACAAAATAATTCATTTTGGCAGCCTTAAAACTTTTATTTTGTGATCATTTTTTTCAGCAATACTTATGATACTTCATTTATTTGTCAAAATAAGTGTTTTTGCACATTTGGAACAGCTCTGATAAAGTATAAACTTGTGGTATTTCTGACAAAAAGACACCAGCCGACTGTCTTATCCTAAATACTCTGTTCCTCCACCCGGCACTCAGATCCTAATCTTACCAGCCCGTCTCTCTGTAAACATTTCCATGCTTTTCTGCATTTTCAGAGAGACACTTGTCAATTCAACAAGCAGCAGCCATCTTACGTGCTCAGATGAGAAGCAGGCTGTTTGCCACAGGAAGAAAGGGAACTATTTATATACGATTTCACATGTACTCAAAGTGTCATGACACCCCTATAGAGTCAATACAGCATGTATGCATCACAGTATTGAGTGTGCATGTGTCACCGGGTAAAACGAGCTTAATGTCGAACCAACGTATCGTGTTTCATTTGTTCACCTATGTTTCTACGTGGGTGTTATAACGGGCAGCGAAGCTCGAAAACACACGTCTTCTGAGGTGCTGCGACCACACAGACAGAGCGAAGCGATTTTAGGAGCTCAGCCTCCATTTTTGTGGGAACTGTTGATGAGGGCTGACGTGGTGGCTGAGCAGAAGTGGTCATGACTCAGACAGATATGCTACGCTCCAGCGCGCGCGCGCGCACACACACACACACACACACACACACACACACACACACACACACACACACACACACACACACACACACACACACACACACACACACACTTGCCTCCAGCAGTTTTCGTCCAGCTTCAGCATGACTAAAAATTCAGTTAAATTCAAGTCAAACAGACGAGCGCTATGCTAGCGTGAGCCGGTAGCGTGATATATATTAAAAATGGACCAAATGAAACGGTTCTGGGCTAATCTTCACCACGAGTCATGAGCAATGACCGTCTTTTCTTTAAGGTCTGCGGGCTACGGTTGGTATTTGACTTGCAGTGGAGGCTGAGCCTCAGAAAGCTGATGAAAGACAAACTCTAATGCCTGAATGGATTTACGGTTTTCTGGAAATGCTGTAAAAAAAAGAAGTGCACATTGCCAAATCTTTAGTTTCACAAGATAAATAATGCATGGTATTTGCTCAAGCTGATAGAGGCCTGAGGCACCTGATGCAATTGTGAGGGGTGCTACAAGACAGACGTAAGGCTTGGCCTGAAATTACTCCATTATTAATGGAGCAATTTGCTTCTCAGCCAGCCTCTCAACAAACCCAGTGGGTGTGACCAACCCATCCCGCCATAAGTACACACTTACATAAGGATGCCTTCCAGCACAGAAATCAAGTTCGAAAAGACTAATTATAGTAACAAGGCACATCTGCCTTTTATTAGCTGACATACTTCATTAATGAACTATACCAGAGGGATATAAATATCGCTCAGTGCAGAGGCAGGGCCAACACCGGACAAGGCTAAAGAAGAAGAAAAAAAAGAAACTCTGTCTTTGTATCAATCACAAAGGGATGAAAGCCTGCACTGTATGGCTTCCATATTCTGATGGACACATTCAGCTCTAACAATGTATGAAGCCAGACTGAAAATACACACAAGAATACAAGCTGAGTATTAAATACCACTAAAAGGAAAGAGCAAAAAAATGATAAATTGCTCTGACCCTGTTACTTCGACGGTGTTGGTTTAGCCTGAAAGGGGACATTTTTGTGAGGCTTTCCTTCACATAACAGCCTGACAGGCATTTAATGCTGGTTCCAGTTAGCTCCAGTTAGATCAGCCAGTCCCAGACTATCTGTTTTAGCAAAGCGTCTCCTTTTACATGAATCCAAACAGCTGACGAGCATCTCTCATGTCGCACGCCCACTGACGGTATCCTGCTATGACCTTGAGAGTGACAGCGTCTGCCACTTTGAGTAATGAGCGGCCCACTGGCTGCTGCGCCCCCCGAAACATCACTTAAACAGACGGACCGACAGGAGCGCTGACGGACTGTTGCACAAATCCCAACCAGCTTGTGAACATTCGCTCTTCAAATTGCTTCAGGCATTGTTCAATTTGCTGCATCATGCAGCTAAGCTCAAACAGGGGGGGCTACGGTACAGTCCAATCTAGAAAGCCATTCGTTGACCTATTCTACAATCTATTTAAGTGTGTCATTTACATTTCCTGACAGCTGAAATATCCAACTTGAACCAAGGGCTTTTATTCTGTCTGCAAGATGAGTCAGCTGACGACTTGGAATCCTGAAACTGAGGTTTGACATGAAGCTCATCCAAATCAAAGCAATAGAGAGGCTTTTTCAGAATGAAAGCAAGTGTGTTAAGTGGCACTATCTGCATTATTTTGAGTGGAAATGTAAACATGTGACAAAGAGGAAAAAGAGTGATGGGATGGGATGGATGGAGGAAGGCAGAGAGAGACGATCAAAGTCAGACTGAATCAGAGAAAGGCAGAACAAAAAAAAAAAAACAGAGACAAGGAGAGATTGAGACAGACAGAGAGTGTTTAAGTGTCCTTGACATTTGTCTCTGGGCTTTGTGCCTTCCTGTGTCAGTAGCTGTTTTAACTGGGCCATGACTGCCCCAGACTGAGGCAAGCAGAAAAAACTACAACATCACCCTCCCCCTGAGAAGAATTTCACTGACTCCTTGAGAATAAAGCAAGATTTGTAGAGTCTAAAGTGGCCTGTTGTAATTG
Organism: Salarias fasciatus; assembly: GCF_902148845.1. Classification (NCBI taxonomy): domain Eukaryota; kingdom Metazoa; phylum Chordata; class Actinopteri; order Blenniiformes; family Blenniidae; genus Salarias; species Salarias fasciatus. Next base: position 15,043,484 of record NC_043749.1, read on the forward strand.
TCAGTGTTTTTTTCTTTTGTTTGTTTGTTTGTTTTACACCTTCACAAACAGCTAAAAGCTCAGATTTCCAAAATAACATTAAAATCTCAGATGAAGCCTTTCAGACGGGACACTGACTGCACAGGAGTGTTGGAGGTGAAGAGAGGGAGAGATGATTAAATACTGATGCACACAAAGGATTCTTTCCAGAAAGGTTTCAACAAGTACTGAGAAAACACGACCGGCTGCATTAATTCTTGGACTGAGAATGGCTGTGATTTATTGCAGAGGAGAGGTTGATGAAAACAGAGACAGATCAAAGCAGACATTACTTGAAATAATGAAAACACAACAGACAAGCAGCAGCTGAAAGCCATTGCAGTAACGAGTGGATTACGACCGCAAACGGAGAAGGGGTCTCACCTGGTTCTCCTCATGAGTGACTCTCATCTGCTCTTTCAGTATCGACGTGCGCGCCGCCTCCTCCTTCCTCATTATCCTCTCCTTCTTCAGCTCGGGGCTCCAGAAGCTCTTGATGCTGTTGGTGGAGGATCCCAACTTACTGTCCTTCAGGTCAAGCTCCCGCCGCAGCATCTCGTTCTCCCTCTGCATCTCCCTGAGCTGGGCCTGCATCTCCAGCAGCTCCCCCCCACTGCCTCTCACGGCCTGCCTGAGCAGGGCGGAGGGCACCCCCTGGTGGTGGTGGGGGTGCAGCATGGAGAGGGAGCCCAGGTCACTGTAAGACAGGAGGTCGGCGTGAGGCAGCCCCACCGAAGCGATGTTGGGGCTGCTGCCCATCGCCGTGACGCGGCCCCCGTACATGGCACGGCTGGTGGCGCGGCCCAGAGTCATGGTCCCCTTCGGGTAGGTGGCAGTGGAGCCCACGCCCTCGTGGTCGCTCAGGTACATGGGCCCCGAGGTGGCGTAGGCGGCGTTGAGGGACTGGATGTTCTCCATGGAGAGCGTCTTGCCCCCCGCACCACCCCCGCTCCCGCTGTGCGCCCTTCGATGGCCCAGTCGGGGGGACCGTGGCAGGCGCGGGGATCGTACGGGGCTGCTCTCTACATGGCCTACAGCTCTGGCACTGCCGTACATGTCCCGTGATTCAGCGTCGCAGCCACCAGAGAGTCCTTAACAGGGGCGTGCTGGAATCAGACCGCTCTGACTCTTTGAACCGAACATGGAGGACTTATTTCATGTCTGAATAGGAGCAGCACATGAAGGAGGGATCTGAGGAGACAGAGAGAAACGTCTGTTAGACGAACAACAGCTATCAGAGCGGGCCAGGTGGAAGATGTAGAAATGCACACATTTAAATGAATAAAACAACAATTTTGACTCAGGTGAGCGGAGAGGTGCTTCGCATGCTCTGAAGGAAAAAAAGAGGCAGTTGTGCTTCTTTTAAAGCTTTTAGGATTATATGAGTCAAAAAGCAGCAAGCTGTCCCAACTGATGCGGTTCCAATCTCAAATGGCCCACGCAAATTTCCCAGCATCATCCCTCAGCCTCCCAACTGGCCACCACTTATCTGCATTAAATCCCATTAACTCTGACAACACTGACAGAAAGACTGCTTTATAACCCCACAGTATATCAGTTAGAGAGAAAAAAAACTCAGGATCAATTTTGTGTCCGATATCCCGATTGCTTCGTACACAAAAAATATATCACTGGAAAAAAATCTTCTTGCTAAAATAATTAGTAAATACACAGGTAAATGTTTAACTGTGTATTTAGAAAGCATCATCAGTTTGATAATTATGTCTTTTTAAAATACTGATTGTTTAAATCCAGTAATGTTAAAAGCAAATAATTAGCAGTTTATGTGAGTGTGAGCCAAAGCTGATAAGCTCTTCATCTGCAGAGAAAAAAATGAAAAGGGTGTATTAATTAGTCAGCTGAAACCATAACTTACGTTTAAACACTACAGGACGCATCATTTACAATAGGAGGAGAATCCCAGTGCATCAATACGAAGCATCATGTTTCACTAACCACTGGAATCAATACAATATCTGGGATTCAAATGTAAAAAACAAAAAATCAATTAAGAAAAAAGCAAATCTTTGTTGAACCGCATTTGTTTCATAAACACATGATTTAATAAGACCAGTAACTTTGAGATAACTACATGATAATGTGTAGAATTGTGAATTGAACATCTTTGACTGTTATGATAATAGTGACTTTATTTTCTCAGCAGTTGAAGGAAAAAAAAGAAAAGAATTATTTTCCTAGAGAATGAAGTGATCAGCTCATTCTTATTATAATAACAGATGTGCTGAACTCCAAACCAAAATTAAACCAATATTTCAGGCTACAACCCTCATTAAAATTCACAGATTGTAAAATAAAACAGATCCTGCTGGATTAAAGAGGAAAAAAAATCTATGAAAAACTAAATTTTTAATGCAGCATTAATGGCTGTGCTCTTTCACTCCATTCATAGCTATAATACATCACGTCTGAAACGTCACAATCTATAATTTATTAAGATTCTAATGTCCTGTAATTACACTGAAGTCTGTATTTTCTCGCCAAATACAGTCGTCTGGTGAACGGCAACTGCTGAAGACAAAGACACCCACGGAGGCTGTTAATGTCACAGGCTGATGACTAATATTGGACTGTCTGTGAATAAAGCAAATTAGACTCTTCCGTCAAAGTGAACTACGCCGCTTTCTCCCGTCTGGTGACACTTGTTACTCGGACCCAGTTGCCATGGTGACCGCGCCTGGGCTAACGCCGATAAAGCGCCTCGGTCGTCAAGCGTAGCGGTTCTGCATATTTCCAAAAGGTGTGTCCAGAAAAATGGCGGTGCGCTAAGGTCACCTCGGGGTTTATCTCTTCAGTTATCCCAGGACCTCGTGTTTTTTTGTAGCGGTTTACTTCCAGGGACACAGATGATAATAGTGATTCAAGGCGCAGACTGAGAGACACGTATCAGCAGGTCTGCATAAAAATTCAGGGAGATTTTGTACGTCAGAGACCGACGGCTGCACTCCCTGACTCATCATGTGAGAGGAAACACTCGGCCTGGGGCGAACGCCGCAGCCTGGCGGAGGGGGTCAAGCAGGGCAGAGGCATCTCTGTTATATTAAGTAACAGGTGTCAGGAAACAGGACAGGGCTGTGCAAATATAAAATGGCAGCACCAATCAAACAGGCTCCGTGTGAGGGGCCTGAGCTCAAGATGTTTTACTCGTAGCCTTTACACCGTGCAAAATGACTCCACTTTGCTCCTCTGCCTCCTCCAGGAAACACTGGAAAATCACATTCAAGTTTTCATTATGCAAAAACAAACAGCGGCTCTTATCTTTATCGGTCAGCTTGCAACAGCAGGTCTGTGAAGTGTGGCTGGGAAGTGTTTCAAAAGAGAAAAAAACACATCCAGCAAAGGGCCACATAAACAAAATAACGCCTTCCGTTAGATTACAGTTGTCCTGTTGTATAGAATGTGATGTTGTTGCTCATAACATTTACATTTCAGTGGCCTCGTCCATGTGGATAAGCCAAGCGAGCGGTCAGGGCTCAAGGTTCAGTGTCAAGCGAAATAACTCATGAGGCATCTTTGAGTCAGTGTTTGCTCGGCTCCTCTATGACTGGTCCACTATAATTAGGTTTTTCTTTACTTTGGCATATGCTGCTATGACATTGACAGACTTTCTGCACGTCATCTCTGATGCAGCAGCAAGGCTGTAAGTTGTTGCATCTTACTGTCAACAGCATCGTGTCTGCCAGCTCAGCTAGGAAAAGTCAGGTATTCTTTAAAATCTAGTTATTCAAGTCAGGTTCAGTTGTGAATTACAGGAAATCTTTGTTACATTCTGAGTATTTTAAAAGACTCGAATGATGATGAGAGCTAATATTTGAGCCTTGATCTAGCTTTAAAGTCACATTTCCGTTCTAAACTCATTTTATAACCTTATTAGAATAAAAGAGAAACGCTCAATTCTGCTATAGTAAACCCACTAAACGTGCAGGGGTGACGGTTTACTCAAAACCCTGCATTTTTTTTAAACAATTTAAGCAGGTATTTATTATTTTTCTGTTCATCCATTCTCTTGTTTTATCTAAACACTCCTGTTGCTCCTCAAGAACTGGTTAAGAACACAACACAAAGCCGCACCTGGTGAAGAAATGTCCATCATTTGTTCATGTTCTCCATCCATCCAGAGCAAACACTCACAGACACCCCCGTTTCCTCAACTGGCTCCTCTCTATCTGGAGGCGGAGTGGATCCCGTTTTAACCTCTCCTGGAGGGCTCCTCACTGTGTCACAAAGATTTAATCATTTATTAAGAAATTACTCAGTTGCTCTATATAATTCTAGAAAATAGGGCACAGTTTCAACAGCGGGGCCTCACAACGATGTCGTGGTTATTACTCTTGCCACATAGCGTGATGGCGTGAATGCACCCTGCGCCATGTTCACCCTGTGCATCCATGGGGTTTTCTCAGGGCATCCCAGTTTCCCCCATATGTGTGTGTGTGTGTGTGTATAAGTGTGTTCTATTGACCTGTTCAGGGTGTAACCTGCTTTCATGCGTCCATCTGGGATCTGCCTGAGCCTCTTGTGACCCGAACGAAGATAAAGATGTACAGGAGGTCGATGGATGGATCCACTAAGATCAAACATAATGTTCTTGCTGTCTCAAACGCTGTTCAATACATCTTTCCATTCGCAATTTAGATCGAAGAAATATCTTCATTCTCAAGCTTGATGGCATCTTCATTTGATAATTGACCCGAGAGTTTCAGCTATATTTCTTTCTTAGCATTAAGCTATTTCTTTCAAATCACTACAAACAAGATTTACATCAAATGTGAAATATATCATCTCTACCATCATGTTTCAGCTCCTAGGCTTTTCTTATGATTCTGCTTTGATGTTACTTTTTTTTTTATCTACAATAAGGGATTTTACCCCAACATAATCTGCAATCGTAGCACCGCAGCACATTGCTGAGCATGTCAGGTTGAGGGAAATGACCAAAGTGTAATGTAACAATATCAAATTACTGCAGAAACAGTGGTAATGCTGTGGAATCACAAGAGATGCCAACAGAAAGTGTCAAATGCAGTCCTCTTCCTTCTACCTATTCTGTGATTAACTTAACCCAGAAAAAAGATAATTGACATGAAATTGCTGCTTTGTCTGTATTTCTACCAGAATGGCTCATTCAAGTTCACCAGTACACCCAAAACATCTGCTAAGGATAATAAATTAAAGTCAGATGCACAGAATAGTTCTATCTGCAGATATTGACATGACAGACTTTGCTGATCAGGGGTAGAAAACCTGTCAATGCAATGTAATTAACAGGCCAATAAAGAAATGATCATTGGTAATTCAGGGAGCAGTGGTGTGGAAGCAGCTGAGAGGATACAGATGTTATGAAACAAAGCTTTCACCACAGGCTGTGTGTGAGGTCAGGACGACTGGTTTCTAATAGGCTGACATTTTAAAAGACAGCATGAGGGCATTTTGCAGCTTTTCAAATATAACTGTGGTAATTAAGTCCACCACTTCACAATATGCAGACAGTATTTTTGAGTTTGGGGGTCAAGGAGCATGGCTATGGCGGACAAAGGACATCCATCTATATATAGCCGGTAACGTGGACTGGCGATCCAGCTGACAGGCCTGACTCGTGCAGAGATGAAGCCTACAAACCGGCTCGTTTCGGCGCAGCGCCTCTTGAGCCCGTGCAACACATGCAGCTCCTCATCTGATATTCTACTACACAGCCCCGCCGCCCCCACGCCTCCCACTGACTCCGATCAGGACATGGAAACGTGCCACAGCAAATGGCCCTCTGTGCACACTGTGTTCAACTTTGCTCCTATTTGACCAAATAAATGGCTCTTAAATGGAAGATTTCAGGAGACAAAAAAGAAAGAAAGAAAAGACACGGAGGATGGAAACCAGCCCCGCGGTGGCTTCATTAGGTTACGTCTGGGTTTGTCTTTTTCTTCATTGAAATATTTGAATCTCGTGCGCGTCCTTAAATAAAGGCTCGCTTTCCATTTGATGCAGTGTAGGAAGGCACGACCGGGCAGCTGACAGCTCACCGGGCCTACATTTCGGCTCCAGCGTGGTGCGCGTCGAGCACCTGAACACACCAATGAAATATTAGTCTCACCCGCCGTTCTTTTTGAAACACGGTGCTGCTCCACGGCTCCAAAACGCAAATCCCCTTCCGTCTAGAGACCGCTGAGTGGCCGTCTCAATGCCGTCAACGACCACGGAATGAGAAGGATTTTCTTAAACGCACACAGTCCGTGCGTTTTTTTTTTTTTATTCTCCTCCCGGCAATTCGCGCGTAAAGCGCTCCCAAAAAAACACAAGAGGACGCCGCGCGCGACCCCACCGCCGACGTTCTCGTGTCGCGAGGCAAACAACACTCGAGGCGGAATCGGACAAGCGAGCCTACCTTTTTGTCGACGTTAATTCCTCTCCTTCGCCGCTGTAGACGGCATCTTGTCGCCTCCATTCAGTCCAGCAGCCTCTCGCAGCAGCAGCAGCATCCTGCGCTGTCATTGGGCAGCGCGCGCGCTCTCTCTCCTCCTCCACACGCCAGGGAGCAGCATCACCACTACAGCGCGCGGCAGCTGGGCCGGCAGGAGGGGATGGGCGGATGGGATGCGGAGAGGAGAGGAGGGCGACAGCGAGAGCGGCCTGCGCTGGATTCACATCACCTCGCGGGAGTCATTGGCCCCGGTCCGCTCATATTAGCTCCATTTTATAAAGAGAGATCCTTCCTGGTGATTTACAGGTGACCGTGCGCGTGCAGGACAGTGAGACCTGGCAGTCACAGTCACACCTGTAGGTCAGACAGTTTAGTCTTTTTGTTCTACCCATTAGTGTTTTTTATTTATTTATTAAAAATAGATGATCTGAAGAGAACTTTTGACTTGATTATTGTGTCAAGAAATGCAGGGCAAACTGCTAATACCCACATTTTTGATTCACACTTATCATTTTATTAACCTCGAGCTCATATTTTTGGACTCTTGGAGGAAATAGGATGAGAAAAAACTTACAGGAAGAACATGCAATCTTCACACAGACAGACCTGGACTCAAACCAGTTTCATTTTCGCCATAAGGCGAGACTGCTAACCAATATACCAATATATCCCCCAACACACAGATTACAGTAAATCATTCTTGTCCGTATCAACAATATATCAACTTTGCCTGCAGATAAATCTAACAAATGTAAATGGTGGCAGAAATAATGAGATTTGTCTGTTTTCTCCCCAGGTGTGATAATATGTGTTAATTACGGCATGCATCATTGTTTTCTTAAAAAGAATGATGATAGATAGATATACTTCACTGCCGACACAGTATTTGGCTATAATTACTGAGTTATACCCACACTAGTTACTTAGAGGGGCCGAGTGTTACTGGACTGCTGATGTGAGCAGGAGAAAGGATCCTGACAGCCTCCACTCGCCTCCATCTGTCCTGTGATTTTACTGCTTCAACATGACTCTTACACATCTGATCCACTTAATTCATGCTGGCTGAGCAGGAGAAGCAGACTCGCCCAAATCTGCTCTCACTGAAAGTCGATCCGTTGTCCCAGAGATGAAGTGAAAGCTGAAGAGACAAAACACGGGAACAGTGCTGGCTGTAGTTTTGTAGACACATTTCTGTTGTAGTGAGCAAAACATCCACTGCAAAATCATGAATTTGAGATTAAATTTACAGAAATTTCTCTGTTCTTTTGATTGTCAAAATGATTCACTCTTGCAACAACAGTTAAGAGGTAGAAATTAGGTGAATCGCTTGTTTTTCTGTTACCAGAATGGCAATATTGTAAACACTATGATTACAAAGGCAGGTAGAAAAGCATCGAATGCACAACAAGGCCAAAAATGCACCCTTAATGAAAATAAAGTGCAGAATAAATGATAATATGAAGCCGATAAAATACAAAGCTGAGAAGCTACAACACAAACCAGTTTAGATGTTCTATAGAAGAAACTGCCAGCCATCACAATCCAACCATCAGCACCTCTAAAGTCCCACTGAAACATGTGACATTGTTCAAACAAAGTGTTATATAACACACCGTGTTTAATAGAGACTCATTTTCCAGACTCTTTCTTGGCCAGAAGCAATGAATCGTGCTGTGTTTGCTGTTAGCTTTACTGAACTAACCTCTACAGAAGCATAATTTCCATCACACAGACAGGATGCGGCATTATTCGTTCCTCTTACTTTCCCCCAACTCATTTGCAAAAGGCAGAAATGCTCCTTCAAAATCTGAAAGCCAACGCTAACCACGGCAGCGAGCCTCTGTTTATTCAGTACATCAAACACTTGGAAGAATGGTGCAACCAATAAAGCACAAACATACTGCAGAGTCCTTTGTGAAACGGCGACCCGGCTCCTCTCCAGTATTCCACCTGCCAGCTTCAGAAATCACATTTTCCTGAGGGTGATCACAAATCAGCTCTGACACAGGGACTTCTCCCGCAGCATAAGTCAATCTGAACTCATGACACTAGACTGTGATTTCAGAATGAAGTGAGCCTGCCCTCCATGAGAGCTAGAGCAGACAGCCCTGCAGGTTTTTTCCAAAACAGAACAGCTTCCCTCTGGCTCCTGCATGCCTTCCTTCCTGCTCTCGCCTGCCTTCTGGCCTCCTGGAATTAGAGAGGCTTTACTCCTGTTTTATATTGTAAACACTGATACTAAGTGTGCTTGACAGGGCCCAAAGGAGAGGCATCAGCAACTCTGCGTCCTGAACACACAAACATAAACCAACTCACCTTGTTCCCTTCATCTCACTGGATTTTTTTCTCATATGTGCCTTGAAAGAAAATGAAGGGAATGGGGGTAAACACACATGAATCCTTGTTTTCTCTGTGTGACAACGCTTTGATTAGGACATCCTCGGCACAGACTGAGAAAGACCTGTGGCAGTGCAAAGTTCAGACCAGGAGACCAAATCTGGCTCATCATATGATCTAATCTGGCTCCTGGGAGGTCCTTCCTCTCAAAATGTAAAACTAACAAGAGATTGCCCCAAAAATAAAAACCAATCAATAAAAGTAACTGCTGTTTGTATTTTTTTTTTCTTACCTTGGGATCCCACATATTGACAGAAAGCCATACTGAGACCTAGAAGTCCACAGCAGAGTGCAGTGATGTTCGAGAGTTCAGCAAAAAATGCTGCAGCATATTACAAAAGAATATAAGCATTATTGTCCATTCCATATTCAGTCTGTTTTGCTTCTATGTTGCTACAGTGCCATCGTATGATCAACATGTTTCATTTGTCAAAAGCTTTTATGCTGGATGTCCTTCTTGACAAACCTGTGCAGTTGGTGAGAGTCTTGCTCAGCGACCCTCAGCAGGGAATTTGAGAAAGTTTACTAATCCGAGGACTGCAAGGCACTTTGTGACCTGAGAAATGACAGGGTTTTGTCCACAATAGTGTGAAGAGAAACATTGTGGAAGAGGATTTCCAATCTTTCTGCCCATTTGGAAAAAGAAAAAAAGAGAAGGTCTATGGAGGGGATTTATGTTGGTGTAATTTACTGTACTTTGCAGGAGTAAGCATTATAAAGCAGGTTACTAAAGTTTAATGAAAAAGAACTTCTTTCTTCCAAAATAAAGTGACATTATCAAGTTATTGTTATATGAAGATTATTATGCTTTCAATTTATTGGCTTAGACCACTTGAGAATAAATGCGGCTATAAATTGCCTCTGCTTTAAAATGAGTTTGTCTGGTGTAGACACTGAGGCTGAACCTCTGTTTTCAACATTTTTGCTCATAATGTTTCTGTTTGTACACTGCGATCAACTGGCGACATTTCTCAGGTGTCGCCTGCCATGATGTGTTGTTTGGCTCCAGCATTCCCTGTCAGTGAATGGATGGACGGATGGATGGATGGATGGATGGATGGATGGATGGATGGATGGATGGAGGGATGGATGGTTGTCTACCTGTGTGCTCTGAGGTGCTGCAATGTTTAAGAAACTACAGTTACACTGTGCATCAGGGAAATGTCTAAAAAACAAGTTTGCTATTTGCACACATGCACAGACTTTGCATCAACCAACTATAATTGAAAAATAAAGTCTTGCCTCTTATCTGTCAGAATAATAGAAAACATTCACAAAGAAAAATTAAATGAAAGTCTCCCACAAGCAAAACATTCAATATTAGCATCGCATTACTTGTTGTTGTATTTGTTTTTATGCAGATCTAAATGTTCCCATCAGCTTAACCACACTGGAATGAAATACAGTTGTTTTTTTAAAGCAGGTCCTTCGCAGCGGATGGAACTTAGTGAACAGTGAATGACTAAATTATAAGAGAAAAAAAGCAAAATCAGAATTTATGAATATTCACAAAACATTTATCTCAGTAAGTTTTCTTATGGAGGTCAAAATGATGCCAGACTGAATAAAACTCATTTTATTTAACTATCTTTGTTTTGGGTTTGTATTTTAGTTTTTGATGTTATTATTATTAGTCTGCTACTTTTTGCATTCATTATTTTCCATGCTTTGAGGCATCTTGTTCAAGTCTGTACATGTTCCTAAATGTTTGTGTGTTGACGGTTGTTTGTTAATAAAGTGGAGAAAAAGGTGATGCAGACTTTGTTTGCTGATTTGGATTGTAAAAAGCCTTGCATAAAAAATAGGTTTCATTTGTTGAGGTGACAGTGAACAGTAAAGGTGTCAATAAACACATCGTTAGAAGAGAAAAGTTAAACATTTGGATTAAAACAATGCTTTTTTAACACTGTGTTAGATTATGTCTTTTTAGTTGTTTTTATACTTCTGTTTATTTTATTAGTTTCATCATTTTGGTGCTTTGAAAGACAATGCCTTCACATGTCATTAATTGAAATAATACTAGATGTGATTTTCTTTGTACCATCCATATTATTTGTTTATCTCTAGATTTTCTTTGTCATAAAGTCTTCTTCACGACATTTAAAGGTGAAACAATGACAATAGCATCAATGACTTAAACCCTTAAAGTCTTCATCGTTTCATCATATCATCCAATATAAATTGAGTAAGATTTCGTAACTGGATTATAAACAGAAAATCCTCTAAATCCTGATGCATCGGGTTATTTTTCTTTTACTGAGACATATGACTAGTATCAGGTTATTGATATCTTTGAGGTGCGGTGGCAGCAGAACACAGATATAAGTATAACAGTGAGAAGAAGGATTGTTTGCTCATTAGAGGACGGTGTATTGATAATGCAGTCTGGAGGACTGGCCAGCTGGCAGACTGAGCCTGAGTGACAGATGAGGGAGGAAAACCCGAGCTGTCACTGCTCCCACGGCCCCATTCATTTGTCATTTCGCCCCACGGCTTGATGGATCTTGACATATTCAGGGCTGATATGACTGGATTTGTTTTTTGCTTGCCTCTTGCTGATGGAGGTGAATTCATCAACTTCTTGTTGAAAGACTAATGTGTAAGATTTAGCTTAATCCAGAGGTGAGGCAACCGAGTGAACACATTTTAACATACCATATATTTTGCATCTAGGGAGTAATAGAGTATGTGATTACATCCCACAATAATCACATCATATGATTGTGCTGGCAGTGAATCAGTTCAATTGTAAGGTTCAGTTCCTGTAATCTGTGGGCACGCTTTGATTGTGTCAATGACAAATGACTGATTTATGAGATGAGCGGCCCTCACTTCTGGTCACCCTCTGCTTCTTACCTCCGCTTCCAGTCGCTTGAGGATGAGTCATATAGCTCCTGCTCCTCTGAGCTCACTGCTGATCTTAATGAACGGCTAATCTTCAGAACCAGAAGTGCCCGTCATGGCTTTCAGGAAGTGGATGAATGCAAGCACCCTAATTACAGTTTAATGAGTTAACATTTATGTCCTGAATACAAGGACATTCAGGTCAATGACCTCTAACTGAGGACCGAATAACAAGAGATTAATCAGCCTTCAGTATCTGAGTGTTTACCTGCAAGACTAGATGGAGTCAGCGCCAAGAAACTTCCTAGAGCTTCATGTATTATTGAGTAAATAACCTGCAGAGTACAAACAGGGATTTCAGGACAATTATATATTAAGATGGTTTTAATATTCTCCTTCAGACAGACCTGAAAGGAAACAATAGGCTGCACTCCAGCCCTGTAGCGTTCGCTGCCAGGCGCAGCAATTAATCTGTGGTAGAGCAAAGATCAGACTGAAAGCTTGACAATACTCTCACTGATAGCTCCCAACGGTTATTGGTGAATTTTTAGTGGGATTTTAACCTTTGTGAACCTTTTCCATCACCTTCATCAGACAGTATTTCTCACTGAAGTCCAGTATCCATTGTGTTTCCCCAGTAAATTGCTAATAGAAATCTTTGGTACAGCTGGTTCTGATAAAGTGTGAAAAGGTCAAAAATCTTGTCTCATATCTCATACTTTAATGTTGTTTCCTTAGTTCTGATCTCACATTTCTGAAAGAAATTGAGTTCTTTTAAATATCAACAATTACCCCCTCGGAGGTTTTGCTGAAGCGGTAACCTTTGGAGAAAATGCTACGGGGATGTAGAAATTGTTCCTTGCTTTGATGAATCAAAAGATCATTTTGCTGATGCATTTTCAGTGCACAGACCGACCTCATTAAACAAATCACTAAGTTTCTTTCTACTCCAGGATGAGCAGGAAATTGTGCGTCATTTCTCCACACATTATGGTGGTCTTTGACTCTGCAGTCTGACTCATAATTCACCACATCAGAGTCTGAATAATCATCAAGGATACTGAACAAAGCGTCACAGCTGAAGGTTTGACATGACGACGATGGCTTATGAACTTGAGATGCCATGTTTTTTGTTCTCTGAGAATATGCTCATTCATATATTATTAATCTATGACTTGAATCATCTGAATGGATTTGCTTGATAATATTAGTATTTGCTATTGTAACTGCACTGCGGCAGTTAATATTGGTGAGTAAATATTTAAAACATAGACTTTGTTCATATGTGAAGGTTTGGCTGCTGAAGCATCTTTCACCTGAAGATGGAATTCCACATTAACTTGGATGGATGGATGGAAGGATGGATGGAAGGATGGATGGAAGGATGATTTGGGACTGGCCTTGCCTCCAGTTCTGTGATGAACCAGCTGAGGGCAGTCAAGTTCTGCAGATGCTCCTGTTATTGAAGCGTCTGCTGAGGTTTCCTCAGAAGGTGTCAGTTATGTAATTCTCTTACACATCATGTATGAATAATCCAGAAACATGTTCTGTTTGAAACTACAACCGCAAAATGTTTTCTCAGAGGGAAACCATGTCAGATCTGATCAGATCAAACAAAGGACATATGAATTCTGGTAGAATCAATACCCAACACAGGTGTGAGTTAGAAGGTAAGAGTCACATTTTTTGCACTCAGAATAGGAGAGATAATTTGTAAAAAAAAAAAAAAATATGTGTTTATAGACACTGAAATATTTAGTTGTCTTTAACGATACTTGCAAACAGTGCTGGAAAATGCATCTGAGATGAACACCTACAAGCAGATGATCAGAAGTCTGAACCCACTAAGCAGACTAAAATCACTTTTTATTAGTGATTTTCTTGTGGTAAAATACAACTGATTGCTTCAAGCACCCAATGGACACCAAAGAAACACATTTCTAGTTAATGTAATCTTTGTCACTGCTCACTGCAACACTTCTATTCTCCCAGTGAATCTAATAATAAGCAATTTCTGATAAGTTTCGATATCTGTTGTTATATAACCAAAATCATATTGTGACCATCTTGAAAAACTCTACATATTATTGACATTCAAGGTAGTTTTTTTGGGCACTCAAAACATAAGCAACACATAAACCATCTAATTTTTCTTGTCCATGCATGTTTTCTCTCTCACTCCTTCATCTCTGCCTATGCACTGGCAGTCACTGCTTGCACTGCTGCTGCCATTTACCACCCACATTGGGATAAGTTATCACATAAAGCCCAGTCTTAGATGAACAGTCTCACTGCCTTCCGTGGCTTATTCGTGATCTCTCCTCTGCTGGCAGCAAAGCCGACTACTCAAGGTGTACACACGACTGACCGTCTGCAGCAGCACAGCACAATCATTCACACACAGACTGAAGACAGAAATCACAATATATTCCTTTTCTTTTTATTCTTTTCTCTGTTTTGGAAATTGCAGGATCAATATTTTTCATTAATCACATTACTTGACATGATGCACCAAAATTTACTCTGTTTACAGGAATACACTGAATTGAACACAAGGTTTCACAATGGATACACAACTGACATTTTGCCCATTGCACTTACAACAGTGAATGACATTTTCCAGATTTTTAGCTTGTTTTTTTTTTTTTTTTTTTTTTTTTTTGTTAATCTTCCCGGTCGCCCTTCATCTTTCTTCAGATCATATCCATCAAACTTGTGACCTCCTGATAGTCTGACAAAGGCATCCTACTCTGCAGTTGCCACGGAGGTTGCTCCCTCTTGTTTTCACAAGTACAATATGTATAGAAACTCTACACAGACTGGATATGTTTCTGAATACAGGTTTTTGTTCCACTGTTGTAAACAGTCAATACAAGTCAGCCACATACACAATGCTTATGCAATAATATTAATCATCATCTTCATTAGGTTCATCATCATCATCATCATCATCCTCGTTATTTGTGATAATAAATATTTTTTTTATACACAAAACTTGGCAGCAAATACGGCCTGGGGATGCACATGACAGCCGTACTCAGAACTCAAAAGCTGTACAGAAGAATGAGTTTGTATATACATTAAGAATGTGAAAATGTGTCTGTCTGCCTTTTTGTTAATCTTGATGGCTGCACCAAAGGCTGTTCTTTTTTCTTTTTTTTTTTTTTTTTTGTCTCATGCACCTCATATTGATCACGCTGCGTCTCCACCCTGATTTGATCTCAGACTGTCTCAGTAAGAGGCACCGTCACGCCACCTCTTTATTTCTGTTTTTATCGAGAAGCGAGTGCTACCAGTTAGGCTTGTGCTTTCAAAATGACATGCCCTGATTTGTGAATGACTGGCTGAACGCTGTACTCATTAATATTCTCTACATTGGCCAGTGAAAGTCAAGGTTCGTTAGGCAAACCTTGGTAGAATCATGCCTTACCTTTATAAAATTCAGGAACAACTCCCAAGAATATAAGATCTAATCATGCACCTTTCCAATCGCTTGGCTGCTGAGTGACTTGATCGACAATGAAATATCCGATAGAAGCATTCCATTCTCCCCACAGGTTATACTGACACCCAATATGTACATTGACACGTATTGATGAGAGGTGCTGACCATCTGTATCACAGGTTTATAGCAGCACAGACAGTCACTGCAAGCCAAACACTGAGGAGCCCAGGTCAGCCAAAAAACGCACGAAAACCGAATGAGGGCTTACAAACAGCCAGACAAAGCCAAGCAAACCCATGCTTCAAAGCAACATGATGGTGGACATTCAAAACCGACAGTCTACACAGTTTACCCTTTGGCAACAAGTCCCCTGTGCGGGGGAGTGAGGGATCAAAACATGCCACGAAAATAAAAACAATTCTAGTTCAATAGTCAATATTCAAATCCAGACAGACAAGTCGCTAAGTAAAAACGTTTTCAGAACTTTTTTCTTCTTTTTAGACATTTCAGTTCAGTTGTTTTCTTGTGAGTACAAGGATGGTAATAAACATTTTAGGCTGAATCACTTCCAGGTTTAAAATGAGTCATTGCATAGAACATTTGAATTGATAATTGCTTTCATCGTCGCCTGTAACTGTATGCTTGTAAGTTAGTGTGTGTGACAGTGTGTGAGCATCTGTGTGCACGCGTGTGTGTGTGTGTGTGTGTGTGAGTGTGTCGTTGCACAAATAGAGGCAGTGGGCCCAGCTTGTTAGAGAGATCATCCTGTTGGTAAATTTGTAACCTCATTAATCAGCAGGAGGTCAACAGTGGGGAATCCGTTAACCTTGGCTCTGGAGTTTAACTGGGAAGCAAAGTGTGTAGCGTACGAGTGTTTACAAGAAGAGAGATAGAGATCATCTGTGTGAGTGTGTCGGTACCTGTCTGCATGCTCTTATGCTTCTGCACATACCATGCACGTCTGTAACAGGGTACTGTGGTTGTAAACCCTCTGACGAGATGTGTCGTGGATATTTATTGACAGAAGTGTTTGATAATTTCCATTATAACAACCTAAACAACATTTACACCATTGTGCTATATACCATTTTCTGCATGCTATTGCTTTTAAAAAATCAATAAGCAAATCAACTGGTGCAAGAAAACTGAAAATTCAAATAAATAAAAAGTGAAAAATATAAACTTTTACCAAAGAAAAAAACACATTACAATGAAAGAAAAGAAAGTCACTGGAAAGTGATTCATTAAATACACAAATGACAAAATTTACATCATTAGATCTCTGATTTGTTTTATGTACATACGATAGTATACAGTGTAAAAAGAAATGCGTGACAAAATGGACGTTTCAAAACATATGAGGTATACAAGTAAAAACATATACTGAATAAGGCTCTTCCATTCAGTGATTATCAGGCAAAAATGAAAAGAAACTAATAGATGAGACAAATCAATAAAAAGGATATAGTCCCAGAAGGCTCTGGGGTTGACGATAACAATGGCTTTGCAATGGCTAAAAAAAGAGCCGTGGCCACTCTTTCATTTGGTCCTCTCATCTGTGTGAATCTCACACTTTGTGGGCACACTGGTAGTAAATCCCTTCCCTAAAAACCTACAGCTAATGACTAGCGGCTTCTTACAGTTGGTGGAAAAGTACTGTTATGGGCTTGTTTTTTTTTCCAGTTTTTCATTTGTGCGTGCATTCTCCTGTCTACATTTACACAATGCATTCTGTAGACATCAACAAAAAAAAAAAAAAGAGAGAGAGAGAGAGAGAGAAATAGAGGGAAAATAAAAACACATTCAAAGAAAGGGTCAGTGTCCCTATACTGGAATGTACTGTAGAGAACAGAGAAACCAAGCATTCGAGGGTTGTGGCGGAGTGGTCAGGTTGTTGGTGCTGTGATATCTCTCGTCGTCTCCTGGTATTTTGAGTCACTGTTGGATAAGATCGGTCTCTCTGTACAAGGAAAACCTATGAAGTCCTCATTCATTCTTTTTTGATGTGTTTTTTTCCTGTGAATACTCTGAAGACATCAATGCAGAATCAAGGATCCCCGAGAGGAGCACGTGCACTCCTCAGACATGCTGTTGCTTTATCCTCCCTGTAGAGGGCGCTGTGGGCCTTTCCTCTATCGAGCTCTTTCACAGGAAGGACACGCACGGATAAGCACGCTGAATCCATCCAATGATATCTACCTGCTTCTGTTAGTGGGCTTTTACAGTAACACGGATCCCTGGAGGATTTCTCTACAAGAGAAAGTAAAGTAGGCCTCGAGTTCCCCTCCCCCCCCTTCCCGTCGGTTTACAGCATCCTCATTATTGACCATCGGCCTCCTGAAAGAGACAGGAAGCAGCTGTAAATGTTGGATGGAATGAAAATTAAAAAGCATGATGTCAAATCATCCAAATTATATGGCAACACATCGTTAATGTTGTCACACTCATTAAACAGGTTCTGAAGAAAAGCAGAGAGAAAGGAAAAAAAACAACCCTCCATCTATTTCAATTATCTGCGCCAAAAATCCTACATGTTGAGAAAAAGCAAAACATCCTATACTGACATAGGCCAAAGCCTTTGCTATGTTTATGTCACAGGTCTGCAGGCCTGCCCCCTCCGACTTCACAGGGCGCTCCAGCCTATCACGGTCCTGCTGGTATTGGCACTAATCCACTGAGCCACTGAGTCTGGTTTATCTCTACATTTCCCCCTCGGAATCCTCGGGACTGGCCACACACACACAGAGGCGACTGTCACGGCCAGTCGTATTAATCCAAACATCACCACAGACGAAATAACAGCTGAGTGACAGACCTTCATTCAAATGAGCTTTGGTCTCATCCATGGAAATCACTGTATGTGTTTCTTGGTGGAAGCTAAATAAAGTGCACTGAAATCTGCTTCAATTGCACTTCTGAAGCTCTGCTCCATTGAGCAGAATTAGCTGATTAGTTTATTCTACTGTGTAATGAACGAAGCAAACCATGAGTCATGATTCTGTCCGTCTACATGCGCTCTTGTGTGTCCTGCGCGCCTTTGCTCGTGTGACATTAAAGCCAACCCGCAGTTAGCTTTCGCAGGCTAATTATAGCTCGGTGTGCTTGGCCCAGATTATTGGAGGTGTGTAGAATCAGAAGGTAAAACCATACTAGTGCTGACCTGCTTCGTTTGGCCTTTAACCCTAGCAGGACAGAGTTCAAGTGGACTATGGCTCTAAATACTTGGTCTGACACAACTTCAAACTGAAAAAAAAAAAATCTAAAGCAAAAACACAGATAGGACAAGAACAAAGCAAATGCAAAACTTCATATTGCCTGTCATAAATAGATCTTATCAGCACAAGCACACATGCATGACAACATTTAAAAATGCATGTGACCATCAGTTTCTAACTTACCTCTAGTCTAATGAAGCCTCCCGATGTCTTTGCAATCACTGTTGTGGGACTGTGTTACTGTCAAAGCTTCCACTTACATTCAGGCCTCTTCAACCCTCTGCTCATGTCTTGTAACACCATGCTGACTTAGCGATCATCCTCACTTAATTCGCTTCTATCATGTGCCCATGTCTGGGGAATTCAGTGCTGACAAGGCATCCTTTGATTCCAGCTCTGTTCAGTAATTTGGGGTGAGGCAAAGGTACAGTGAATCAGTTCAAACATGCAATCAGTATTAAATGAGTCATCACTTCACTTGAGTCTTCTCATTATGCAGACATGGATGATGGTAATCTATGGAAATATAAAGCTGACAAAGCACTTAATCCATTGATCAAAAAGTGATGCCATCTTATGTTTTTTTGGATCTTGGAGTTTGACTATCCTCCCGAATATAAAGTAACAGGTAAACTGTCACGTGTCATTTGTGATTGAAAGAAATGAAAAAAGCATCCATACTCACTGATGAAATTCAGATTTTCTTTCCTTCATTTCTTCTGTCAAGTGAATTTTTTTAAATGCAGTTTCATAGGTTTTCCAGTACAGAGGTACCTCTCCGTGTTATTCAAATTCTGCATATCCTAAAAGACAAACAATATTTGATTTCAAAATAAGCAAGCGAAGCCAAGTAGCATTGTGGGCCTCATTTTTCCAAAGACAACAACCTAAAATATGGAAGCAATTCAGGACTTTTACTGATGATTACTGCTTATTCCACCCATCTTCAAATGCAATCCATATTAAGAGAGCAACAGTGTGAGAAACAAAAACACTTTTATTGACTGGATAGCAGTAATATATAATCACGTAAATTCCACTTACCCGCCTGTCCTCAGCTCACCAAAATGAGGTGAACTTCTTCCCAAGGCCAGACAAAGCTGTGAGAATGGTGGTGAAGAAAGGAGCAACTATTAGACTTAACCTCAACATCACAATGGTATATCATTGAAATACAACACACAGATGCTACATGAATAGAAATATTTAAAATGAAAATCTGAGTTTGGTGAAGCACTTCATGAACGTACCATCTCCCAGTTTTCCTGCCTGTTCTGCTGCCCCTCCTTGCAGGATTTTGGTGAGAACGTTTTCCCCTTCAGCAGGAGCCTGGCCTGCTGCGGCGCTGCCGATACCACCGGGTTTGCTGCCAATCCCAACAGGAGCAGCCTTGGAGCCTGCGGACCAAAAAACAGATCAGCAATACTCTCACCTGTGTCACGTATCGCCTGCAGTGATTCAGTTTATGGCATCGATGGAAGTGAACCCTACCGATGCCTGTTAGAGGGGGCGTGGCTATTTTGGTAGGCTGAGGCGCTGCTGGGACTCCTGTTGTCGGCTTCATTTGTGTAGCAGCTGCTGCAGGTGTCGTATCCATTTTGGTCTGCAGAAAATAAGGTTGAGACAAATATTCATCAGGGTAAGTATAATTGCTTTTATTTTTAAAATAAGTGTGTTTCGTGCCAAATAGTCTCTATCCATTAAACACAGAGGCAGAAAAATATACACATTTTAATTTTCAGTCACATTATTACTAGTTTGAATGTTTTTGAATAGATAACTTTAATCACAAAAGTTTCTTTGATAACTATTATATGTCGTTTTGAGTTTTACTTCATTTTGTTCATTTTCTGTCTGCCACACATTAACTGGAACGGTCTTCTACATATTATTGTTCCATACATTTAAGTTAAAATCAGCGTTAATGCTGGGGACATTAACAATGAAAAGAATCCTCTCACAATATCTAAATGAAAAGTAAATATTTTGGTATTGATATATTTTGAGTAAAAACAAACAAAAAAAACAGAATTATCAAGTAAACTACAGATAATTGGGAAATTATTTAGATACTAAAACTTTGTTACTTCCCTGCTCTGACTCCTCATTTTGCAATGCAGATTTTCGAATGTTGGCACCAAATTGGTCAGAATCACTTTTTCAACCATCATAATAGTTGTTTCGATTGTTAAGATACATAGAAACACACTGTGACTCTCTTTCATATAAATAAGGTAGATGCAGATTTGGATCTACTTACCGCAGTAGGTGGCTGTCCTGCTGCAGACCCTATCCCTGGCTGCCGTCCCTGCGGTGGGGCCTGACTGGTTTTGGGTTGCTGCTGTGCTGGTGCAGCTCCTGCAGCCGTTGTTGTGGGCTGGTTGCTCTGAGGGCCTTGGCTGTGCTGCATTGGTTGCTGCTGTTGTTGCTGTGCGCTCTGTTGTTGCTGCTGCTGCTGGGACTGTTGATGTTGGGTACTGTCAACTGGTTCAGAGCCTGGATGTCTTCCAGACTGGCCCTGACTTCCTGATCGCGGCTGCCCAGAGTGGCTTTGAGGGGGCTGTTGTGACTGTTGCTTGGACCCTGGTGCAGAAGGATCTTGTCTCCTGGAGGTTGCGCGATCACCTTGTGGTCGCTGGCTCCGTCCCCCAGTGCCATGGTGATGTCCAGGGGAGTCACGAGAGAAGTCTCCAGAGTTCCGAGGGCTTCCCTGGGCAGAGCGGGAGTCAGCGCCACTTCTTCTCTGCGCAGAAGAGGAGCCCCTGCCATCAGAGCGGCCAGAGGGGTCTTTGGGGTGTGTCCTGGAGGAACGCGAGGACCTGGGGTCTTCTGATGAGTGTCGCGAAGAGCTGTGTCGACCAGAGCTGCTGCCATGATGGCGATGTTCCCGTGAAGCTGAGGATGAATGGCGTTGCTGGTTGTACTCATCCTGCTGACCATACTCCTCCGGAGGCTCGTCATAATCATGGTAGGTGTGCTTGCTGCGTCTTCCTGTGGACGAGTGGCCTCCACTACCATGATGTCTGGAGCGATCAGAACGGGCCTCCCGTGGCTTCTCAAACCAATCAGTCTCCTCTTGACCCAAATGATAGGCTTTTTGAAAACCAATACAAACTTTGTCAGTCACTGGTTTTATGTGATGAGTAAAGAATCATGCACATTAATCCCATGCCAAAAAAAAAGAATACATGCTCCACACTCCAGAACCATGCAGTTCGTTTGAATCCAACAAAAAAAGAATAGAAAAAAAGGAGAAAAAAATCAAAAAGTAGAGTCCACATCTTACTTCACATCTAAAAATGGTTCATGCAAAACTTAAAAAAATATTTGGCTTTATATATCAAAGGGAACAGTCCATATAAAAATGATAAGACAAAACAAAAACAAATGCATTCTTCCCCACATTTTGCATGCAGTATTCTCAGCATACTTTATAGACGGGAAGAACAAAATACAACACAAACAATTCAGCACCAGTTACCTTCACTGTCAGATACAGCACAGTGCATGTCGTCTACAAGATAAGGATCATCTGGTTTATAGACATGACTCCTGGGCAGGTCCTTCTTGTGGTGGTCCTGAACATCGGGCAGGGAATGGCTGGAGCCGTACTGGTTTCTCACATCATGGGCCTCTGGTATGCCAGTGCCTCTCCCCATGCCTACAGGCTTCCCAACAGGACTAAGTGGGCTCTCTTCTTCTGAATTTTGGTTACGCATTGGAGGCCTTCCACTGCGGCTACTTCTCTGCGACCGTTCCATAGCATCTCTTTCATAAGATTTACTTCGGTGACCCGTGCCATCTCGGGAGGAGATCTTGTCCATGCCATATCCTGTCGACCTAGACCGACCAGAGTTGTACATGCGGTCCTCCTCCTCAAGACCCTCACGACTGGTACCATAATATTTCTGCTGATCATATGCATTTTTCTTCATCCCATAGCTGCCATCATCTGGCAGCTTTTTGGATCTTGACACCACCGTACAGGTTCCCCCCGTGGATGTTGTCATTGTGTAAGAGGCAAGGTCAGACTCCACATCACGTGCTTCTTCGATAGGTGAAAATTTTGAAATCTTCTGCTCCATTCCTTGCTTCCTGTGCTTACTCCGTTTAGAGGAGACCACGGCTGGGGCAAGATTCTTGGACGTGACTTTGTGGCCACCAGAGCTGCTTCGTGATGAGTGTTTGTAATCATCGTAGTAATAAGAAGAGCTTCCACTCACTGTAGTGCTCGTGCGACTGTCCACCGTGCTTTGATAACCTGCTGAACCAGTGGGTCTCCCATAAGCATCAACAGACTCATCTTCAGGCCTGCCATAGGCACTTCCTCGAGCAGAACCATTCTCACTGCGATAGCGACCTCCTACTGGATGACCTAAGGCATCAGTGGGCTGGCCAGCGTTGTCTTTAGTCAACTCACTGATGTCATCAATCATCACATAGTTACGAGGAATGTTCTGCTCGAGGTTGGACGTATAAAGACCATCTGAAGCGTAAGCAGAAGTGGGACTGTCCACAGAGTGGGTCAGTCCAGGCTCAGGTGCTCGGTATTGTCCATATGCATTGCTATAGGCAGAACCAAAGCTGGTATCTGGAGCTGATGTGGCCACTGACACTGCTGGGTTGCTGATGACTTCATAGTTGGTAGGGAGTTTTTGTTCAAGGTCAGCCAAAGAAGTTTGCCTTGGCCTTTGATGAACCGTAAGAATCTCTGCCTGGGTCTGGTAAGACAGGCCAGGTTGGTAAGAACTATGGGTGGGGTAAGGAAGGCTCTGTCCTGGCATAGGTTGAGCAGGTGTGTGGAAGCCCTGGTGGCCATGCTGTTGCATGCTCATGTCTGTCTGATAGGAAGACTGGGCATACATACGGGAGGAGTAGGATCCCTGGTTCTGGTAGCCAGGGCCTGGTGGGGGATGGGGCTGAAAAGTTCCTGGTTGGGGTGCTGAGGATGAGGGGTACTGAGGAGGTTGGAAACCTATCTGCTGATAAGCAGAGCTTGGTTGCTGTGTTGAAGGTTGACTTTGAGGGTAAGGATATGACATATAGGAAGAAGTTGAAGGATACTGGGGGGTTGCATTGAGGTCATTAGTAAACTGGCTCAGCGGTGCTGTGCTTGGCCTTGTCAGCAAACCATTAGCATCAAAGGTTCCACTCGCAGCTGCCATCCTGAGGTTATTCAGCTCACTATCAGACATGTAGTCTCGGGCATCACCCATACACCGCAAGTAAGCCAACTCTCTCCTCTCTCTTTCCTTCACCATGGTCTCCTTGCGTTGGGTGATACCTAACTCCAAGTAACGTAGCTTAGCATCGATCTCTTTTTCTTCTTCCTCCAGTTCTGCCTGCTGTTTGCGAAGCTTCGATGATTCTTGCTCCACAGCCTTCAGTTCACTCAGCAGGCCAGCCTTGGTGACTCCCTGGGCAGGTCTTGGAAGGACCCTTTGGGGCATGCCAGGAGAGCTGTACATTTGTGCTGGAGTAACAATGGGGAGTGGAGTCTCCTCTGGTGGGGGGCTGGGAAGAGTTCTCTTTACTTTCCTCATCAGAGAGTTCTGCTGCTGCTGCAGGGAGGCCATCTGCTAGGAGAGGCAGAGACACATTAGCAAACACTGAGCTATAAACAGAACATGTTTATGTAAATTAAAGTTATTACTGTACACTTAGTGCTTGAAGAAGGTCTGCACATTTCCTCATTCCAAGGCTAACTATTCAAGCTAACTATTAGATTACCCTTCATTAATCGAACCATGCACTACAGGAGAGTTAGTTCCTTTAGCGTTTCATCTAAAATAGATAAGTTCTATTATATTGATTGAAGATCTGTTTCAAGTGATTCCAGACACCCTGAGTAGCAGTCTTCATTTTATGCCAAACTCTGTCAAGTGAACTGTTCAGTAGTGTGACTTAATAGAAAGCACAATTTGTACATATTTATATTGCCACTTAGGAATATAATTCATGCTGTCTAGTTGAGCAGAAAATTGACAATAAATGACATGTCATTTTTTTCTTTACCAGAGTGAGCACATCAATATTGTATTATCTTGACAAAGATAACTTTTTTAAATAGAAAACACAGAAAGATATTATCTTATTTAAAATGAAAACTGGACAAAATGCTAATTTTAGCAGCTTAGTAAATGAATATAAGATTTGTTTTCAAACTGACAGAGAAAATGAAAAATATTTAAAATATTTTAGACAAATCAGCACTTTTCCTTGCTACTCAAATCACATATTTCAAGTACTTTTTTTCTCTACAAATACTCTACATGGGTATGACATGCCAGTTAGAAAATCAAAAGGTTCAAATTAATACACAATTTCAGCAATATGTACTATACTATTCTATTACTTACAAAATGGCTGTGTTGTGTAGATCCATTGTGATATTGTTAAGTATCCGCAAGAGAACCATGTTCATTTTTAAGCCCTAAATACTAGAGGTAGAAAGGTGCAAAAGCTTCTCAAACTGATGTCGGTCTAAGTGCAGAACAATGTTCATTAACTCTGACCTACTGCTAGCAATCAGAGATATAGCAGAGCAGCACCAGGACCCCTCCACACTGTGTATCCCTGTGGCAACACTTTAGGGTTTGCCAGATTTAGACGCATTGGCAGAGCGGGGAGAAGAGGAGGAGAAAATGAGGGGAGAGAGGAGGGAATAGGGGTGGGGAGAGAGAGAGAGAGAGAGAGAGAGAGAGAGAGAGAGAGAGAGAGAGAGAGAGAGAGAGAGAGAGAGAGGGAGAGAGAGGGAGGGAGGGAGAGAGAGGGAGGGAGGGAGGAAAGGAGCACAGAGAGTATAAAGGGAGAAGCTAAAGGAAGAAATACAGGAAAGCTTTTCTGGCATGGCCACCTACTCTTATGAGAACATTCTGTCACTTCCTGGATGCCAGATCCTGTGGGATAGTGGCAAATACAAAGCATCCTGTTTGTGTGTGTGTGTCTGTGTCTATATATTTTTTTAAAAATTGCCTCTAGACAATTAACTGGCTATTTATTTATTTAGAGCAGAAAAGCACCTTTGAATTTTAAACATTGAAATTAAATATCTTGAGTTTCTATTTGACTAAAACTTATTTTGGTAAATTCCTCATGTTTTCTTTGGAAAATTAAGCACTGAGCACCTTAAGAAGCTTGATTTTGTGTTAATGCATATGACGCTAGTTTAGGTCTTGTTATGTTATAGTTCAGTGGCTCACATCACTTTACAATGAAATTTACTTCAAAAAAAAAATAAATAAATAAATAATTTACCTGACTGTTGGACAGAGCTTGCTGATGATATGGAGAGAACCTGTTCTTGGCTGGATCCTCCGATGTAGGGCTGAGAGGCTTTGGATCTGACATCGAGCGCTGTACACTTTTTATGGGCCTTGGAAGAGTCTGATGACGCTGGGGTGATTCAGTTGTGAAAGCCTTCTGCTGGGGCGTAACATGCGCCTTGTTGAGCTTCTCTTGGGAGGCAAAAGTTGTTTCGAGCATGCGATGAGGAGACAGTGGTGATACAGGGGAGTAAAGCACCTGGGGAGACTTGGGTGGTTGGCGAGATGGAGATTCATTTTGCTGCTGATAGCCAATTTCCAGAGGATCAGGTTTTCTCCTCTCAAACTTAGCCACTCCTTGAAGTCGAGGAGACGTCGGATCAACTGTGTTTGCACCCACTATATGAAGGCTTGTTGAGTACGGACTGATTGTTGTGGGGACACTCAGCTGTGGGGCAACCACACCCTGAGAATGAGACTCAGGTTCTGTCTGACAGGCCAGACTCTCTCCTTTGTGGGTCCTTTCAGGAGCCGCGATGTAATGCAACAAGTCCACCTTTGAGGTTTCTGCCATGGTGATGTGGATTGCAGGCGAAACTCTGCCGAGCTGATCTGACTCTGTCTGGCATGACGAATCATTAGTGGTCTGAATAGCTATACTTGAAGAAGCCACTTTGGATGACCCGTCTGATTTCGCCTCACCACTAGATTCAGAGTGCTTAGACACACGCAATCGCCTGCGCCTCACTGGCTGCTGGTCCCATTCTCCCTGGTCTTCCTCATCAGTCTGCACACTGCAGTCTGCAATACGCCTTGTCCTCCTGCGCCTATTCATAAATCTCTCCTCTCCATCTTCGTCATCTGTTTGAACACAACTATCTGCAATCCTTTTCACTGAGTCGTCTTCTGAGCCATCCCTCAGTCGAGGCATAGAGTTTTGCTTTTTCATCATCTTAGAATCAACTTGTTTGTCAGTGGTTCTTAGAGACATTTCAGAAGCTGAACTTTGGATTGGTCGAGCAGCCACTACAGCTTGGACCACTTGTCCATCTTGCCAAAACTGAACGCTCTGCCCGTCTTGTTGAATAACTCTACCAGTCTGGTCACAGATAATAAAACCTTGAGAATGCCCTCCTCCAACAACAACCCCTTGCATAGCTCCCTGGGCAGATGTTGCTGCTGCAGCAGCAGCAGCCGATGCAGCTGCAGCTTCAGCTGCGGCCGCAGCAGCGGCTGCCTCAACTGCTGCCGTCTTTTGTCTTTTCTGCTCCTCCAACTGCTGTTGGAGCTGCTGCTGTAGAGATTGAATTTGCTCTAGTTGCATTCTCTGTTGAGCCAATTGTTCTCTTTGCATAATCAGCTGAGTCTCACGCTCTGCTTGCTGCTGTTGTAGGACTTGCTGTTTTATTGTTTGCAGTTCCTGGATTTCACGTTGAACAAGTAGCTGTTCTTTCTCCCTGTGACGCTGTAGTTCCATGCGATCTCTTTCAAGCTCCTCATGTAGGCGTAGCTGCCTTAATTTCTCCAATTCTACACGCTCTCTCTCTAGCTGCAAAACATGCTCTTGTTGCTGATTCAGTCGTTCATCTTCTTTGCCCTTGTGTACCTCTGAAGGAGAAGAGAGTTTGGTATTTGGTGCTGGGACAGTACCGTGTGGTGCTGCTTGTGACTGGCTTTGTGGCAGGGCCAGCGGTTGAGACTGACTGTTGGGTTGAGACTGAGATTGAGTTTGAGTCAAAGACAAAGGTTCAGTTTGGACAGGCAGCTGCTGAGGCTGTATTTGAGCCTGTGCTGGCAGCACAGTTGGGGTTTGACCTTGAGGGAGAGATGTAATACTCTGTGAGGTAAGTTGAATGTGATCTATTTGTTGACCTGTGGTTGACTGCATACCAGAAGCTGGTACATTCTGTGTTCCTAGGTGTGGTGTAGGTTGGGTTGATGGAATGGTTACAGCTGCTTGTCCAGCAACTGTTGTTAAAGGCTTTCCAAGATATACTGGTGTTTCCTGCTGTGTGCTGCTTACTGCAGGCATAATTCCCATTGGTGTGACTGAAGGAGGGTACTGGTTAGGAGGAGGGTAAGAATAAGGTCCCTGTGTGGACAGAGGCATTCTGGGAGTAATTTGAGGCAACCTGGTAAGACTAGCCAAAGGTACAGCAGTTACACCTGTCGGGTATGGTCTGTATATTCCTCTAGGCATGGGATGCAGAACAGAGGCAGGTTGTGTAGTAATTGGCAATGTAGAGGCAATGGGAGTGTTAATAGTAGAATAAATCATGCCATCACCTCCTCTCATAGCACCAGGGTACAAGGCGCGTAAGCTTGCTTGTCTAGCATTGATCAAATTTGTTAAGGTTTGGCCATTGGCTGTTGGTCTCCCGTCTGGACCATACAGCAAATTTGCTCTTATTGATGCTAAACTTTGCTGCAGATTTAGTCTTGCTAAAGGACCGCCCCTTCCAACTCCATAAGGTGACAGCTCAGGGTTATTAGCATACCGACTGAACTGGTCCACTGAGTTAAGAGCTGCACACATACGACTGATTTCACGAGCAGTAGTTGCACTATATTGAGCCAGATTGGAATCCTGGGAACTTGTCAGGTCACGTGAACTGTAGGCAAAGTCAGAGCTGATGTTTGACATGGAGCCATAACGCCGAAGGGGTAATGAAGGACCTGTAAAATCTCCTTGATGACGTAAATCTGTGTAAGAACCATACTGTGCTCCCATGCCAAGGTATCCTGCATCATAAGCCTGATTCATACTGCTCAAATCCACAGCAAGACCCCCTTGAACACTGCTTGGATAGTGCCCCGCCTCAGTCATGGAAGGCAGATTAGTATCAGACATGGAGGGCTGTATTTTTCCTGAGGGGACCACCGGGGATTGATATGGTTTGTGTTCCTCTGTCATTCCTTGTGTCACTTGAGGTTGATGTTGCTGTTGGCTAACGTTGTAATGTGGTGGATGGGGAGGATAGGTGGTTTGAGAGGTTTCAGTAGTGGGGTTTTTATCTGAGGATACAGGTGAAGGTTTCTGAGTTAATGACCCTGAACATGAACCAGCAAAGGGCAATTTGTAAACAACATCACAACAAGCCACTTGGTTTTCTGGTTTGATCTGTCCTGTGAGATCCAAGACCTGAGGAGGGGGTGGAGGTTCCTCTTGCTTTACCAATTGTGTGACTGTGCCACTTTGTGCTGTGTTACTTTCATCAAGCTGCACCATCATAACATGTTGCTTACCTGTGGACAGGTTCACTACTGTTGGTTTATTTTTAAGCTCTAAGGCAACTCCACTATACATTTCATGAGGAACGTTAGTAACGAGAGCCCCTGATACTGAAGGTGGACCCAGCGGAGATACTCTAGGAATAGCACTAGCAGTCACTGCAGGCTGGGCACTACTTGTCTGGCTCACTACAAGGTCTTTTTTGATTAGCAGCGGCTGAACCTGATTAGCTAAATTGTAACGAGCAAAAGAGGATTGCTGCTGGTGCTGCTGGAGCTGCTGCTCAAGAAGCTGTTGTTGTTGTAGCAACTTCTGCTGCTGCAATTGCAATTGCTGTTGTTGTATGCCTAAGTTTTCTAGACAGGCATCAATTTTGGGAATTGATGGGTCAGTAATTGGTGGCTTAGTCTGTGTTAAACAAACGGCTGATCCAACACCTTGTCCCAGGTCAACACGGTTTTGCAAAGGATCACCGTACACAACTGGCTGCTTCGGTTGGGAGACAAACATTGAGCCTGCAACAGTGACACTTACAGTGGTTGGTGTTGATACAGATACATGTGGTTGCTCTTGTGCATTTAGGTTCATAATCAGAGGTTGCACTGCTGTGTGTCTTCCAGATGGTTGTTCTACTCCCACAGAATATCTCCTTGTATCAGAGGCAAGGGATGTGAGGTCCATGCCCTGATCTGTCATTATAATTGGAGCTGACCTTATCGGGGCTCTTAGATCAACCACATTACTGCCTTGATGTGTTTGACTCTGACCCACAACTTTTGAAGTGCCTGGAATATTTGAGATTTTACAGAGAGATATATTTTCCATTGATCCACGACCAGTTGTGGTCCCAGCACCAATACCAATATTTACTTTTTCAACATGTTGAGTCATCTGAGAGGAATGTTTCAGTGACTGTTGTCTTTGTGGCGATGTTGGGGAACTTACAGATTGGGGCTGTGAGCTATACAGTGTTTTACAACTGCCCTGTGTCGGAGATGACAAAGGGGAAGTTGAAGAATTTACAGTGAGTGGCTTAGCAGGACTAGTGGTCTCCGAGCCTAGCGTTATTACCATAACTGGTGAATCTTGTGAAGACTGCTGTCGTACAAGGCGTGGTGAAACTACCTTTTGAGGCACCTGAGCTCCATGGGATACAGCTGCTGATGTAGATCCACCAGGTATAGATGGCAACTGCCTGCCACTACTGCTAGTTGGGCGCACAGATGGTGTATGTGTTGGACTTTGTGTAGGGGATGGAGTTGGGGAAACTGGGGGACTGGGACCTTTGAAAAGTGAGAAGACTTTGGAGCTGAGGGAAGACAATCCAGGGTCAGGCGCTGCCTGTGTGGACCTCTGGGGGCCTGCTCTGTTGCCAGCAGGCACTGTGGTACTTGCCTGTCTAGCTGTGGAAGTGTGACTAGACTGGGCTTTGGTTGTGGCAACTCCAACAACACCTTCAATTTTGGCACTCTGTGTCATAATCCTGTTTTGTGTTTCTTTTGAAAGATGTTGTGCTGCATGTATTCTTGGATCACTGCCTGTTGTAGAAAAGGAGATAGGTGCACCGACTTGTGTGGGGCTGGAGCCAGGGGTAAGGACAGTTGTAGCCTCAAGATTTTTGCCATCAGTCTGGGAGGAACCTTTTTGCTGATTGATTGTTTGTCCTTGTTTCTGCATGAGCTGTGCTTTCTTCATCATCTCCTCATAGACCTCCTCAGCACTTTTTAATGTTTTGTCAGATGGTGACATTGCTGATGCCTTTTCTGTTGGAGAGTAGAGCGATGTGAAAGTTGGAAGATTAAATTCATTTCCTGATTTGTAAAGTTTTCCGCCAATTATCTCAAACCCTTCTGCCTCAGAGTCCATTGAAGGTGAGTATTCAGAACAGGATGATCTATGCAACTCCTCCATCTCTGCAGCTTGTCTCAGCTCTTCTGTTGGCGATGCATCTTCAATGGGAGAGAGATTACTGGGAGGTGTTTTGGACCTTTCTCTGCGTCTCTGTGCCCGTAGCTCCTCTTTATCCCGCTTCGTTTTACGGGCTGTACTTCGGATTCTCTGTTGTTCTAGATCTCTCATCTGCTCTTGTTCCCTAAGCAGTTCCTCTTCCTCTCTGAGCTCATCTTCCTCGGAAGAGTCCTCAATAGTGGGCAGCAGTGGCCCATGGGAACGATGCCGAGCCTTTCTCTGCTGCTTTGCCTCTTCTAGCCGTGCCCTACGACTAGGGCTGCTGTCGCTGTCATCCTCCATAGATGATACAGATGTGGGGGATGTCCCAGAGGTGTAGCTGGGAGTGGTGGCTGGCAGAGTGGATGAATATTCTCCCTTTGACCGCTCCTCAGGAGAACCAGTCAGACTCTCCATCTCTAGCTCTGGTTCTCGTAGGTCATGCTCAGTACTGAGCTCCATTTCTCGGTTGTAGCTGTTGGTGTTATTCAGCTCAATGGTCTTAAAACGCCGAAGGCCTCCAGCCATAACAACATCTTCTTCTTCATTAGCCTTATAAGCACCATCTGATGCCTTGGTGTCTTCCTCAAAGCTGTTAGAAGGATGAGTGAGTCGCCGTCTCTCTTTGGTCAAATCCCCACTACTCTTCGGTGCCTTTTTAGTTTTCTGGTTTCCATATTCTTCCATTTCTTCTTCATCAGCACTCATCTCCATTATCTGCCTTCTCATATAATCTTCATCAGTTGTATCTTTATGGGACTTTTTCTGTCTAACAGGTAAGGGCGAGAGACCACTTTCACTACTATCTTCCACATAGTCATGTCGAAGTTTACAGCTAAAGTCATCCTCTGATTCATCCCTTCCAGCATCATCTTCAGGGCTGTATTCTCTCTCCTGCCCAACAGACAAGGAGTGAGGCCTGTGCTTTGACTCCAGCAGAGGCTTCATTGAGCTCTCCAGCTTGGTGATTTCAGAGGGGATTGAAGCACCTCTTTCACTCAGTTTGATCCCTTCTTCTTGAATCTGACCAATAATTTCCCCTTGAGAGCTGGAGATCCCATCTGAAGAATATCCAGTGTCACTCAAACTCTGCGTACTTGATTTGTTGTAATCCTGAAGGCAGAAAAAAAGACAGAAAAGAACAAGAGAGGTCAGTATAAAAAAGAGAGCATAATTTCACCCTAAATTAACTCATCGAAAGGTCTATTACAAGCTTCAGTGCACACTTTATATTCTACTTTTCCATCCAGCTCATCAGTACAGACACTTCTATGAGCATTTTTTAGCTAATTAGAAGTGAAATTAATTTACTACACATAGTACAGATGAAAGCTGAATAGAACTGAAATAGACCTTTATAGTTGATATACTGTATACATATATATACAAACAAACATTTTACAGTATAAAAACAACTGCTTAAAGTCATACCACAGGCTAAATTCAACCCAAATGTTCACCATGTATGATTTTTCACTTCCTCAAAGTAACTCGTTCCAGAAAATAAAAACTCCTCCATATTATTTTTTGAAATTTTAAAAAACAGAAATTATGATAAAATATTCACGCTCATAACAGTTTTTAGGTTTCAACCATAATCTGATGATTTGGATTGAGTTTGCCTTTCAGAAATACATACACAGAGATGGATAAATACATTGACACATAGTGAATATAACAGACAGTGGAACATAGAACAAGAGACAGACAAATGTCATTTGGTACCATGCTTGATTTCCATCTTTGACACATTCTGTATTGCATTCTTCGATTCGCTGAAGAATAACAAACATGCTTGGAATGCTTAAAATATCATTGCAAAGTGTCACAGTGAACAAAAAGCTTGCATTTGTTACGAATAAAAACAAATCTATAACCAGGCAGACAAAAAAAGTAATGATGATGATGATGATGATGATGGGAACCTAATGATTCTGACAGATATACATCTTTTTTTTTTTTTTTACTAAAGGTGTAATAATGAAACATGTATGCAAACATAATAAATTAAGGACTAACTGTTGA
Organism: Salarias fasciatus; assembly: GCF_902148845.1. Taxonomy (NCBI): domain Eukaryota; kingdom Metazoa; phylum Chordata; class Actinopteri; order Blenniiformes; family Blenniidae; genus Salarias; species Salarias fasciatus. The sequence goes on from NC_043749.1 coordinate 15,076,305, forward strand.
TGATAACAGTGCTAACACCTTGAACAGTACAAAAAAAAAGAACTAAACAATATAATGGTGATGTTGATGGTTGACGGATTGAGCAAATGTTTCAAAGGATTTGAAAAAGGCTTTAACAAATATAAAAGTAATACAAAAAAACTGACATATGAATACTGCAATGGTTACAATTATTTGAATGGAGCAAAACAAATCAAAGTGATACATCAAAAAAGAAAAAGATAAGGCGGAGAGGTTGCAGGTAGCTCACTTCGTGGTGTCTTGACTTCAGAGTGTCTTCGTCTATCTTCATGTCTTTTGGAGAAGTGACAGTCTCTGATAATGCCTTCTTCGGTGAGGCTTTGACGTCTTCTTTTAGAGCTTTAGATCCAACTTTGTTCTTCTCTTGGCTTTGGGGTTGCTTGCGTGCCTGGTTGTTACCTGTGGGTTTAGACTGAGTGGGTGCTGATTTTGAGGCGGCGGATGATGCCTTGGCATGGTTGGGTGCAACTTTACCAGGAGTAGATGAAGCCTTGGCACCAGGGGGATGAGAGGGGCCCTTAGTCTGAGCTGAGGGCTGAGCGGATCCTTTTGTCTGGGTCGGCCCTTTGGGCTGGCTCGGGCCCTTTGTTTGACTAGCAGGCTGAGAGGGGCCTTTACTTTGTGTATGCGGTTGATTAGGACCTTTGACTTGACCAGGTCCTTTACTCTGAGTTGGTGGCTGTGTCTGACCCTTAACTTGAGGGGATGGCTGTGCTGAACCCTTAGGTTGAGGGGTGGGTTGGGCAGAAGCCTTGGTGTGAGGAGAAGCCTGGCTGATCCCCTTTGTTTGAGGGGCAGGCCCGGCCTGTTTCACACTAGAAAGAGGGCCACTTACTTGGGGACACGCTGGTTTCTGTTGTGGTTGAGGACCTGAGGCCCTTGGCCCTGATAGTTGATTGGGCATTTTCTGCTGAGGTGGCTGTTGATTGGCTGGAGCAGGTAACCGTGGCGATCCCATGGGCTGTGCAACAGGAGGCGGAATATCTCCCAGGCTTCCTGACAGAGCTCTCTGAGTCTGGCAGTTCAGGCATAGCCATTCCTTCTTCTGAAAGACAAAAACAAATAAAGCAAAATCAGTAATATTGTTACGGTAAGTAGTCAGGAGAACATGACATCTTCACAGTATGCATGATCATGAAAATAAACTCCTGAAAAAGGATGAAAAAGGATGAACAGATTCAGTTTTGACATAACATGAACAATAGGTTACATCCTACAGTTTCATTCAGAAGTAGTTTTAATCCGCTTCAAAATATTCATTCATTCATTCATCCATCTATCTTCAAGACCTAATTTTCACAGACAAGGGCTGCAGGGTCCTGGAGCAGATCCCAGCCAAGTCAGGACCAGGGCTGGCATCAGATGAACATGCCATATGCAGTAATTTTGTCGAGAATGGAGATGGCAATATCACTTGCAATAAACACAAGCACTTAATAAAATGCAGATGCCTTGTACTTTGAGGATTGTCCTGTTTTTTTCATTGATTCCATTCACATTCTGGTAAAAACTTCCAGGCAGCAGTGTTTTTGTTGTTTTTGACTTCTGCTCTGTAAGACATAATTTTGCAGTAATGAAATGAAATATGATCTGTTTTTCAACACAGTGCTTTATTTTGAAAATGGTCAAAGTCATGCCTTTTTGTGAAGCAACTTCCCATCTGGTCTGGTCTTCTTTAGGTAACCTAACATTGCTCTGGTGAATTAAAGACATTTAGTTTTCGTGCTACAAACCATCATAGGTAGAAACAGGTCTAAAATGACCAGAAATCCCTTTCAGTGCGATGTGCACTCATGGCACACCAAAAAAGCTACACACACAACACATTTCACTGAAAAAGTGTTGATAAATTCACTGCACAATTAATCGTTTGTATTGTTGTCAATTTTACTCGAATGTGCAGAAAAGCTATTCACTGCAATTGCAGAGTACTTGTGTCAGTACTACATATTTCAGAGAGCTTTTTGTTTTCGCTGGTCAGACAGAGATGGAAAACTCTGGAATTTTTCAAAAATATGCCATTAAGGTCCAAAAGTTTCTGTTATAAGATAAATGAATAAAAACACAATGAAAGTTTACTCTTTTCCCTTGAAACCATTGCATCAACCTGTCCTGAAGTTTTAACCAAGTTGTCATAAATCTTTTTTCATAGCTTTCTTACTTTTCTCTGTCCGTTTCACCATCATGATCCTCACTAAGCTCTCTTCACTTACTTTTGGACATCATTAACTTATCTTGACCTGCTGGGCATGCAACTAAGGCAGTAAGGCTTCACTCTGGACACATAGACTGCACACATATGTTGACATGCAGAGCATGAAGGCAAATCCATTAAACATTGCTGCTTAGCAATGCTTTAGCTTTAACATATGTGTACTGCACATATTGATATTGTGATGATAATATATTTATGATATATTATGCAGCCCGAATCAGGACTCACATCTGTGATCAATTTAGTCCTATCATAAAACACCCATCTCATACAGGAGAAAGCTGGGAGCATCCGCAGAAAACCCCCACTGTCACAGAGAGAATATGCTAAAGTGAAACACAAAAGCTTCATCAGCCAGCAAGTTCGAATCGATACCGTGTGGTGAAGGTTCGACCCACAGCACTATGTTATGAACAAAACAAGACGCATTTCGCAATTTGGCCAACATAATGACATTTTTTCCCAGAAGAAAACAATCCTAGTCGTTCTGTTTTCCAGTTTGGAGCTCACTGATAAAAGCTAAACTCACCCATTTTAGGTTTTCAGCTCAAGGGCAAAGTCAAGCCAGCATCAAGAGATCTAAAGCAACAGCAGGTTCACTGATTGTGTCCATGCAGTCGTCTACCCTGCAATGATTTGATCAACTGGAATACTACAAGTTATGAAAGCATCATGAACAGGGCTCAACAACAACATTTTGGATCACTGTGACCAGACATTATGGTGAGTGGGTTTCCAGATGTTCCTAATGTTACTGAACATCTTCACTATCTGTGACATTTTGTTGTGAATTAGCATATTATCTGATTAATGTTCACTATGGTGTGACCATTCATTCCCAAAAAGAGATTCACAACCTTTTTAAATGTTAATGACAGGAGTTTAAATATCTCTATTAATTTTCCTTTGAAACATTTCATTGATTGTTATATCAGAGTTATCAATTGCTTGCTCTGCTAATCCTCTAAGACAGCACAGCCTTCAAGCCTGTTTTTGGTCCACCATTCACACAATTCCTGACCATTAATGCACGTCTCTCTCAGTCTCTTTCTATTTCTTTCTCTTCACGTACGCAGGCACGTAGGCACATAGGCAGTTTTTCAACTTCCAATTTCAGAACAAGTTTGTGCCTGCAGTTTCAGTTTCATCCATGGACATTTTTACTATCGTTTCTAATTGAAATGAACTCCTTGAAGTCCCAGGTCCATTTCTCTCTCTCTGTGTGTGTGTGTGTGTGTGTGTGTGTGTGTGTGTGTGTGTGTGTGTGTGTGTGTGTGTGTGTGTGTGTGTGTGTGTGTGTGTCATACTTTTTTCACTTGTTTGTCTTACTCGCTTTTTGACAGCCTGAATAATCTCCTCTTTTGTTCCTTCACCTTGTCTGTCACCACTGTTTGCACTTTTCTTTTTTTCTCAAGCAACTCATTCCTGTATTTTCCCCATATTTTGCAAATCAGTCCACACCGCCACATCTGCTGATGTCGGGAGACGAGAGACAGAAAACCTCAATCAAATTGGTTGGGAAGACTTGGCCAAGTTACAAGTCGTTTCCCACTTGCTTTTAGAGGATGTTAAATGTTGAGCTCTGATCATATGTACCATCAGTCCCAGTTTGACATTAGCAGGATTTAGATGAAAACAGATTGTGTCAAGAGCCAATACAAATATTGCTTTTTGTTGTTTTCATCTCTTTCATCATACTGAATGTGTTTGTTAAAAGCAAAACTGCCCTTGAAAAAAAATAATTTCTCAGAAGAATCAGATGGCCTGAATTGATCAGATACATTTTAGCAGCTTTTGACACTGCAGAGAAACTACTGAAGTCAAGAGCCTATTCAGTAAGTTTGAGCTTTGAAGTGGCGGGATTGCCAGATGGCTTTCATTGGCAGACCACTCAGAAAATTGAATCAGGTCAACCTGACTTGGTCTCATGTCCTGGAAGATGTTTTGCTTCTTATCCAAGTGGCTTCATCACTTCATGCTGCTAGTCAAGGGAACGGCATGAACGGATGAAGCCACTTGGATAAGGGGCAAAAGTCTTCCGGGGCATGAGACCAAGTCCAGTTGGCCTGATTCAGTTCTCTCTGTAAAGCCTCCTACCTGCTCAAACAACAATATGCATCGACATATTTCACTGAGAATGTGAAGAAAAAAAAGTGTTCAGTCGAACAGCTGAACAACCCTTGATAATTAACTGCACTAAACTATGCCTAACAATTGGAATCTTACTGGAATGTATACACATCACTCTGCTGCTATTCCCAATGATGAATTGGTACATGCACATAAATATCTCTGTTAGTCAGAAAAAAATAAATCAAAATGCTGTTGCTTTTTGAATGGTCATGGAGAGCCAAGGACTCCGTATAACTAGGCTGAACAACTGAATATCTGAAAGCCTGTCCAAACAAGGCCTTTCATCTCGTTGAGAAGACTTAATCATTTGACAACATTAAGCACTCTCAAACAGGGTACACAGAGGATGGGTGCAGTGTGAATACAAATTAACACATCTGTTATTAGATTGAAGGGGATGCAGCAGTCATTAGACCTTTTATGGAACCCACAGCAAAGTCTCTGTCTGCAGGGGCAGCGTTTGCCCTTGACAAGTCGTCTTATTGAGACCTGTGTTTGCTCAGTCTGGAGTTATGGACACTGACAATGCTTAAAAATCAATGACAGAAGCCATCGAAGACAGGATATTAACATAAACAGATTCAATTTCAGGTCAATGGAACAAATCATTAAGGCCGCTCAGTGAGAGGCAATGGTTATATTACAGGTTATGAAAACCGAAAATCGAGGTGAGGGCACCATGTTTGTCACAAAGCCCTCCGTTAATGATAATCATCTCTATCTGAGGCCTGAAGACGGAGCGTGTTGTGCCACGGGCTTGTGTGACTCCACAAATGACCTCATAGACATCTCAACTGGTGATTACCATCCCTCCAATAAATCATTTCTTATATTGATGTCATATTTCAAAAGTGAATAAATAGAGGAGATAGAATTTAACAACAAGCCAAGTAACAGCTAATAAATAAAAACAATGCAGGTGTTCAGAGCCTGTATCAGAGGGCATCTTTACCACGGGACAAACAGTCAAGAGTATACTTGTAGGTGTATTGTTTTCTTTTGAATGCCTTTGCATTTACTTCACTTTCCAACAATCAAATGAAAGCAGTCCTCATGAGTTGTTGGGAAGATGTCACTTCTATGAATCTTCAGCCATGGAGGGTAGCCTAAAGAGGACATCCTTGGTTACATAAAAAAAACAAAAAAACAAAAAAAAAACAATACAAACACCACGATTACAGCCAAAACAAAGAGGGATTGATTAAAAGTGACAGTCATTTAGTGAGAGCAGGACACCACAAAACAGATCTCCGTTTGGAGAGCTGGAAAAAAAAAAAACGAATTTGACGGAGGAGTCTCCAGTGGAAAGGTTTAGGAGTTGAACACATTCTGCCTTTTCTAATCCCTTCAGACTAAATCTTTGTGGAGACAATGATCACGCCCTGTGTGAGCGAGAAACTGATTATTTTCTCCTTCGCAGGGCCCCTGGTGGGCCCTCCGTTTGGCTCACCATGAAGGGTGAAACACGCCGCCACAAAGCATTTTCACAATTTGTCCAGTTGAGCTGATTTGTGAACACTAAATAATCCACAAATAATGGTTCGTCACATGCTGTTGTGGGCGGCAGTAGACAAAGCTACAGCTCTCGTGTACCAGAGGAGGATGAGAAAGTGTGAGGAGGAGGGTGGAAAAAAAGGCAGGAAGGAGAAGGTGCGAGGAGAATAATCTGAATAATGATGGGAGGGGAGACAATGGCCACAAGAATTTATGCTCACTGAGTGAATCAGTGTTACCACAGAGTCCCTTGCAAAAGTTATTGGCAGATGTGAGCGCGCCATAAAAAAAAAAAACAATTTAAAACCAATCAGAATTTTCTTCTTCACCAGCTAGTCATCAATCAACTTTGTCTTAACTCTTTTGTCAATAAACTGTCATTTGCTGAAGATCAATTTCATCCTGATGACCATGGATATATTTTCTGTACATTGTAGCCTACCCAAAAACATACTACACCTCATGTGGCCGTTGATCAATACAGTATCACGCACTGACACAGCAAACATGTAACCTTATGTTAACTCAATCAGAAACCTTATGTAATACGACTAATAAATTATGCAACTCTTTCCTTTGGGAATGATGCCATTTGAATCATGAATATTGTGAAAATATGCAGTTCACCTTGAATAATGGTGCTGTAACCACAGCGTGGGCAGCTACAGATAAAAGAAGATAAAATAAGACCCTGGCAAACACTCGGTCAGGTTGAGAACTCTTTCAATGACGGCACGAACCAGAAAGGAAAAATACCGCAAGGTACTGACTTAGTTTGACAGAGTCAGACTCCGAAACACGAAAAGCTGAAATGAATGTTACGCAATCCAACTCAACGAAGGCTGACATGGCGAAATCATTTAAAATCCATGTGCAGCATGCTATGCTTTTGTGTTCATGATGTAAAAAAAAAAAAAAAAGCGCTTTCTTAACAAGTCCAAATCCTCCAGGAATCTGTTGTCTGAAAAAAAACTAAAACCACCAGGAATGGTTGGAGCCACTGGCCTGCCAAACAGACAGACTTGCTTTGTTTTCATATCTCTCAAGTGCTGTACTGAGAAGCTATATATAAACAGGTGCAGTAGTCTCAGAACTGGCCATCTGTGCCGCTTCTTTCACGTCAAGCGACTGTGTGTTTGTGGACAGCTAGAGCACACTCAGACCGACACACAGCTACCCAAGTTACGCAACAAAAAATACAGTGAATAGTGTGTGTGTATGTGTGTGTGTAGTCAGTGCACGTATGCACATATGTTAGCAACATTAACCAACAATAATCAGCCTGGGAAGTTTGGTCTCCTTTCTTTCAGCCTTGGCAAAACCACATTCAATTTTCTGTTTCCGGCATCCTCACAAAAGCCAAAATCTAATTAAACGGCCAGAATTAGGTACAAGTGAATTTTTTTTTTTCCATTTCTTTTTTTTTCCAGTTGACCAAATTTCTTCCTGCCTTGTTGGCATTGCCAAACTCCCCATCTTTGTTCCTGAATCAGCATAGCATCAGTGCGTGGGTGAAAGAGAGAGAAGAGCGAGGCCAAACCGGAGCAGGGAGTAGCAAATTATTCATGTAGAGTGCTTTAGCTTGTACGGCAGTGAGCGGTGTGGGCCGCGTTTCCCACCTCTACCCACACGGCGTGGAGAAAATCAGGTCCGCGTAAAAAGACTGCACCTCTGTGCTGCCGAGAAAACAGCGGCCGGTTCGCAGTGCCCGTCTCCGGCAGCTCAGCACGCACAAATTAAACTGCAGCCAAAACTACAAAGGAGACAAGTAATGAATGTCTTTTTTTTAAGCAGGAGAGAATTAATTTTGTAAACATTTTTGTTTTTTTGTTTTTTGCAATCATAAAGCGACTGAAGCCGCTTTGTTTTATCTTAGCATCCGCTCTGTGTTTTTTTAGGGATTTGTCAATGAAGCACTGTGTGTGTGTGTGTGTGTGTGTGTGTGTGTGTGTGTGTGTGTGTGTGTGTGTGTGTGTGTGTGTGGTACAGTTGTATGGCAGCAGCCTCCGTTTGTTAGTGGATCATCCTGTTAGTGAATCTGGTAACCTCATTAAATGGCAGGAGGTTAACGTGTCTGCAGAGTGGAGTGTGTACTTAACATCAGCCCTGATCTGTAATTCGGATGCAGCTGACAAGACTACACGCTGTTATCTAAAGTTTATAGCCATCCATTGTCAGAGTGTAAAGTTTGTTCTTAGCTCCAACAAGAAAAGGAAAAAAAGTGCAGTTAGTTCATGTGTAATACAGTCGTCACTTTCTTGGAACAAGAAACACAACTTTAATTTCCCTGCTTAAAGGAATACTCCACCCAAAAAACGATTTGGCCTCATTTTCTACTCACCCTCATGCTGAGAAACACTCTGGAGCACTTTTTTGACGTTTCAAATGCAGTTGGAGATGTTTGGGGATTTTCGTTGTCAACAAACAGGGACCGACAGAGCCCGACAGAAAAAATGGTCCATAAAATCCACAAAACGTTCCCATTTTCCTTCATACTGCTCGTCCGCTGTAATCCAAGTGTCCTGAGCGCGTAACGTCCATAATTAATTCTTAACGAGGTCATTTAGTACATTTTAAGAGCCCAAACAGGGCGCTCTCATACAGCTCCATTGCATGTCTGCGCGCGCACCCTGAACTACGGAAGCCGCGGCTTGCGCGTTTTCAGCGACTACTTTTCTAAATTGCAAGCGTAGAAGAAGAAGTTCCGCTGTTTATATTCTGCTGTGAGTGACCGAGCTGTGGACAATCACAAAAGTGATTGGCTACTGTTTTAAAGCTTTGAATTCGGTGTCCTGCTGAAAGGGCACAAGCGTGTTGCTTGGTCTGCCGCGGCTTCCGTAGTTCAGGGTGCGCGTGCAGACATGCAATGGAGCTGTATGAGAGCGCCCTGTTTGGGCTCTTAAAATGTACTAAATGACCTCGTTAAGAATTAATTATGGATGTTACGCGCTCAGGACACTTGGATTACAGCGGACGAGCAGTATGAAGGAAAATGGGAACGTTTTGTGGATTTTATGGACCATTTTTTCTGTCAGGCTCTGTCGGTCCCTGTTTGTTGACCACGAAAATCCCCAAACATCTCCAACTGCATTTGAATCGTCAAAAAAGTGCTCCAGAGTGTTTCTCAGCATGAGGGTGAGTAGAAAATGAGGCCAAATCGTTTTTTGGGTGGAGTATTCCTTTAAGAGAATGAGGTTATACAACCAATCGACCAAAATAAGACTCAAATTTTCTAAAAATGTGAATTTGACTGGACACTATATTATTTTTTAGGGATACTTCTTATGTGAAGGCAAATGTTCAGTAATTTGCTCCACTGAGGACATTAAAAGCTACGTCTTGAGTGTAACATTTTAGTTTCACTTCCGACATCCTAAAAGTATAATTTGCACAATCTATAAGGAGCTCAAGAACAAATTGAAACTGTAAATAAATGTACAGTTTTAGATTTAATACATGTGGACTTTTCAACTTTTACTTGATTGAAGAGCTTCAACACTTCTAGTTTTACAATTCTTTCAATGCAAGTGTACTTTTTTTTAAATAATATTTTTGTACTTTTTCTGTCTGCAACAGCACAGATTTTTAAGTCATTCACAAAAAAAAAAAAAAAAAAAAAATCACTTTTTTTTACCTCCAGAAAAACACTAGCAGATTTCCTTACTGGTTTCCAGATTGCAGAGTAATATCCAATTTTTACACTGGTAAAAAAAAATCCATGTTGTGACGCACAGTTGATGAGTTTCCACATTCAATCCGAAGAGTCACTAATTGAATGGCATCAGCTCTGACTGCACCTTCGGCTGCCATTTTAAGACCCGCCTGCTGGCTGGCAGTTTGTATCAATTGTTTCGAGACCGTTCTTGCATTCATTAGTTCATACATCCCGGTTCGCATCCAGATTTTAGACCTTCAGCTGAAACTAATGAGTAAATCAGTCTGCCCCACGTAATGCTGACAGCTCAGCTAATGTGTCATAATAGCACGGCTATGTGCACAGGCCAATTAAAAGTACTGCAACAGCTACTTTTCTCCAAGTAGTAGTTTTTAATTGAAGCAACGAGAAAAACAACCGAGCCAATGTGGTCACTGTGGCAAATTACTCATGTTCAATGTTTTCCACAGTATGTTTGTATAAATCTTCATGTAATGCTGCAAGATTGTCGAGATCTTTATCTGACTGTTTTATTGTGATTTCATATTTCATTGTTGAACGGTCGTGTACTGAGCTCTCCCGTCCCTGAGAAAAATATCAACCATCTTTTTCAATATTTGTACTTCTGTTCAGCCGTTATTACATCATATATAGTCAGAAAATGACCTTGAGGGCGATCACGGTGCCCTCAAAGTTTCACTTGAGAAATATTACAGCTGAAGCAGAGGCTGACAATCTGTTTGAGGCAGCAGGAAAAATAAGAAATATATTTTTTTCTTAGTATGGAGCTGAGAGAGGAGAAGCGTGCGTTAAAGCTGGCTCTGCCATGACAGACAGAGGTGAGTACCGTGAACACGGGTGTAGTAATGCTTCATCCCGTCAGCTCACAGCCGGAAAAGCTGCCCTTTCACTGTCAAAATAATGAGAGATTGAACACTGCAGGTTACCACAAGGAAAAGGTCAGAAAGATTGATCCCATTCTCACAGATTGATCCTTCTCTCACAGAGTTTGGCGAGACATTACAGCCCTGATCACTCATAACGTGTGTGTGTGTGTGTGTGTGAGTGTGTGTGTGTGTGAGCTTGTACGTGTCAGGCAGTATTACTGACCATGAAGCAAAGTACATTAATGATGTCGACTGGAAAATCCTCAATGACCACCGAGGCTCTGAGCACCGAGCCGAATGAAAAGTAAGCGGTTCTCACATGGGGCCGCCGTGAATTATTTTCCAATGACGTTCACCTGTCTGTCTTTGTTAGGAAAGATCAAAAAAAAAAAAAGATATTAGGAGCTGAAATGAAAGGAGCGAGAAAATCAACCACGCAGAAATAGCAGGTGAACTCAAGGCTGGATGGGTAATAAACAAAAAACAAGAAATGATCAAATTCATTTTCAAATTCTCACAATGCTGTTTTTCACAATTCCAAAGAAAACTTAAAAATATCTTACAAACAAGCACAAACATTACATGTGGTTGTAGTGAAATCCCTTTGAGAAGCAGTTATAAACTCAGCACTGCTTCATTATCACATTTTAGTTAATTAAACAAAAATGTTCTTCTAATTCCCAAAGCTGTCAGTTTGAAAGCCCGCCTCGGCCTGTCTGTGTGTCAAAGTGTCCTCAGACAAGACACACAAGTTTTCCCAGTTGGTGCGAGCATCTTGCGTGGCAGCCGTCACTACTGGAGCGTCGGTGTGTGTGAGTGAATGGGTGAATGTGACCAATCCTGTCACGCACATTGAGACTGCTCAACTGGTAAAATATGCTATATGAGTAAAGCCCTATTCAGTAATCTACAGTTTTCCATACATATGTTGTGAGAAATGCCCTTCGTTCCACAAATAGATGGGGAATTTTCTATAATTCAATCTGAAAAGGTGCTGAAAATGAAAGGAAGGCAGTAGATAAAGTATTTTCTTTTTTTGTTTTGTAACTAGAATATTTACATTCACATTTAGAATGTTTTTCTTTCTGTCCTATTTCTCTCTTAACAATGCAGCGCTGCACGTCTCGCGTGTTTTTCTTTTCTCTCCAGGATTCAAACAAAAGGTCATGTTGTTCGGCGGCTCTACTAAGAATCCTGTTCACAAATCACAGACCTTGTTTTTGCAGTTTAGACCATCAAGACACAATCGCACAGAGGTGATATTTACAAGGAGGGGAAAAAAAAAAAAAGTGCACAAAGCACAGCCAGAGAAATGAAGAGTCGAGGCCGCTGCCGGGAGAAAGCTTGAATGCGTCCTGCCCATGGAGGGAGCCAGAGAGTGCACAATTTCATGGAGAGCTCTGAAGCCCCATGAGAGCAAACACGCCCCCATAACAACACGAGCGTGCAGAACTGAAAAAAACAAACAGCGTGCTCAAAAAGTCAGATTCGAGCATCCTACTCAATACTGCTCTTGAAGTAACTGAATTTGGCTGCATCCTTTACAGCAGCTGTTTTTTTTTCTTCTTCTTCAAATTCTCCTCTCACCTCTGATCCCCTGTGTAAACACTGGTGACAGACATACACCCTCGTCCCACTCTGCCCGTGACACACACACACACACAAACACACACACTGGAATACCTTCATATTGCTGGTCAGAAAAGGGTGAGAAACACGTGTGCGGGCAGCGCCGTGGGCTATCTGCACAACCTCAGTATTCCTGTCCCACTGTCAGTCAACTCACTGAGTCTGTCCCCCACATGGTTTCTCTGCCAGGAACCAGATCTCAAGCTGTGAGCAAGAAATGTCAGCTGTCATGCAGTCCCATAGCTCTCTGAGATATAATATTTCAGGTGCCCATTACCAAGCGGGAGAGCTGAGTCCCTCCCCCCCGTCTGAGGTAGTCTTACATTGACACACTTGTGTGATTTTCATCCCCAGTGTCTGAGTCCGTCAGCATGTTGCGGCTGAAACACGAATGCAGAATAAAGCCTGATGCCCAATGCGTATGAGTGCAGTGAAAGGAATTTAAAAAGGTGGCTTAGATACAATATCAAACAAAATGCATCGATATGGAAGTGTGATACTTGTAAGCCTGTATGTATATTTAACCCACAGGAATGTTCATTTACAAAGTTTTTGATCATTGGTGGGTTTTTATCAGGTAAATAATGATTTAGTCCAATGAACAATACACACACACATATGGAATCCACATATCAGATAACACATTCAATTATGTCAAGCGTGGTTAAATGTGACATTTGACTGTAGGCACTGTAAAACAACCAAAAGAACGGTTATATATCACTCATGTACAATAGGCATATTTCCAGGAAAAAAGTTCCAAATGTGCTCTTTAACACCTTTATCGTCTACAACAATATTAAAATTCTATCTACACTTCTCTAAACACTCTGTTTTTCACCAGAAAGCATCAATCCATCTATCATCTACGCTGATTTATCCAACTGATTCCAGTTTGGCAGCTTAGACCTGGGACACGTCACAGTGTAAACACAGTCACACACAGTCATATTCACACCCGCAGACAATATAGAGTCACCACATCACCTCAAGAGCATGCTTTATTGGACTGCGGTAGAGAATCTGTACACCCAACATGCAAACTCCACACAGAATCCACTCTGAGGACAGTGTGAAAACACACCTGTCAATAGCTATCACCCAAATATATTTCACAAACAGTAAATGTTCATCACGACAGTGATTAAGATGTTTCAGTGTGAATGTTTGAAGGGTAAAAGTATAAATCTTTCTTTTCTTGACTTCAGTATCCAGTAGCCTTGCTCGCTGCCGAGGTCTGACCTGATGTCGATATAATGAAAGGAAGCAATGTGATGCTTCGCTTCTTGAAGTGTCCCGCCACTAAATTACATTGATCCTTTGTACTGTAGCTTCCCCTGAGGCCAGTTACCCTTTTCTTTTTTGTTGCAAAATACGCCAGTCCACACAAGTAGAGATGTGATTGCAACAACATGCACAAGCAAATTAAATATCTGTCACGACATCGTCAAGCCTCATTACTGATTGTGTTCCCAAAAACTTCTAAATGTCAAACTTCATCTCTTGTCCTTCTTATACCGCTGATACCAGAGTAATTCCATAATAGCTTTGACATGCTTCCCATCGAAGCAGCCCTCATCGTTATCGGAATTTTAAGTTATTTTTTGACAGTCCGCCAGAAAAGTATCTGCCACATGAACCTTCAAAGTTACAGCAGAGAACTGAAATTCAAAGGATCGCAATGAACAACAAAGACGGAAATCCTCATAATAATCCTTTGAGTTTTGTGTCTGGCAGAGATTAATGAGGCGTACGACAGAGGAGGTCATAATTAATTCGTAACAAGCGAAGGTCACAGAAGCACAGGGTCAGTGTGAATTATTAACTCGCACGTGAACAAGGGCGTGCTGCCAAGTGGGAATGAACAGGGTGAGATTAAGGTGAGTGGGGAAATATGTCACACACAGTTGGGTGCACAGAAGTGTGGACACACACACACACCTGGCTGCATTTATAGTCTCGCATACCAGTAAATAAAAATAGTATAATAATTGTCAAAGATCAGAAAAATGTCAAGGTTTAATCCAAAACAGGTGACCAGACTTTTTCTTCAGTGAAATAATAAACAGAATAAGACTCAAAGCTCAACAGGAAAGGTTATTCTGCTCAGCCCTCATTTGAGTCCCTCGCTCTAAACCACCGTGTCCATTCCTGTTATGTACTGTCTGAATGAAACGTAGTTTAAGACTGCTAAGTGAGCAGTGGGAAGCGTGACTGAGCACATGTCCCAACAGTGTGCCAGGCTGTGCCACGCCATGCCGCGGCTGTGACAGGTCAGTAAGAGTCAGCAGGTATGTAGGTCAATCCCCCGGGACTCCTTCAATGGGGACACGTGGTGAGGCCTGTGGATTAGGGAGGAAATGAAGGATCATCCACTGAGCAAGCAGGACTCAGGCACAGTCACAGTCACTGGTCTGTGGTCCCACAGCGGACATTCAAGATGAAATTTAAAAAAAAAACACAAGTATATGCTGATGACAGAGGTGTTTCAAGTGTATGAGCAGTTAAATGTAAACAGGAAAAGCTAGTTTACACAACCCACAGATCACGAGGCTTGCAATCCAACGCCATCTCTGCTTCTCCATATGCCACAATGTCCTCAGGCAAGACACTGAACACCCCACCACCACCACCACCACCCACCATCACATCCCCAGCCAAACCCGCCGCCCCCCCGCCTGCAAGTTGCTCCCAATGCATAATGTACTATAATGTACCGTGAGTGATATCAATCTACCATTTACGGTTAGCAACTGCAATTTACAACCGTGCTGCAATTAAAGAAAAAAATAAGGACAGTCAACAAAGGCATTATCATTCAATCTTTGACACGTCAGTCTGCTATGGCAACATCATGGCAATCATCACTGTAAAGATAATTCAGTCTGGACAAAATCAGCAAAACAATCAACTGGCTAAACTACCTGTTCTGTGAAAATGTCAAAGCGAAATGACTGTGTGTGTGTGTGTGTGTGTGTGTGTGTGTGTGTGTGTGTGTGTGTGTGTGTGTGTGTGTGTGTGTGTGTGTGTGAGTGTGTGTGTGTGTGTGTGTGTGTGTGTGTGTGTGTGTGTGTGTGTGTGTGTGTGTGTGTGTGTTGCTGCAGGACATCAGAGTGTCATCTGCCATTAAGAGTGTGTGCCTGTCGTCCCCTCGGGGGCAGAGCAGTAGTGGGTCAGGTCATGTTTCCTGCTCTTTATTTACATATTCTGTCTATTTCCATTTGTTTCAAAGGGGGCAACAGGTGCCCTCTTTATGCCCAGCACGCAGGCGGGCTGTTCAAATCGGTGAGGCAGTTCCATCTCAGCATGGCGCTGTCAATGCATTAAAAATAGAGTGGGTAATGAACCAAAACATTAAAGGACTTCATTAAATTACTGTCTGAATACATGTTCTAATGCATTCTGACTTCAATTCTCATACTTGGACCAACTCCAGCAAATGTACTGTCTGGTATAGGATGTGTCTGTTGAACCAGAGGGGGGAAAATGTTTTGAATTTACCATTATTAATGATATGAACCAATATAATATAACGTCCATCACATTAGGAGTACCACTGGGGTCACTTCTAGGACCACCTTTGTTTTTTATGTTTTATGTTTCTACCAATAAACCAATTTACTATTGATTGCCTTTACTGTATTTAATGTCTTACTGATTTTTATTGTCTTTATTATTGTTTTTATTGTCTTCTTGACTGTGGACATTGAGATTTGCCCACAAATGTAACGTGCGTTATAAATAAAATCCATTATTATTATTATTATTATTATTATTACAATATGAAAGAAATAACTTACAGTGTCTGTGTTTCTTTTGGGGCAAACTGCAGCCTGGACATTTGATGTATTCCTGAGTCTGACTATGTTTTTTTATATTATCTGGGTGTATGAGTTTAACATCTAAAAAAACAGTGAAAAATGCACAGCCAGTTGAGCGCTCCTTTCACTTGTGTGAAATGATGAAGATGACCAGGTACAACATACATGTCATTTTTTTCTTGTGAACAAGACTTCTACTCTAAACCTTGCGGTTCATGAATGTATATTCTTGTTTCAAAAGTGGCAAAAACTCACAAACTTTATGAAACTACTGCACCACCCTAGTTGACCCTTGTATTTATTAAAGGAATATATCATTTTACGGGGCATATAGCGCACCGCTGGAATGTGCAGAAGTGCTGAGTCTTGTGGCAAAAAAAAGTAGAAAGCTCAATATCCCGTCTTTTATACTGCTGTATCCAGCTCAGGGTCG
This sequence comes from Salarias fasciatus, assembly GCF_902148845.1. Lineage (NCBI taxonomy): Eukaryota > Metazoa > Chordata > Actinopteri > Blenniiformes > Blenniidae > Salarias > Salarias fasciatus. The sequence continues at coordinate 15,092,593 of NC_043749.1, forward strand.
AGGGGCACTGAAGCAAATCACAGCCAACAGTGAAGGGAGGGTACAACCTGCGCAGGTCACCAGTCCGTCACAGGGCAAACACAACACACACAAACACACTGGGAGGGACTATCTCGCTATAAAGCATAACAACTGTGTGGCAAAGCACAAATATGTATGAACTGAAATGCACACTGGAGGAGGTAAATAAATAAACTATGACCTAAAAAGCATGTACAGTAATAACTTTAATCCATCGCCTCCACTATGACTAAATATAGTTGAATCATCACCGAGATTCTGTGGATCCACCTCTTTCACCCTTCAAAGAAGCAAAATCTTTCCTAGAGGACAAGAACAATCCGATATCCCTCTTCACACTCGAGGACTTGTAAGACAAACATCCAAAGGACGACTGGTATTTCCTTTTTTTCCAATAAGTCTTTATAACCCAGTTCTGTACATTTACCCTGAGAATATTAAAGATGATTTACTGTGTTTGTTCCTCTGCAGGTTTTCTTTAAAAGCACCCAGAGTGACTGCAGGCGTCTCAGCTCAGATTAGTGAATGCAGTCCTGTTGGGGTCAAACTGTCTGATGCAGTGAAAGCGTCTTTGATGTGTCTTATCTAAACCTTCCTGCACTACCTGCCTCCCGACTCCTTCACTCTTCTCCACCTCTACATGCTTTAATCAGCACTGGGTCTTAAAAGTCAGCAAGATAATAGGATACTGGATCACAAGTTTGCCTGATTGAGATTAAGTCAGATGAATGAGTTAATTTAGAACAATGAGGTCTATCTGCAACATCATATGAAGGATTAGGGATGGAGATTAAAGAGTTATGTTTTTTTTTTCTTTTTTGCAAAACTCCTTGGGGGCAAACAACAGAATAAAGGCAGTGGCATAAAGAAAAAGCAGAGCTGTAAAGATACATCTCCCTTTTCAAAATGTTAATCAAGTAGCAGTCAAAAAAACCTATTTTACACTGTGGTTGGCCGGCGAGCCCAAACAAGTCATGTGTCTCATCCTGTCACATATGTCTTTCCCCAGGACAAGTTAATCAGGCTGTCTCCTCAGCCCTGTTTTATTTCAGACGAGTTTCTATTACTCCTGCCAGGAAAAGCTGCAGCTATCAGCCAAGCAAGCAAAATTTATGTACCTCACGTTAGACTTTGAGACAAGTTATACAATCTGTAACCTCTTGGTGGGATGTGGTACGATGATAACTTTAATGGAACAAGCCAAGGGAAAACAAAATGCCTGTCTGCTAATTCTACTGTAGTCTTACCGATTGCTCATTGCACACGTTAAACAAATAACATTGAAATTTGATTAGCAAGTCTGTAAAGCACCTTAAACAAGAAACTACTAAAAGCTTATCTGTGGTCTAATAGCAGAGATAACCTCATGAGATATCTTATTGGGATGTAGATGTGTGAATCGCATTCACAGTGGATTCAACACACTTGTCAATGAATAATTGGACAGAGAGTATAAATGACATTTCCCCAAAACTACATCAACATCTTAAAATCTAAAAATGATAGTTTGATTAATTTTTTGCCACAGGTATCAGACTTGTTTCCCGATTCAGCTCAATATTTGAAAGATATTTTATTTTTTCCCCCACTGCGCCTTTCCATATCTGTTTACTTGTGAACATTTAGAGATGTCTCTGCGTGTTTTAATTGCCAGCCAGTTAATTCTGGTGTAAATGTGGTCGACTGTTTCTGTTAGCGGTGGAAAATGGCTCATTCATTCACATGGTGAAAATAGAAATCAGCAGCGAACTGAAACCCGGCCAGAGGACACTGGCTTGAACACACACTGTAAACACTGTGGAAGATACCAACGGAGATTCGAACGCTGGTTTGGTTACCAGACAGACAGACTGGCTATATCATTATTTCCACATGTAATTTCTGGAAAAATAAAGTGGATTGTGTGGGATGAGAGCGGACTGGGCTGTTGTATCATGGTCTGTCTGCTTCGCTCCGTGGCGGCCGTCAGGATCTCACCTCTTCACCTCAGGAAACAGCAATATGTTAGTGTTATGACACCCAGCTGTATCGATTCAAGACACCAGATGATCCATCTGTACTCAGTCCACCGATATCACGCCTCCTCAACATCAAACAGACAGAAAATGTTCATACATTTATTTCAGACAGACATTCTAATAATTGCTACAAGAGAAAAAGGACAGAAGATTCTAAAAAAAAAAAAAAAAAACAAACAAACTAGGAAGCATTTTTCCACAAAACAAGTTGGCTGTGAAAAACCTGGTCAGCATCATTGACCCCACAGCAGTGTTGTTGTTAGACAGTTTTTGGCATTTTTTCTTTTGTCTACAATGTTATTATGCATTTTATACTCATCTCCTCAAGCAGGGCATAAACAGACAATTAACCTACTGGAGTTAATGTTACACTCCAATGCTTTCAAACTTGATTTCTATTGCCTTACGGCTGCCTTTTAAATTATTTGGCTATTATTATTTTTAGTTTTAAATGTCTTAAACCATGTTTATACATTTTATACTATTTTTTTTTTCATTTTAAGCAAATGCATTCTAAACAAAGTGTTGCTTGAGTATTCATGTTTATATGAAATATATTGAATTTATCAACTCAATGGATGCAAAATGCTTCACTGCAGAGATTCCATACAGAAATACAGAAAAGATCCTTTTGACATCTTTGCATTTTTCTTATTTATTTTTTTTAATGTAGTTTGGCTCTAAAAGTGTGAAACAGGATGCCACAAAAGACTATCTGTTTCTCAGTGAGTTAAGGCGTTCCTGAGAATGTTAGCATTAGTGAACAGGAGTGTGGGGCAGGCTGGCAGAGGGAAGCGAGTGCAGTGGTCCTCGTCCTCACACTGCCTTTGTGTTTGCTGTTGACTGTTGAAAAGCCACTGTCGCGGCCAGGAGCTCAGACCTGATGAAATTGATATGGTGATCTTGAACGCTGCCCGACAGCTGTGGTATTGAGAAGATTATCAAGGGGTTAAAAGTAATATCTGAGCGATCAGTGAGCTTTATCCCTTTCATTTTGTCTCTCAATCTCCTGCTCCTTTTCAATATATCTCCCCCCCGATGTCTGGCGCTGTTTTCATGTTTACTTGACATACAACCACACGTCTCACTCCTATAATCTCACATTTGTGTCACCAACCTTTTAGTATCTGCAGCCTCTGAGCAAAGAGCACTTTCAACTAACCCCCTCCTTCCTTCCTAATGCCAGCATTAGGGAGTAGTCGCATGCCCGGGGTGCTGCAGGAAAGAGAGCGAGAGCACCGACGAGGAGGCTGAAGTGATGTGTTGAGACAGGAGGGCCCAGCAGCGGCGGTGGGAGGACCGCACTGGCCCACCTCTCTGATTCTGACAGCGGGGATAGACGCCGCGGCGCCACGGGCCTCCGAGCGTCGCTAAAGCTTGTTAGCATAGCCACCAGGCCTTGAAGATGATGGGTTTTGAAGAGGTGATTAAGTCAATGCCGAGGTCTCTTGTAGGCTTCAAAGCACATTTGCGCGCAAGGTGGGACGGAAGGAGCATTTGAAGATGGAACCACAGGGCTGGAAGGGTAAGTCAAGTTCAGTATGGTCACTGTGCTCCTGAGACAGTCATTCATCAAACAGCTGATATCATTGCCCGAGCAGACAAAGCTGGGTGGAGGTTGACCTCCAAGATATCTGAGCAAAACATTGCGGAGTCCTGAAATGCAGCATAAAAAAAACACTCTTTCATTGTAATCTCCAGACACTGCAGAGTTTCCTCTCATACCGTCCCATTTCCTGTCATGCTCCTCTTCACACAGAGGCAAAGCTAAAATTTCAAGCATCTTGAGGAGCTCAAAAGGTAAAACTTCAATGCCAGAAGTTTTCCGGGAGCTTTGACCACGGCTGTCTCGGGGAATCTGTGAGCGACACAAGTTAAGACGAAGTGCATGTAACTCAATCTAAAGCGGGTGGCGCCAAACTCATAGGTCCCAGAGATGAGAATGAGTGGCATTTAAGCCTCCAAACCAGAGAAAGCCATCTGTGCTGGGTGCCACATAATCTCAACAAGAAGCGGTTGTTGTTGTAGATCACATCATCTTCCTGTCACAGTGCAGCAGAGTCACACACAGAACTGGATCACTGTCAGAGGTGAGAAGTCGCAAAAGCACAAACGCTTTGTTACTGCTCCTAAGAAGGCCTGAAAAGAGTCCGTACCTTGCTCCCTCTTTGCTTAAAAGCCTGTATTTTTCTGTCAGCTTTCACACACACAGGTAAGCTGATTATGGCTTCGACTTCCATTTTCAGAACAAGTTGGTGACAGCAGTTTTGGTTTTATAGAATTTGCATCTGAAAGGAACCAGAAATCTTTTGCATCATCGCGTGTCTTCCCAGCATTCAACTGTATTTCAGCTAAAATACATGAAAAAGATAATTAATCTTTTTTACTTTAGTGTCCAAGAGGATATAAGTGCTCTTGATCACTGCGCATTTTTGAATATGAAACAAACGTGACATGTTCTGCTTTGTTGTAAAAATTAGACAAAGGTGTAAAACTATTGTTTCCCTATTACAAGCCTTCAGTACTAATAAAGGCTCCTCACGAGACCGATGCAAAATGGATGTGTCTCAGTTTAATCACCCAATAAGGCTTACTATTCTCAGATGGCACTTGGTTGTGTGGGTGGGACTTTACAATGATGTGCTGAGGTTAAGCACTGTACTCAAGGGGATCACTTCACTCCCTCAACAAGGATTAGTGACACTCAACTATCAGCTCCCTCTCCAAACCCCCCCACCCCACACACACACACACACCCCACACACACATTTTTCTCCAGCATTACTAATAAAGCATACTCATTGACTAAATATACTCACTAACTCACTCTGAAGTACTGATTCACGATCCTGACGGTAATCATAATCTTTTCATGTTAACTGTCTTTTTTAAATACAGCAAGAATAAAGTGTATAAACCCATATAAACCTCGATGCCACATCAGTAAAACAAGCCCGCAAGCAAACACTTGCCCAAACTCTCACACAGGACACCAAACACATCCCTCTGTGTCGCTCTGTGTCTGAGTGACGGCCTCAAAACAGTCTCTCCTACGTAGGGAGGCGCTGAAGTGTCGCTCCTTCTGTTGCGGCTAATTCGAAACAACGCAGCCTAAATTAGAAGCGCTGAGTACCCATGTTGCAATGTCAACTGCAAGCAATTCAAGCAGAAGTAAGTGCCAATTCGATCAATGTGTCAACAGCAAGCTGTCCACAACGGAGGCATGCAGACAGGAGGATAAGGAATACAAAGGGACGGAGAAGATCAGTGGGACGTGCAAAAAGAGGGACACTCTAAACTGGAAAGAGGGACAAGACAAAAAATAAAACCACGTTTTACTGCATGTATGATCTAATGTTTCAATCTGGACGTGTAACATCTCAGTACTACGGACTGAGGTTGAAAAGCATGAACCGATTTTGACATTTTCATCTGAAACTCCTTCAGCACGTGGGCAGTTTTACAGTCAGGCCTCTTACTCCCACAGCTTAGCAGTTTCACATATCTGAAGTGAGAGTGCAGGAGGATGAAGTACAGTAATGAGAGGAAGCATCCCAATGAGCAAGTGTGATCTGTATTTGCACAGCTGAAATATGTCTCTTTTAAAAAGTACCAGATGCTACTGTTGGATTTTTAAAATGGTTGTCGGGAGGAGAATAATAGGCATAGGAAAGATGTCAGCTGTTACAGAACAATTCTTTGTTTTATTGAATATAGTACAGCGTTGCTAGTGGGCTTTATTGGCTGAATATATTATATTTTATCTCTTTATTCATATAAAAATGAAAAAAAAAAGGTTGTAATGTAATATTTGACTCAAATTCAGTCTGTGCAAGTACATGAAACCTATCCGACGGCAGATTCATGTTGAGTCTGAATTCTTGCTCCACTAAGTGCACTATTTAGGCGTACTGTATCTGCAGCGAAGAAAAAAAAAGGAAAGAAAAGAAATAGGAAAGTATTAAAAGGTGGTGAGGAGCTGATTGAGGCCGGGTGGGTGGTTAGAATCTGTGATGGCGTACCATCATCACTTTGGGAGCAGCCAGGCTGAGCGCGGCAGGCTTGGATGCCTGATGCCGCCAGCCATCTGGCTTTGGATGAGACTCCTGAGGGAGACACAGGCCGGTGCCAACCTTCAGAAAACACTTCCAGCGTGTTTGAGAATAAGAATGACACGTTCATCTATACTGTGGCTCCATGTAACGCCGACAACCGTGTTCCTGTGGAGCCGTGACATATTCACAAATACTACATGTCCTACATATGTTCACCGTCGTCCGGCTGTGTCTTCAAGGACGCTGGGCTCATGAGCTAAAAGGAAATAGAAAAATTAAGATCAATACCCTCCGTAATTCAAGATATGGATTTGTTTGGTGTTTTGTCCTCAGCAGCACCTTCAAACTCGACTTGTACGGAGGAATACTTGGTTTTTAAAGGGCAAATGTAATTTCATGACATCTCATGTGTGAACAGCAGAGTTTACTGCATCCCGTGTTGAAAAGATCCAATATATCGTATAGTTACAGCAGCCGGTGTTGTGGACTGTTAAAAAGCCTTTCTTTGCACAGTCTCTAACTATTATTGCCCTGCCACAGCTGTGCATAGTACAGAATGACACTCTCAGAGTGCTTTGGTGTGTGCGACTATAAATATAGTGTCCTGTGGGCATGGATGGCTTTATCCTGCACTGCATTAAAGCCTGAAAGTAAAATAATGAGTCACTGACTAGTAAATACAGAAACAAGATAAAGTTTGTGGACCCTTTAAGCTTTCCTTGTTTTCTGCTTGAATTGTTTATGAAATGTGATTTGATCTGGTCGACAGTCAGAAATATGTACAAAAACTATGAACATAACATTCAGTCAAAACTACTGCCTCAGATATTTTTTGGTCTTTTGTGAACACAACTGTAACACATTCATGCTGGTTTTGGCAATTAGAAAATGGAAAAAGAAATATGCACACTTATATAATATTCTTCATTTTCAGTTTTCCATCCACAGATGTGCATGTGCTCTGTAAGTCTTCAAAGACATCTATTCACCAGTCCATAGATCAACAACAACAACATGGCCCTTGATATATTGATATATTCACATTATGGAATAATCCTGTAAGAGAAAATACCCAAATCCAACTGAGATACGGAGGAAAAACAACTATAATTAAAACAAAACAAAAAAAGATTTACATCAAACATCTCAGACTTTAATATGGGGAAATAAGACGTGGACATCTTGTCAGTTTTGTCGAACAAAAGGATCTGAGTGTTCTGGGACTGCTGGGATATGTGATTGTAAATGTAAAGAGTTACAGATTACAGCTCACAAGATGTCGCGCAGCAGCGCAATAACAATGGAAGGAATAATGTGACCTTTTTTTTTTTTCCATATAAAGTCACAGAGTAGAAGGTAATATTTATTTATCAGTGGTTTGAAAGCGGTCCTTACCTCAGCTCTCTGTTGAGAAAATAAATGTTACGGAGGAGCAGAACAGGCCGCGGCTGAACTTCGCTTTGCTGACACATCACCTGGAAATGCTAATAATCAATTCAAGTCTGTCTGATCTGCTTTAATAAGGTGAGGGAGTGATGATAAGTAGCTGGAAAGCCGTGTGAGGCGAAACAGACAAGTACAGACGAGAGAATTAATCTGCTACTAGCTGTCAGAGAGGTCCAGGTCTGTGTGTGGCAGCCTGAAGGAAAGATATTCAGCTGAAGTGGCAGAGTGTTAGACACCTGCATGTATGCATCTCTCCTCCCAAACACACACACACACACACAAACACGTGGATATACACACTCCATCACACACTGACCTTATGTGACATGTAGAATCAAACACAGCTCTCTCCACTGCTCCACGCAGCATGAACTATTTATAAAGCTCTCCCTCGCTGAATTATTGATGAGCTGTGTTTTCTGTTTCTTTACACTTTTTCTACAGTTCTGTGAGAAATTCAGCCGTTTTAATAATGATCCACCTAGGGCCTGTGTATTCTCATAAATAATGGGCACATTCTATAGCATCATAATAAACACACAGAGTGTGATCTCCTGCCCACATGTGGAAACAGCAACGCTGCTGTTATCTGAAACATAGCATACTGCCTCTACCTGTGCCTGTGCCTGTATACGGTCCTTCAACCTTCAATCGAGTCGCATCCGCTTCAGTAGTGTGAAATGGCTTTTACTTAGAAAAGAAATGATTCGGGGAAATGGATTGACAACCACAAACTAGACTAAGCAGTTTATGTTGTATTTACAACCAAACTCTTTGGAGACGACAATGACACGAGGCTGGTTCTAATCTCCTAATGGGGGAGGAAGGAGTCTCTGAACAAGGACGTCTTATTTACTTAGAGCCGCACATGACTTTCTGCTCTAATTGATGTGAAATATTCTGTCGTGTAACAAACAGTTGGCTTCCTCTCGCTCATTATCCCAGAATCTCACTTTCTTCGCCCTCCTCCCTCTCTTTCACCTCTTTCCTTCCCCTCCTTCTCCATTTCCCCACTCAGACTTGCAGACACTGGCACTCATCACAGATTAAAAAGGGGTTGAATAATTTTTTTTTTTTTTTTTACATGAGCTGTCTCATTCGCTCTGAATGAATAATGCATTGTGTCACTATTAACATGAAAGGAAATGTATTTTCATTAATATTTCCAATATTGTTTCTGACTTTCACAAGTTAAAGTCATTCTTTTAATTGTCGCTGTGAGGGGATATTTCAACAGAGGATGTGACATCGAACCAGAGGAGGCTTGAGCAAAAGCTTTGAACACAAATAATATATTTCTAGAAGTTATTATTTAAGATACAGTTAGATCAATTAGTATACACTGTGGTGTATAGTAACTAAAAGTAACCGTGCATTGCAATGGTGCGAATGTTATGTAATACTCATGAGAGATCTTTCTGTGTGAAGTTTGCATGTTTTTCCAGGTACTCCTGTATAAATAAACATGCTTTTGAGGTTAATTGATAACTCTAAAATCGCCTATGAATCTGAGTCTGTGTGACCATAGTCAGCTGGGACCGGCTTTTTCTCCAACAGCTCAACTTCAAGGAACAGAAAATAAACTGTGAAACAGAATTTAAAAAAAAAAAAAAAAAAAAAAAAAAAACTTCTCATATCAAGTCTTGTTTTTCTAAACTCTTGTGCTGTCACTGAACATTCCCTGAACTGTCAGCAACTTGAAGACTGCTTTGTCGACTGTTTGTTCTTGTAGGAGAACAGAAACACTTCGACAACAGATACCATAATGTACCAGTATAAGTTTAATGCTCCCGCAATTAATATTGTGGAGCAAGTCTGGCAATAAACTGCATTTTTCAAACTATGTACTTTAATCTTACAGTATTACCAGGGCTCTATAAATCACTTTGAGTGGTCTTGCTTTTATAGTCTTTTAAAATGCAATGTTAATGTCTTTTTAATGTCTTAATTTTAATGCATTTCCATGCCTCTGTGAAGCACTCTGTATTGCTGTGTCTGAATTGGCGCGCCGCAATAAAACTGCCTTGCTTCATTATCGACAAATTCCCTGAAACGGCAAATACCAACAATGAATTAATCCTAATTGAGTGTTTCCTGTCTCGTCAAAACCTAAAGTGGTGGAGCTGATTTCCCCGCGCCACAAATGTTCATTATTAACCGAAACTGTTCAAAAACATGAGCTTCAGTGAGTCAGTGGATGACGGAGTTCCTTCTCAGCACTATAACTCGCTGCAGCTGATTCTCACTGCATCTCACTAACATATTAGAGGCTGTTCAACTCAGCATTGTCTGTTGAGAACTACACGAAGCAGCTGTTTTAAGAAGATACTTATCCACTTAAAAGCTAAATGAAAGCCTATTATTCCGACTTGTTTCAAAATACTGAATCTAAGTAAGCCACAGTGTTTAGTGCTCTTTACAAACAGCAAGAGCTGAATGGAGCTTGCATGATCTCCACATGCATGCATTCACGTGTTTTATCCTGGTGCTCCGTTTTTCTCCCACAAAACATATGAATTCTGTGAGTGTGTGAATGTGAGAGTGTGTGACTGTCTCTCTGCATTTGCCCTGTGACGGACAGGTGGCCACAGCCAGAACTGTCAGATCCAGGTTGCAGAAAGTATCAAAGCTGTACAGTAGATGGATGAAACCTCAGTACTTTGTGTAACCCATTGTCTTTATTTTCAAAACAAACTATAAGTCACACCATAAAGGTGCAATGAATTTGAAAACAGCACTTGCTGCAGCTTGGCTGATGAGTGAGTGTAGGATACAAAGTGCTTTGCTTGTAGTATGACTTGTTGAAGAATAAAAAACAAATCGATCCACTGTGCAGCAGAGCCGATGAGAGACACAGGCCGAGCAAGTGATGCCCAGCTGAACGCTGAAACAAGCTGCAACGGGCCGTCAGTCTACTGCTTTGTTGAGAAAATAGTGGACCATGTGTGAAGGGTCGGGTACTTCTGAGTTCAGGAGCAATTCAGTACAACAAGTTCAATCAAATGCAGCTGATTTGAATGAACAAACTGGGGACAAAAAAATAAATGAAAACAATTGCTGTGGAGAGGAGGAAAAGCGACATTGTTTCAAAAAGGGCAACTAGCTCCACTTCCAAGCCAGATTATCAGTAAGAGATTGATGTACTGATGAAAAATGCCTTAAATATGTGAATAATATCCACCCGAATGGGTTGCCTTGAGCCTTGAGCCTCCATAAATCTGATAAACCACACCATAAGTTGAGTTTAATGTGGGATTTTTGGGTGTAAAAAGTTATGGACGACACGGCCAATCAAAAAAACAAACGCTTCAGAAGTTTCATTGCAACTCCAAAAACTTAAGCTGATAATCATTTGTCATTCAAATTCAATGGAGCAATGAGAGGAGGTGTGGCCAGGGTCATCTGACACAGCTCAGACAGACTTTAAATCCGGCCTCGGTGTTGTGGTGACAGAGGTAAAGGTGTTGGACTACAGCGAGCAAAAGGCCAGTTATGGTAATGTCACAAAGCAACTTTATTTACAAGCAAGCAGCTGACTTGGCTTCATTATTTACTGTGATCCATAAATTCCTGCTTTCTGTTTTCATGCACACGTGTTCATCTTTGCTTTCATGTTGTATTTCTTTGTTGTGTTTTTCTTTCAGTTTTTTTTTTTGCCCTCTTCCCTTGTTTTCACTCCTCTGTTGCATTCTCCTGTCCATTCCTTTTTATTTATCTGAGGTTTCAGCAGTGGAGGTAACAATAATAAATAATATTGCTGAAAAAAAAAAAAAACTACTGACAAATGAAATATTCTGGAAGAGGTTTTAGAGAAAGGTCCCTGCTAGTATTAAGAAACCCGTTCAACCGGAGATGCTTCAGGAAACTGTTTGTATCACTTAGCTAAAAATACCTGTGAACCATGACCCTGGCCTGTTACCAGCTCGCCCAGCTTGAGGTTAATGCATTGTCACCCATCACCCAAAAGTGGCATCGGGTGTGTTATAATAGATTTGTGAGTGCAGCGCGAGTGCATACACCCTGACCCCAATGATTCATACTTAAACACAGCTCCCATAAAAACAGGGGAAAATGTTTACAGTTCTATCAGAAATAGCTAAAAAAAAAAAAAAAAAAAAAAAAAAAAAAGGGAAAGTTTGAGGAGATTAGGAGAGAATGACTGTGAGAAATGAGCTATGGAAATCAAGCTGAGCAACCACAACTCAGAGTACAAAGCCTCACACCATGTCCAAATGGCTCTCCCTCACTCCGGAGAGACCCAACCTGCCAGCCTGCATGGGAGGACAAGAAAAACTGCTCACAGGTCTGGAAAGAATGCACCTTATGCTGGATTGAGTTACAGAACCTAGTCAGCGGGGCAGAAACACTTCGCACGTAATAACCGAGTCTTTCATGAAAACAGAGCAGTAGCAGTCTGAAAGTTTTCTGGACGCTCAGCATCTCGGCAGCCAAGCATGAAAGGGACGGCTGACAAACAAATTATCTCTCTGTTTCCATAGCGATCTATGAATGGCCTGTGCTAGTGCCTGTGACAACCAGATGCCTGTGAAGACAAGACTCGCCCATAAAAAGCCAGCGCTCTGCAGCAAGCCTGTTATTACTGCTATCATTCAATTGGGCTTGATTTGCATAATTAAACTCCGTTATTGCCTGGCTCAGGAAGCCATTGCAAGTTTTCAGTTCTTACTAACTGGATTTCCACCATGACACAAATCAAGGACTCTTAATAGAGGAAAATACCCTCAGCTGACCTCTGATTGTGACTAATCAATACTGAAATTATCAATTTCACTGAAGTTTGTCAGACTGTGGTGGCTTTAGACCGCTCACACATTTCTGTCCTGCTGCAGGGGAGAGTCGCTGATGAGGTGAGTCACAGCCCGGACTTCACTCTGCTAACTACATGAAAGGCCCAGAAAGAGCAGAACAGAGCTGGTCCTGACTGAGAAACTCACAGACAGACAGGCTGGAGAGCAAAGAGCGGCCTCACAAGCTTTATATAAAGACATATGTGGAAAGTTGCATACAGAGAAAATGTGAATATTAATAATCTGACTGCAGAAATGATCTTTTCTGAAAACACGATTGAAATCACAGCTTGTTCCTCTTTGTAGAAATGTGTTAATCTCTTCTGAACAATAATGAAAGACTCTTTAAAAAATACCAAGGAACAACAAAACCCACTGAGACACGCAGCCAAAGACAGTGAAGAACCTCAGAGGCAAAGTCAATGCCAGCAACTGCTGACAGCACCTGGAGTCAAACACTTGAATCATGCACACAGGATTCCTCAGTGATTCGTAGCCACTCGTTCCAAGACCAGGCAGCCTCCAAATGAATAACAATAAAACCCACTGAACCGCGCGGTGACACAGCTTTTCTCACAAGAACATGTCAATAATTCATTTAATTTAGTGAATCCCCAGACCTGAAATCTTCTGCGGAGCCGCTCACACTTCGTCACACACATCAGATCGGGGTCTTACCTCGACGAGGTGCGGAGTGGGGTTGAATCCACACATGTTGCACACTTGGGAGTGGCACTGTGTACAGGTGTTGTAGTTGGGTTGCTCTGCCGCGTTGCCTACGTTGAGGTGTGTCTTGCAGAGGGGACAGCAGGGTTGGGATTTGGAGGCGTTTGGGGGAACGTGCTGTTGGTGCTGCTCAGCGGGGGCTCGGGGCCCGTGCTGCGCAGGCTGCGGTCCTGAGGGTTTACCCGCCCCGGGTCCCGGACCCGGAGGCCCTCCTGGCTTTGGGGCGGGTTTTGGGGGCTGCTGTTGGGGTTGAGTAGTCTCAGATATGAGCGTGCTGGCTTGGTTCAGAAGAGATGCGCCGAAGCCAAACAGCTTCCCGAAAGTCTGTTCTGGAGGGGGCGGCTGTCGTGAGGGCGAGCTCCCCGCACTGCGGGTCTGGTCCTGGCGGGGGTGCTGGGGGTGGTGGGCTGGAGAGTTGCGGGACAAATCGGGCTGGGATGGGGCTTTTGCCATCCCGGGGAGAGGAACCGCCCCTGGAGGCAACTTCTGTTGTTGCTGGCCTGGGCCGGCGGGACCAGTCTGTTTGGTGGGGCCAGGCACTGGGTGGGCCTGCGCCGGAGGCTGCGACTGAGGGGGGGCGCTCGTCTGGTGTGGGGCCTGAGTCGGGGCGTCCGGTTTGATCTCTGGGTTTGTGGGATGAGAAGGAGAGTGGATCTGTTGCTGACTCTTGGACCGAGGTGTAGTCATGTCCATCCCCAGTGCTCTCTGCATCTGACAGTTCAAACACAGCCACTCCTGGACCTTGAAAAGACAGAAAAGAACAGAGAGAAGACGTCAGCATTCAATGATTTGTATTCAGTATTCAAGAGTTTTAAAGGGGTTTCCCCAATCAACTCGTAAAGAAGGAGCACAGTAAATGAAGTAAGCTGGTGAACTGCAGGGGTGTTGGTCAAGAACACAGATATTGTTTTCCTCAAAAAGTAACTTCTTTCTTAGTTTATGTGCTGTTCCAACATGACTGGTTGGTCACAGGAGTTTTAATTTTTACAATGCAGTGAACATTTTCTTTCTAACCCCGCCATTCTCCTATAGTGTTTTATCAAATTTAAGACCGAGGGGGACGGGAGTCGATCCCAGCTGACGATAAGCACAAGCAGGGTACAACTTTAACACATCACGACTATATCACAGGGCACACACAGCAAGACAAGCAACACACTTAAATTCACACATACGGGTAATTTAGAGTCACCAATAAACGTCAGACATCGTGTTTTGGAGGTAACTCAACAAACGGACGAATGTGTGAGCCAGACATGTTTCCACTATGCAACACAAAAAAAAGAAACAATCTCTTTGTTTTCAAGCTCAGATCCTCCTGTCAAATCAGATGGATGGATATTGCAGATAAAAGTAATGTGATTACTGCATTACAGCCAGCTCTGGTGGCAGAGCTACTGCAAATAATAAGCAAAAATATGAGCGGGTTTTAATAATCATGGCATCTTTTAAACAGATACAGTAGCTTGAGATTGATGTTTGCATATTCTCTCCGCATCCCCAAAAGGCTTCTATTGGATGACACACTTTCTCTTCACTGTCCAAAGACATCCAAGTAGGATGAACTAAAAACCCAACTACGAGAGCGAATGTGAGCATTCATGTGATGCATTGGCTGCCTTCCACTCATCCAGTGCATGCTGGGGTATTTTCCAGCCGCTCTGAATAGGGAAAAAAATTATGTGTGGAAAATGATTGAATGAAAGAAATTCTCGTGAATGATTTAAAATGTCTCACTGAGGAAGGATTTAAGCATCGCCGTGCCTCAGTATGCCCATTTATTGGTAAACAACATTGTTCCACAAAGAAATGTGTGGGAAATAAATGTGACAGATGGGGTGAACCCTGGACATCTTCAATAAATCATGACTCTCCCTGATTTTGTTGCCTTCCCTCATGTCATTTCTGTGCGTCTCTTTTCTTTTTCGCTTCCTCTTACATTACACAAGATGTTCCCGTCCTCATTAAAATCCTCCCACCAACCCCCTCTTGTTTCTCCTGCAGTTGCCATTTCCTTTATGTCTTTCCTACACCCTTTTCCTTCTCGTTCTCTCTCTGCTCCATGTAGGCATATAAGAAGGTGAAAGTCAGGGAGGCGCTGGTGATGGCACACGGCCACATGCTGTAATTGGCATCCTGGTGCTTCGACAGCTGCCACGCTATTGTAGCTGTCTTGGATTCGTGGCCATTGCATAATGCCTCAATGCATTATAAATGCAGTCACAGAGAGGTTGATGATTGGTCGGAGGTCTTGTATACAAACAGTGAAGGGGGAGGCCTGGCCAGCGGCTTTTTCTTTTGTATCTTTAGGTCAGACTCTCTATTAAGGCCCTGCCAAACTGGACACATAATGACTTTATATGCAACAGTGCATTTTATGCAACATTTGACTTGATGTTACTGTCGTATTAAATGTCTTTGCAGTAAACTGGCAAAGCAGATTGGATTCAAACAAACACATCTGCACTGTCAATTACTAAGTGTCATACCGTTTATGTAATAATTATACAATCTTCAAATAATCCTGGATGTTTCTTGGTGACACCATTCCTATCTGTACCCATAAGAGCTTTTAATGCAAGCCAGACATACAAAATGTAAAAATGATCACAGAGAAGAAGATCAGAAAATATAGGCACTTGTTAAATGTGCATGAAAGGAATGTGGACTTCCTGAAGTTTGTATTTATATTTTACATCAAACCTAATTCATGCCTGAAATATTCAAACCATATATTGAAAAAGTGTTCAATCAGATGCTTAAATCATTTTTACAATACATTTTCAATACGAAAAGGTACAAAACAAGAGTCAACAGAAGAGTGACATATTCCAGATCACAGTTTTTCTTCTTCTGTTCCGTATGGATGCTGTTCATGATGGGAGGAAGAGCCTCATGGCTGAAACTAAAGGAGGAAACATTGATGACGAAGCAGATTTAGAGCAATATTTTCTCAATTTATGGCCATACTTAAAAGAAGTGGTGGATGGCGTGGACTTCAAGAGCAAAGAAAAACCCTTGAAAGAACCATTTTTGATCCTTACAGTTTGAAGAGAGTATCTGTCACTTTGGAATTTAGGATATATAAATATGCACATAAAATAACTGAAACACGTCCAGTTGTAACATGCTGCTTGAGATCATGTGCAGTTAGAGGCAGGTTGTCGTCTCAAAATTCAGTTGTATGAATCACTACACCTAAAGCGTAGCGCTGCTCCACTGACTCACTGCTGTACGCCGAATTGTAGTTAAGCAAGAAACTCTGTAACTCAACTCCAGCTGATAACATCAGACTTTTTCTGCCGCCCGATCTTTGACTAGGATGTCATTTTGCTGAACTTCATTATTCATTCATAACTACTCAGTATTTGAAGTGGACAGTGATTCACGTGTCCTGAATCCAGCCTCCAGGGGTCAAAGTTCTTATTTGAAGTGACGCAGAAATGTGCTTGGTTTGTTTAGCCTTACAATCCCTATTATGTGTTTTTATAGGTACAATATAACATCCCAGGTTACACCAGTGCAGTGAGAGATGCTGTAGTTTTTCTCTGGACCTCAGAGTCCAGAACTACCGCTCAGCGTTTTCTCGTAGCTCTGAGATTGTGCTCACAGACGACTGCTTCCTCTGGTTGAAGAAACAATTTCCAATGGAGGAGATCATGTGTGATAGAGACTTCCTCCGGCCAAGCCTGAGTGCTGACTTCCTGCAGGCTTCCAACACAAATGTAAGGCATAAAAAAAAAAAAAAAATCTCTTAGATCTTTCCATTTTTATCTGAGCAAGTGGATCAGATCCTGATTATGTAAAACGTAGTTTTAGGGTGTTTAAAAATGGAATCCAATGAAAAATGCATTCACCATTTCACAGCTGTTTCTCCTTTAATTACCATACGGGGACAGACTGAGACAAGTGTTTGTGCATCATCAAATCAGACAATAACACACACTGTCAGAAGAAACATGCTGAAAGCTGTGATGCACTGATCAACTTTTTAAATGTGTTGCTGCAGAGAAAAGCATTAATTACAGGAAAATCGCAAAGTTGTAGAAGAATGGATAGAATTATAAATGTCAGCTTAGGTTTTTACAAAAAATAACTGCAGAATATATGGAAAATGTGCTGTGACGACTTGTTTAAAAGTCTGTAGCTTTTGAAACAAACATTTCTAATGTCAGTCTTAGAATCCAGAGTACAATTCTTAAGGACTAACAGGTTAGTGCTGTAAATTTGTGAAACCCTTAAAGCAACAATACACATATGAACAGTATACATGCAATTCCAAGGGTGACATAATATTTTAATGATATTACTTCGACACAACTGTTTCATCCATTTCTGACTTTGTCATGGTAATGTTTTTAAAACTGTTGTTTCGTAGCCGGTCCTCTTGCTGTACGGTGATTGTGAAGCTCTCTAAGTCAGTCATCCGATCAGTCATTCAGTAAGTCAGTGTGGACACAGTAAAGTCCCAGTCTCAGCAGCATCTTCGCCTCCTGCCTGGCTCCTCGCCAGTCCTCGGTATAAGAAGTGATGAGGCTGAGGTTTTCACTGTCAGTCAGGGAAACTGAGAGGCCCAGAGCAGAGGTGAACCCTGGGGACAGTCGGAGTAAAGTGGACAGACACAAAATCCAAAAGGAGAGCGGCGAAGGATCTCCAGCCAATCAGAGACTCCGGTGGAAAACTCCTCTTCCCGTAATTGCCATTGTCCTTGATATTTTTTTCCTTTCAAATTACAGTTATGATAATCGTATAAAACCCACCGGGGACAAAACACACCGGGAAAAACAAACCAAACAGCTGTGAGGAGGGCAGGCAGCTATTTATCAATTTCTTCATGTCTCTGCTCGCCTGCGCTTCATCTTTCCATCTCATTCCTGTCTGCGTCCCCCTTGTTATGAGGCAATCATGTGGATCTTTATGAAATCTGATCTGTATCAGCAAAAACAAGCACACTGCACACTCCGTCTCCTGCCCCGCTTCTCTATCAGCTCTCTGTTGCAGCCCTCCATCTTGTTCTCCCTCATCTCTCTCCTTATCTGCATCTCTCACATCAAATCTCTTCCTCTCAACTTTCTTCATCATGAATGTTTGATGTTTTCCCAGCCGGCCTTCGTTGTTTTTTTTTTTTAAAATGCATCCCAGTTTAGCGTGCAGGATATGTGTTTGTGTGTGTGACTGCCATGATGTGACACACACCAGAGGTCACGAGCCGGGGCCGAGAACAGGATGCTGGAGCACCATGACTTCATGAGCAAAAACACGCAGCCAGAAATAGATCCTTCAGCGGTGAGGAGCCGACCGAGAGTTGGATGAGGATCAAATGATGAGAGAAAAAGGATTATCAGCAAGGACACACAGGAGTATTTTGAACTGATGTGGATAGAATTTTATACTCCCGGTAATTTATTCTTTCTTCTCATTTTGATCTACTCACTTGCCTTTCATTCCTATTCACATAATAACATTCGATTAAACACGGAACGATTAAAATTTTTCAGAATTTCCTGAATTTTAAGCTAATGTTCAGCAAAGTCTTGAATGTGTTACCTTCAAATGTTTGACAACTGAACTGTTAACAAAATGCAAGAAACTTAACTGTCTGTCTTACATCTGACTTTATCGTTGTGATCATTGACAATAAAAACCCAAACGCCCACTACCTCCTGAAGAGTGTTTCTGGTTCACTGTGAAGATTAAGCAAAACATTCTTCATGCTAATACATTCTTAATCAACCGGTTAATAGTTTGTCATCATTCTTCTGCTTCTTATATTAAACGTTTTTTAATTAGTTTCTAATCTGTGACCAACTCAGCATAAATACCGTAACGTGTGTATCATCTAATATTGTCTTTCTAAGCCAGATCTCAGTCCATACAAACACTACCCCACCTGAGAAAAACCCACTGGAAAACGTCCCTGTAGCGATCAGAACTCCCTCCCAGCACTGAGAATATCCCCTTGTGTCACACACAGATATGAATGTGAGTGTGTGTGTGTGTGGCTCGCTGTTCACCGGTTCATTCACTGACTGCTGCGATCACCTCCAGCCCCCCATTGACCCCGAATTAGCTAAAGTGGCACAGAAGACGGATGCGTGCACGCATGGACAATTGATTACGACGTCCAAACTAAAACAACTTCAGCCAATGTAAATATAGAATCTACAACTGTGAATAATAAGCATCCGGCGCTTCCACAACTACACATCCCAAAGCCTCTTCTCTGGAGGAGTTTTCTAGTAGAGCTCAGTCGTCTTGTGTGAACACCTTTACACTCAAACAGTTCATGAAATAAAGGGGTGGAATGGTTTCTTTTGTCTGTTTGCACAGACTTACACTTGGCCTTGTATTATTACTCATTTTTCTTGCATTGTGTGAACTCTGGATATAAGTCACTTCAGATTAAAGTGTCATAAAAGCAAAACTGTTAATTATTTAGAAAGGCCATTACCGAAATGATAGATTTCAGAACACTTTTGCTTTTCTTGGGCTTCGATGTTTTATTTTTCACTTCCAAAGTCACGTAATTACTCATCCTATTCAAACATCAATCAAAGTCACAACTTGAATGCTGTTTTTCTCTCTTTTTTCCACCACTGGTCAGACAAGTCTTCTACAGAACTCTTTAAAATCTCATTTAGCTCATAGTTGTCAAGGAAATGAAAAAAAAAACAAGTCCAACTAAAGATAAATTTTGACTCTTTAATGTTGTACCTCTATTTCAAGTTGAATTGATTGAAACACAGTTTAGTTTACTTCACACTGTACAAACACATGCCTGACTGTGTGTGAGTGTCTCTCTGGGTCTGAACTGTGACGGACTGGCGAACGACTCAAGGCGTACTCAGGTATTAACTTGTTAATAAACTCTCTCACACCTCTGAGGTGAAAATCTCGCTATGAGCGTCATGATGAGTGGCAGAAGATCTTTCCTCTGGAGACCGGCAGCGAGGACACATGCTTACACAAGTCGAAAGATTAAACGCTGCTAACATCACACACACACACACACACGCCTACAAAGTTTCCACCTTTTCCTCCTCTGTTCATTTGCTGACAGGTGTGAGACGTCGCGCGGTCCTCGAAGAAAGCCGGGCAAGGAATACGCTCGGAGAGGGAATCAAACTTCAGCTGACAAAAGACGAGGAGAGAAGCCCCGTCTCGCCGATCCCAATGCGGCATCGCCGTGCGGCGGATGCAGCAGCTTAGCACTGCGGTCTGGAGATCAGGATGCCTGGGATGCAGCGGTTTATCAATTCCTAGCAAATTGGGCCAAAGACATTGAAATTCTTCACAGTGCCTTTCCCCCTCTTCTTTATCTCTCGTCGTCAGTTTGTCTCTCATCTTAACGCTCCCAACCTCCGGAAAAATATATCTGTTTCACTCCCAAATGTTGTCGAGCGGATTTTAATAAAATAAACTCAGATTGGGCAGAAATGATTAGTTTCTGTTAATGCTGCTTGTTTTGTCACCGAGTGTATCGATGCAGGAGAGGTGTGCAGCGTGTGCATGCTATTAAATTTTAATGTGGAGTACAGGAGATGGGCACGATACAGGGAATATATGCGCTTTATAATCCAGTGAAATACAGCATCCCTGGAAAAGTTTTGCTTTGAGTTGTGCGAATAATATTATATATTTATTTTTGTTGAGACTGCATCACTGGGCTGTTTCTCTCTGTGGTTTGTGCTGTATGGAACTACAGTTAGTGAAGTGCAGCTTTCATGAAACGGCAGAAAACAAAACAATTTACAACAATACAAATTATTAGCATGACCCCCATTCATGAGGACGACCTTCCCCCGTCTGTTCACCTGGAAATAATGTTTAATGTATAGTAAACAAAACTGCGTTTGGGATTCCAGACGTATTTCTGTGGCCGAGACTGTCACTCCAGTGATGACTTTAGCTACAGCACTGGTCTGATCCAGAAACCATCTCAACATTCAACCAGGTTTAAAAACGGGTCAAGCAAAAGCAGTACTGGTAGTAGTCTTTGACTGTCATTTCAAATTTCATTATTTATTTCACTATTTCACTATCTTAGAACAACAGTTTGCATATGGCCCACACAGGCCGAAAGCTGGACTGGTTATGTCTTGTCAAGTGTGTTAATGATTTAGTGTTTCATATTTCCTGTCTTGCCTTAGTTTAGGCTCAAGCTGAACCTTTCGGTTCATCATGAAGAGCTCCTGCTGTTATTTATATGTTTTGAACTCTGACCGCTGCTCACAATATCTGCCCACTACTGCCAGGAAGCTCTTTCCCTGTACATTAATGCTCCAAGAACCACTGGACTTGGTTTGCTTGATCTATTTATTTCCTGATGACAGTGGCGTTGTTGGTAGATGATCCACATAAATGGCGACAGATGCAGAGGATTACTTTGTTATTCTTGTGTCATATTCGTCACCTCTTGCTGAGTAGAAAACGACTTCATGCTGTCATCCCCAAGTATATGAAATTGATGTTACACAGTAATGAATTTATAAACCTGCTAAAACTGCAGTTGCCTGTAGGAGCCTATAAAGCCCAGTTTCTTCTGACGGACTGACTGTATCATCAATCATAATTGTAAATGTGTGTTTGCTGAAAAACAACTACGGGGAGGATAACATGACATGAGAGTCTATTAAAGGGCAACTCCGGTTATTTGACACCTGGACCTTATTTCTAGGTGTGTGCATGCTCATTTACTCGCTCAGACAAACATCGTGCAGCTCAGAGTCCTTCAGAAGTTATTTAGATCCAACCAGTTTAGCGGGGGCCACGGCAAGGGAGCTTCAGCACGGGACATAATCTCTGCAAAATCGTTCATTTCGGCTATATTTTTTCATCCATTGCCAGTGTTATCATAAAGTCAGCTCGTCTACTGTCTTCAGCTCGTCTTCAGGTGGGTCAGCTGACCCACCTGAAGACGGCAGACGAGCTGACAGTTTTCGCTAACTTAGCCGCAATTAGCTCGGATGGGAACGTTGCGGAGCTCCTCTCCCCAGCAGAGAGGCACTTTGAGTCGGCCTCGGCTGTCACGGCGCCCGGGCCTCTGACTTCCAGGGGCCGAGTTGGGGCCGAGTTGGCGCTGGCGATGGCTGAAAAAATATAGCCGAAATGAGCGATTTTGCGGAGATTATGTCCCACTCTGAAGCTCCCTTGCCGTGGCCCCCGCTAAATCGGTTGGATCTAAATAACTTCTGAAGGACTCTGAGCAGCACGATGTTTGTCTGAGTGAGTATATGAGCATGCACACACCTATGAATAGGGTCCAAGTGTCAAAAAGCCGGAGTTGCCCTTTAAGTTTGTGGATTGTTGTTGGATTTTTTTTTTCCTCAAAATAAACCCAACAGGACTTCTCCGTTTTAAACTAATAAAAACAACTTTCTGACATTGTGTCTCTCTTTTTTTTTTTTAGTAATTTAAATGTCTTTTAACAGTTTTCTGTATGGGAAAAACATAACTTTGCTTGCTTGGACACTGTTGTGGACTCATATGACAGACAATCTGATAGTCCTCCCAGTGAAGCTGTATTTCATAAATACTGTTTTTCACTGGGCTACACTTTATTTTTCAGCCATTTTCTGTCTCTGTGTTCCAGCTGAATCTTCTCCGTTACTCAGATCTACTGCAGAACAGTCACTTCTGTGATATGACAAGCTATGGAGTGAAATGAAGTGGTCAGTGTACCAAAGCACAGTAAGAGGCCTGAAAAGGGGGCACAAAAAGCCAGAATTGCCTTCATCTTGTCATATCTTATAAAAGCAGCTTCCTGGGTGTCTCCCGTGTCAAACGATTACACAGAGGCTAAAATGAACTCAAGATGCTCACGTCTGCACACCCACAAAATGTGACGATCGCTGTGTTTTTTTTTTTTTTTTCCAGGCTGGAGATAACAGTCCCTGTGACTACGGCAAGATTAGACTTAAAATGCAGCAAGTTACGGGGTAATAATTAAAAACCAGTGTCCCAGATTTAGTTTCTGGCAGTTCTCGTTGCAAAATATTTTGGTATATGCAAAATTCAGCATGTAGCGTCTCAGCTGGATTCCTGACCCAGTTCCCACTGTTTGTCCACTTGAAGTGCCAGTCTGTGATGACATCCTGGAGCACTGTGCTGAAAAGCTGCACCCAAAACAGTAGCACGTCCCATACAGAGAAAATCCTAATTCAATGTATATTCATGGTATGTCAGGTGAATGATCAGCAAGTCAAGCATTGCAATGAAACAGACATATCAGGAGAAAAAAAGACTGAGACCCCATTAGAAGTGCTTCATCCTGCTTGAGAGAATAATGCATTTTTTCATATTGAACATGTTGAGTGTCAGACTGCATGTTTCACTTAATTCCCTTCCAAAAGCAGTCAAAACACTCAGATTGTCAGTTTACTGCATATACTGTTAATGTTTTTCACAGTGTACCTCGCCACAGAAAACACGAGGGCGTGTTGATTATCGCTGTTTCTGTTAAAGACCTTTAAAAACACATTTTGTTCCGTGGATCTTTCACTGACTCTCAGCTTCCCACGAACAAACACATCATATTTTATTTCAAAGTCTATTTTTCATTTACTTTTAAAAGCATCTCCAAGTTTAAGAAAAAAAAGAGGATATATTGACAGATACCGCAGAGAGTTTGTCAGTTTTGTGAGAAGAATAATTCAGAAACCCATAAAAAAAAAAAGAAAATACGTGAGATGAACTGAAGCCAGTTATTCTACTGTTTGACCTTGAAGAAGCTGAAAACTTCCCCAAACCTTGAAGCGATGAACTAATGTCTTAAAATCGTATCCTTCTCTACACTGACGCTTTTTTTATATGTCCTTTCTTGAAAGAGCTCCAAATAACAACCTCGTTGTCTCACACTTTGCCAGATCTGAGTTCCACTGAATCTCTCGTGCAGCACAGTGCAAAGTTGGAGGGGGATTACAGATGACTGATGCTAAATATTTGAATCAATTTGAGGGGATTAGGAACAATGCTCTGGCTCTCCAGAGGTATAATGGACTTATCCCCCATTGATATGACTGCATCACTGGAGTTTACATTCATACAATTCATTTTTTATCTGGATATTATTTGTCCTTCATACAAAGAAAATTAGACCATGTTGGATTTTAACTCTTTATAGAAGACTTGCATGTTTCACAATCCAAAAAGAGTCCTCAGTCCATATTTTAAATAGCATTTAATCCCCTTTAAAAAAATAGTTTACACATTATTGAGTACAACTCTCACATAATACAAAGATCAAATTCGAAAAAGGTACAGTGATATGACTCCCTGAAACTTTTCTGTGGAGAGTGTTAATGTTCAAATTGAGTACTTCAGGCCTTTTTCTGTTTTTCCTGATAAACACATCAACCACATGCAGCTAATAGAAATCAGAGATGTTCTGCTAAATAAAAAGAACGGTGTTTATGCTGCTTTACTGAATGCTAAAAATATAACATCGGTTTCAAATACTAGCAGAGCTCCACTATATTCTAGTATTTACTTCAGTTTACCACTACTGACTTAAAAGAAATCATGTCATGCACTAGTTAAGGATATGATAGCCATTTCTCCATAAAGAGTTGACTGTAATCTCAAGCGGGGCATCATGAAAACTCCAATAATCGAGTTTAAGTTCCGCCTAAACTGAATAATGTAACTGAGAATGTCACAGAAAAACAGAGCTGGATTGAAGCAGCCTTTGGAATAACTGACTGGATGTTTACCTACGACACTGTGAGCAGCTTGCTCCTGCAGCTTGGTGCTGCTGCTGCAGAGGCTTGAGAAAATCAATTTTCAGCCTTGGGATTAGAAGCTGGGCAGCATTAAAGTCAGTTCAAATGTGTCTAACGACAAAACTCTGGATTTTACAACAAGTCTGTGGATTTTGCAGCTGTTGCACGAGGAGGGGAGCTCAAACATGCACGGACCACCAGTATGAGTCACAGCTAAAGGCTTTTTTTTTTTCAGAAAACAATGTAGAAAACTATATTTGTCCGACACTAGTTCTAAATTTACCCAGGCTGAGAAATGGATTTTAACTATTGCACTATTTCATGAGATTTTACACACTTTGTTTGGTCTTTATGTTCATTCACATCATCTGCTTTGACTGACCAGCTCTATTTCTGAGTATTGTATCTTTGCTATCTCACTATTTCAGTCGCTACAGAACAGAAACAGCCACCGGTTATCAACAATGTGCGTTTTGTCTGTGAATACATTCATACTGTTACATTATTTTTACAGCACCAAGAACTGCTTAGAACAGAAATAAATCAATAAAAAAGCAACTCCTACGGCCTTTAAAAGTCTCATATTCACTCTCCTTTCAGTCGTGTTTTGATCCAGATGAATTCCTAAAGGAAATATCTGTAAATTCAGCTGCAACATTGTGTTATCTAACACTGTCTGTTGAACTGAACAGCAGAGTACTTAGGGTTTGTATTTTTTTGTTTTTTAAAGCCAGAAACCTTACCAGTTGCATTTGCAAATGGGTGAGTTGAAAACATTTAGGAAAAAAAAAAAAAAAAGGAGATCATTTAACCGAAATAATGAGCTGAACAGTGTTGAAAACATCTGTGCTTCTCAGGGGAGTTAGAAAAGCATAATGCACATCAGTGGACTTCTTCTCCATCTCCTTTACTGCACAAGTGTTTATATAATTAATTTTAATCAAAGCTTTAACACACTAATTCGAAAAAAAAAAAAAAAAAAACTTTGTCTCTCATCGGTGGCGTTTTTCCTCCAGTCATAACTCAGGAGTCCAGGACTGTTTTTGGGCTGGTTACAAATCCATCTTGTAGAAGTGCAAACTGTGGCCACCTACCTGATATATTTTGAACAAGGAGGAGGAGATATATTGAGAAACACTGTGTGGGAGCGTTTGATAAAACTGTTTCTCAGCTTCTGGGATTGTTGGTTAAAAGAAACAGGAGCGCCTCGGAGGCGCCGTTCAAAGAGAGACATTAAAAAGTCATCGCTTCACGACTTGCTCACAGAACGCCTTGGATCCATCTCCAGAGCGTTTCGGTGACGCCGGTGACTTCTTCAAGGAGAAGCACAGCAAAGCCGAGTGTTATTTCTTATGGTTTGTTGTATTTTCTATTATTTTCTAAGCGCCGGGTTAATGTTGAGACACTGGTCTGGTTTGTTCACGGTGATGGTGTTTTTTTTCTTTTTTGGTTTCTCTCTCTCTCTCTCTCTCTCTCTCTCTCTCTCTCTCTCTCTCTCTCTCTCTCTCTCTCTCTCTCTCTCTCTCTCTCTCACACTCTCTCTCTCTCTCTCTCTCTCTCAGCTGTGGCTTCTCGGGACCAGGCCATCGCTGCAGACAGAAGGAGGGTAACGGCTATAAATAGAAAGTGGACCAATTATAAAGCAGATGTTCTCCGGTATGATGGTGGGAGAACACACTGTCGAGGGAGCATCGGTGGTATTTTCACCGTCTCTCCTCTGCGCTCTTGTTGTCGGAGGTTTAAAGTCGTTTTGAGATTTCCTCGCTTCGCTAAACGTCTGGATTTCTCCATGATCACTATCTCTTTAATGAGCACCTTATTCGAGCTATTTTTGTGTCATCTGCGTCAAAAGAGCATCACATGTACGTTGGGGCTCACATGTACGGCAGCTCTCCGTTCTCAGCCTACATCTCTAAATAAAACGTTCTCCTCTCAGCTTGACTGACAGTCGGGTGAGAGACTGTGGCATATGACACGCGTTTGTTGCCGCTTACATCTAAATTGCTTTCCCATCACCAGGTTGTTCAACACGGCTCTGACTTCAATTTCAACAATCATTTTCATCACTCAATCCAGCCCACATAAATGATTGAATCAAGCTCCCTGATAAGACGGCTCCTCGATGAATGTACATTTGATTCCGGGATGAAATCATCCTCCGCCTCTGAGACGTAACGAGCGTCGTTTTTTTTTGTGATCTTGAAAGGGAGATCCTCTTCAGTGGCAGATTGCGCTCATATTATCTTTTATAGGCAGTTCAGTTAGCGACTGTAAACCATTTCTAAACACAAACACTTTTGGTGCAAAGCATGACATGATCACTGACTGCACTCATCAAGAGACTCATCCAGGAAGTAAATGAGATTCTGTGTTTATGAGAAAAGGCCACGGGTGATTTTCTGTCTGTCAAAACACAAAATACACAAACAAAAACAAGCATTATAATTACATTGTAAACTTGACCGACTGGCTCTCTGGTCTGAATTGTGATGAAATCCTACTCTTTTATTCTATATCCGCTCATTTGACAATATTTAATCTTCCAGGATCAATGGGACGGATGTGGTTCAGGACAGCGAGATCCCATCTCCATCTGGGATTTGTTCATGGTTCCAAGTGTCTTCGAGGGAGATTCTAAACCCCTGACTCCGATGGAGTGTGAGACGCCCTGCATGGCAGCTTTGTTGCCGGTTGTGTGTGTGTTTGTGAAGAGGTGAATGTGAGCGGCCATGCAAAGCGCCTTGACACGGCTCAAGCAGTTTGACGCGCAGTTGCAGTGTTTACAACAATTTCCCCGCCTGGCCAAAGAGAAACTCCTCTCCGTCTCCTCTCTTGGCCCGCCTCCATCACTATAATCGTAATTCCAGTCATCATCATCATCATCACCATCATCATCATCTTTTGCTTTATCATCACCTCGATCGGCACCAGCGTGGACTCATCAGTTGTGTTGATGAGCGATAAGGCCGTTTTCAGATATGCTGCAGAGAGGCGGAAGCCCAATCCATGCTAAGTAGGTTAAGGGGGTAAATCTTCGGGTCTCCAGAGGCTGAGCGCTCTCCCTCTGTGTGTCTCTCTCTCTGTCAGCATCTGACAAGCTCACCATGGCTGAGGAGAAAAGTATCCACCTCCGCTGTTCTCTTTACTGCCATGCTCTCCTTCACTCCCTGCCATGATCTATTCTCTGCTGTCTGTCTCCACTTCAGTCCACGCACTTCTTTCTTGTCTCTCCATCTCCCACGGCTTCCTTCTCCCAGCTTTTTGCAGTCTTCACTTATTAACACAGACGTCCAACCATGACGTGTGCACGCACGCCTAGAAGTTATTATCCTCAACAGTTACATGCAAACATTTAGACTAAACATTTACTCAATCCTGACCTGGTATTTATTCAGGCTCCAGTCGCTGTGATGGCTGGTAGGCCTGTGTAACGGACATGGGATCTTAGCTGCAATTTGCGGCGTGACTCACTGAAGTTTGATGTGAAACTTTGTGACAGATGACACAGCCGCGTTTGACTCACAGTAACAGTGAAGCATAGTCTAATTCAAATTAGGCAAGTGATTTATTTTGGGATGACGGCAATAGGCTTTCTCAGCTACCTGTTAGCAGTGATGAGTGTTTAGATGCGTATGATTGTGGATGATGGGAAATGTGTTGTGCTGCTTTCAGCAGTTTTCACAAAAAGTTTTTTTTTTTTTTTTTTTTTTTTTTTCAGGGGGGATGGTGCTGGGGTTTAGGAAATGAGATTATATCAATGACTGCCCACGCCTCAGCCCACTACTGCAGAATGAGGTTAAATCTTGCCTCTGTGCAGAAAAGTTAATTGTACAAATAATAAATTTCACACAATCGCTTTGTAACATGAGGTGACAACACATCAAGATTCCATCTGATTAATAATCATTTCACCAACCAGCTGAAAGCTTTCAACCAGCATGAAACTAATTCACATTTTGACTCTCATTCAGCGGCTACAATTCAGCCTGCGAGCCAGTCACACCTAACGCTGATAACAATAGTCATCGGAAACATTACTCATAAATGCCAACGAAGCACAATTATCACTGGACAAATTCAAGTGAAATGAATCACCTGAGTCGCCCACTTCAGCACCAAAGAAAATGTCTGCTAACACTTTGAAATGTCCTGTGGAGATGCTGTTCATACGTCATATAGACACACAAGAGGACTTTTTTTTTTTTTAAAGAAATGTATCAAAGTGTCTTAATTTACTAATTTATAGGAAGCAGGAAAAATATTACAATTGAAATAAAGAAAATTGCTGAGTGTTTGGGTAATATGTTAAAATGTGAGGGGGCAATGTTGTGATAATGAATGATGTATATGAATAATTGCTGCACAGCTGGTGTATAAATTTAATCTCTAACTACATTTACCATGCACTAATTACATATCTAGATTTTGAAAGTTATCCAAACTTTTGGAAACATTACTGGGTCAATTTAAAGAAAGATGCAATATTCTATAAAATTTATAAAGATCTCATATCATAAATATATTAGTGGTAGTCATAATAAACTAAATTATAAAAAAATACCACAAAGTATTGTTGGTTTTAGTTGACATCCTTCACTGATCTGACCAGAAAATCTATGTGACTATAAAAGTAACGAAGCAATCAAAACGCTTTTTTTTAATATGAGTAACATATTTACCTCATCTGAAGAAATGAAAGGAAAAGTTTAATACAGCCTTTGTTTCAGGGTAATCTAGGTAAAGAAGTCTGACTGCAGGTCACTCTGTCAGATTATGTTGAACTCACACTTTTTTTAAGGACGGAGGCGGGTGAAAGGTCATCGCGGTACTCACACATTCATTCCTCCACACCTGTATCTAATTTAAACCACGTGCGCTCACCTTCCTGCGCACATGGATGAACATGCAAATGACGGAAAATGCCACATTCAAAACCCAACCTTACGGCTGTGGAGTGCAAACGCTGCACTTCTAACCCGCATCATTAGAATATTTACAATGATTTATTCATGCGAACAATGAACATGGGTGAACAGCTTTGTCTCTTTCCCAGGGTGAAAAGACAAAGGGGGCTTTATTAAGACCCTGTGCATGGTATAAACAATGCATGCCTTGATCTGAATCCACTGCCAAAACATGTTCAGAATATATGATAATGGGAAGCAAAGCGCCGCCTTGAAAGATTCTAAGGCAGGCACAATCAAGAGAAACTTGCATGACGCACCAGACATGCAGCATACATTTATGACTCATATGTTCATATTTGTAATCCATACAAGGGGAAGTGTTGCAGCGCCTGGAGGCAGAAAGAGGCTCGGTCTTATTTTACAGTGAATCAAAATCAACAGACTTCAAAAGGACATGCAGTGATGTCCCTACGGACACGCGCGTTAAATATTTAGATGTTCTAACATGTTTCATTGAGGGAAACCACGTGCTTGTTTTGTCAATATTAAACCATCGCTCTTTGGCCTCGCTTTCTCTCTGGCTTCAGGCGCTCTGTACCGCCGTGTGCCTGAATTCATTGGAAAATAACGTTTGTGCAGTCGATTACACAGCCGCCTTCTTCTGAGGTGTGTTTTAGATGTTTGGGTTTCCGTGTGACTGCACAGTGACAGATGCTGACCGCGCCGCAGAGCGACAGCGGTGCGTTCGCAGGCACAACCGACAGCATGTTTTCTACTGTGATAGAAACCGAAAACAAAAAATAATAAAAAAAAAATCGGACAAGTCCACCTCTGGGACCGTCACTGAGAGCGCTGACGCAGCGCCGCCTACCTCTGTGAGGTGTGGGTTTGGGTTGAAGCCGCACTGGTTGCACACGGTGGAGCGACACTGCGTGCAGATGTTGGCGTTGGGCTTGTCGTCCCCGGCGCCCGACAGGTCGGCGGTTTTGCAGACGGGGCAGAGCTTGCTGCTGGGCATGGGCGCGATTTGAGGCACGGAGTAAGGAGAGGTGGGGACGCTGCCTCGGTCGGGGGACACGGAGGGCGACCTCCCGGTCCGGCTGCTGCCCACGTCCACCTGCAGGCTCTTCCTGGACACGTGGCCCTGGCCCTGCTCTCCCGGGGGCGCGGCGTGCTGGGGGGTGTCGTGGGCCGCCAACCTGTCGCCCGTCCCGTGGTGACCGCTCTGGACTCCTGCTTTAGGCCCCGGATCTGACGGAGAAGGTCTGCAGAGACACAGAGCAGAGTGGATTGAAGTCCTCATCTTCAACCGGGAGTCTGTGCTGATTTCTCTTCATGTACAACATGCTTGCAGGTGATTTTATTTGATGTAATACTTCAAGTCTATTCACACAGAACTCATCCAAAACAGCGTTAACAAAGTGAAGCATGAGAAGCATAAATACAAAAAGAAGAGTGGGAAAAACAACAAAAGACATAAAACTATAAAGGAGACTGATACACAGCGGCAAAAATAAAAACTGTGAATCACAAAAGATCGTCAAAGAGAGGAATTATAAGAAGGCTCTTCAATAACAGTGAAGCTTGTGATTTGAAAGTAGATATTGATGAGACTAAGGCTAAAGCTTGATCTGCTGTTTTTCGGTGTGCAGTGTCTGCAGGTTACACATCTGAACAGGAGCAACAGCACCAATAAATATTAGTGTCAAAGTTGAGGAAGGGGACACAAATACAAATAAAAGTGTAAGTAAAACTATTTTTTATAAATGATTAGAATAATATAGAAACAGAACAAAAGTCACGTTCAACTGGGAGTGCCTAAATTGCATTAAAAATAGGGAAAATAAAAACTACTGGAGAGGAAAAAAAAAAAACAAAAAAAAAAACAAGGTCAGGACTCACTCAGACTACAAGAAGGGGAGCGAAAACAAACGTAAGACGTAAACAGGGTAAATAAAAAGACATTCCTTCCACCTCCACTTGTTCAGGTGTACAAACTAAACACCGGGCCGAGACACAGAGGACTGAAAAGGGTTGGAACAGAAGTGAATTGGTCAAAGTATTTCTTCCACTCACATATAAATTGCCAAGTGGCCAAAGACACAACTGGACCTGGTTGTCTTCCACTAATGTCACTAAATGAGTGTTTAGCTGAGCGGACAGTATCACAGCTTCCAGGGAAGCAGAATTAGAGTTACGGGTTCTACGCCCAGACAGGAGATATTTATGTTATTTACAAAGCCACTGCTATATTTGGAAAAAAATAAAAGTTATCTTATTTCAGAGCTTTCTGGTAAGTCATTGTTATATTTTATGTCTTTTTAATATTATTCACTTTTAATAAACAACCAGTTTATACCTTCACATTCATCTTTTTCACTGAAACAGGTTTAGGAAGAGATTTTTTTCAATGTATCACAATATATATAAGAAGTAGAGTAAAGACCGGGTTACTTATTTCAAGGCAATCACACATTTACATCCAATCAGAAATCAGCACTAAAATACATAAATATTGTGACAGAGGTCCTCACAATCGCTCACACAATATCATTAATAGACATCTATGAGTCTGATTGTTTAATTAAAAACTTACGTAGCTGAGGGGTAGAAATAACAGTCCATACATTTCAATCCAAATTAAATTCATTAATTTTACATATGGGCTCTATTTTGTATTTATTTATTTTTTTTGCATTTTAAGCTTCCCCTGCAAACAACATCTGAGGGAGCTGATTAGAGAAAGACAGAGAATAGAACTGAAATAACAGTTTGGAAAGGACAGAGAAGAAATGACAGATGGAAGCACAAATACGGAGGTACAACTTACAGTACATATCTATAGACAAACATCAAATTATGCCGTATTTAAAGTTTTCTTCAGGACCATTTCATTGCAGTATTGCAGTAACGCCTCCTTTGCTTCCTTTTATGTAGCAGCAGCACAAGTCGTTCTTGAGTTGTTGTATAATTTGGATCCCTCCAGATCTGGGCTGGAATCGCTCCTCAAAGCATTAAAAGACTTCATTGTAGTTCATGATGTTGACTCGTTTATTTCGCCTCTATCTGTTTTTTTATGAAATGCTTCTTGAGGCTTGTTATCACCCTTTGAAGCTCCTCTGCTCCTGCCTTGGGGACGTATTTGCGCTGAGACAAAGGTGGCGTATCAGTATTGCGAACTCCTAGTTTTCTTGCTCCTTGGCCTTGAGGCAGTGCTGCCAATAGTTAAATACGAATGGATATGTCATAACAGCTTAGACCTTGTTTTGTCATGGCCGTCATCTTCAAAGACAGCCTCAGCCGCAGCGGCTCTGCATCCACAGCGAGGAGAAGTGTGGAAATAAAGGGAGGAATAAAGGCATTAAAGTACAGCATGCTAGCACTTGTGAGTCACTGCACATGACTTTGGCTGCAGCACGATGCCAACCGTGTTCAACTCCCTGAACGAACACTGCGCTCACTGCAGTGATGCCGTATTCATATATTATTTTCAAATCAATGGGCTATCGAATTTGGGTTCTGACAGTCATCAGCATGCTGACTGTCACCGCATCTGTGATAGGTTAAACTAGATGTTTGCAGATGGTGCTGGAGCACTGATGCACTGCGGAGTCTAGATCTCCCTCTGAATCGTACATATTGGACGTTTTCACCAGATTCAAGGCAGTTTCACATAATAATTTTTACTGGAATAGTAAAGGTACCTAATAGAGTCTCTTGTGATTTATGCAAGGCCCGAGGCATGGCTTAATGAGAGTCAAAAAGAGCATGAACAGGCAGACACCTTTTTAAAAGATTCCTTTAGATATTTTCTTCCATCAGCAAATGAGAGTCCACCGAGAACAACTTGTAGCTCTGTGTCTAAAGTGCTACAAATTACTCGCTTTATTGCAAAGTGGATAGCGAGTCGTTTCTACATCGCTAGTCTTTTGTAACAGGAGCTCCTGGAGAAACTACCGTCTATCGTTAAAGAGGTGGGAAGATGGAGAGAAAGTCTATGCAGTGTCAATAATACACGTGAAATGGTTCCACCGCTGGAAAACTTAACACAGAGCACACTGAAGTAATTAAAATTGCTACTGCTGGGAAAAATGGGTCTTAAAGGAATGAGCCAACAATTTGAGAAATACAGCACCAGAAGCTAGACGACTGTCATATCTGTGTTAAGGAGTACAGGGTGACAAGGAAAGGACAGCAAGATCAACCGAGACTGGAAACAAGGAAAAATATCTTGAATAATGAATCCTATAGATCATTGAAAGCAGAGCTTTTCAGTTAGACTGCAACAGCAAAACCAATGAGCGCCAACGCAGACGACCAGATCAAACTTAAGGTACACGTCCGCCAAATGCCACGAAAAGCTGTATTTCTTTGAAATCAAAAGCCATCTGTGACTTCACACATTTTCCATCATAATATCACCAAGTTACGATCAATTCTTGCTGGGAGAAATATAAAGTTTTTATAAATTAAATGAACAACAATATTTTCTGTTACACCAAAATAAATGTTTCTGTAAAAGTATTTTCTGCTTCATCTTCCAAAACGCATGATGTTGGTGTTTTCTGTGTGCATGTGTGGGAATCCTCCTGTTTCCTCCAACAGCGTCAAGAAATGTGTGATATGTGAATTGGTGTCTCTAAATAGACAGTATGGGCGGTTTACCCTTCGACAGACTGGCACTCTGTCCAGGCTGGACTTGCATTTTGGATATAGCAATACAAGCATAGCAAAGTATAGCAAAATATGATTGAAGGTAATGCACAAAACCCATGTTTTGACCCACAAATAAAAATGGTTTCACAAAATGCTTAAATTACAGTGATTTAGTAAACGATACAGGACACTCAAAACACTCGATTAATATCAACCAGTTACTGTCACAAGCATGACATAATTTTTTTTATCTCTCTCTCTCAGAAATAAAACCCACAAGGGTGACTTCACATTGACTCTTGTCAAATACGTCCCCTGTGATAGAAATGTGGCTTCAGCCGGATATGGATAACTGTATCAATGTCCTCCGTATGTTTGGCATTGATTTATACCTCTGGCCACTGGAAATGAAGCCGTGCTGTTGAGGCTTCCAGTGGAAAAGCTATCTTGTGGCACTTAGCGATATTTAAAGGTCAAAGCAGAAATATATAAGATAAATCAGACTTACATACGCTCAAGCACACCATTTGTTTTGAGTGTCCAAATTGAATACTAAAAGCGTCAAGTGAAGGATTAATAATTCATGTGTTCATCAAAACAGCATCAACAACTAACAAGGTTGCTTCCAGTCAATAGAACACGGGTAAACCTAAAAGAGGTTTTTTTTATCAAAACAGAAAAATAAACTTTCAGCTTTAGAATTGTTTACCAGGACAGATTTATGGTAATTTGCAGTGTAGCAGCTGCTGAACATTTAACTTGCTAGAAGACATTGTGTGTGATGAAGTGAATCACCGGGGTTGAGGAGAAACAAACAAACAAACAAAAAAAAAAAACAATTGAGGCACATTTAATTCCTGTCAAAAACTGTGACAAACGTATCCTTTAAAGAAAAAAAATCTCCTTTTCATCATATGTTATGTCCAAAGCCAAACAGCCAATTAGTAGCAAGGTAGCACTGACAAAATATGACCCAAAAAAAAAAAAAAAAACCGGACATAAAATTAATGCCATTCATTTTCTTCAATCAGGCAAAGCTGTAATGGAGAATGTAATAAAAATACTTGAAAATTATCGTTGCTAGGAATTGCACCAAATGAATGACTATGGGCAGCAGCAGTATTATATTCCAATAGTTCCCCACTTGTTGTTGCTGTAAATAAAAAAGGTGGCAGACCACCTCTCCGATCTGCCAAACATTACAGTGAAGCCAAATGCTAGTAGACACACCCACTACCACAAACATACGAAAACAGGAGTCTTTAAAATAAACACCTTCAGCAGTTTCCCATCTGCTTTAGATTCTGCAGAGTGTCCTTTTCTGGTTAGTCTGACATATGCTAATTTAATTATGAAACCCTCAGAACTGGATAAGGCTCTCTGTGATCACTGGCAGCCCCCCAGGGGGATCTCAACCCCCAGATTGGGAACCAAAAGGCCACACTGTTTGGCCATTCAGTATCAGACAAAACACTTATATGTTGTAAATCATATCCTCTTGGTGCAAAATTGAAATGTCAACCTTTCTACAAACGCTACATGTGAAACTTGCCTTACTGCATTAATTACTCTTGAACAAATTACAATTATTCTGTAAACAACAGCCTCACAGAGTGTACACGAACTGTATGCTACAGCTAGAACTTGCTTTAGGTGATTGTTGCATGTCTGCGTCATCTACAGTCTGGAAACATGAAATGGAGAAAGATAAGCTCTATACGGTTTCAGCCACTCATATTTAGTTTGACGGGGAAGAAAATTGCCTCAAACACTCTGCATTGTGAATTTGCAGTAATTTGGCTTTGAATTTGCTGCTAGTGAAAAGCCAAGGTACAGTAAAGGAGAACCAATACACACGTTCTTATTTCAAATGTGCCTGATGTATGGTCAAGGACATCACCATGACACTGACGACAAATCGGAGGCAGGTAGCTGCTCTACCATCGTAAATAATGACAAGTTCTTCTGCATTATTTGTTTGAGTTATGACAACCATTTGGTATGTGTAGGCTACATAGAGCACAGCGCTTCCATCATCAATGTAAATAAATTATGAGGACGTACTGTTTGAACACTTTGTCTTGGAGTACGAGTGCGTCCATTAATTTTATGGCTTTTATGAACTGGAGCATTGTTTGGGTTCGAAAGGAAACCGCGTCAGAAAGGCAGACGTGGAACAGACAGATTCTCTCCAGGTTTCACGGCCGCGGCTGTTACACAGCGGAGAAAGTGCAGCTCCTCGCTAATTCGGCTATTAGAAACAAAAACAGCGGCAGCACGCCGAGGAAGTTACTGTCAACAGGAAATATTTGGAGCTGGTGTCAGAGAGGTTCTCGGTTATGTTCATCAGGTCAGGATGACTGTGCACTTAGTCAACACTGTTAGGATGATGGAAGAAAACAACTGCTGTGGCGCTCTGCGAGGCAGAAATCAAGGGTGGTTCCCACAGCGTTACAGGCTCCTATAGAGGCTCACATGTAGCTCTCTGACTGTGATGAATAAAATATAAAATGCTCTGAAACACAGTAAAAGAAAACCCTATATGGAATCCATTCGAATAAGATCATAAAGCTTAATATACACTGGTTCATATTAATACATTTTTTTTTAATGCTGCTATGGTTTTAATTAACCTGAAAGTGTTCTATCTACAGTGTCAGTTCTGCTACAGTCTCCCATACCCTTACAACTTGAGACAATGTATTGAAGCGAGATTGAGACTGAAAGTGGGGCTGCGATCTGAAAAAAAACATTTAAATTAGCTATATGATATACTCGCCTACCCCCCCCCCCCCCCCCCCTGCCCATTTCTCACAGTGCCTCGCTCTTCCTCTACACACACTCAGTCTCTCTCCACTCAACATCACTTTATGAGATCCACCTTAGGGTGGATACCACAGAGAAATCAGGATATAAAAGAATCAGGAGGTTACAAGGGCGTTATGAGCCTTTAAACCTGTCCCACGGTGGATATTCAGGATGAACAGTGAGTGCATTTCCAAATAGAAACATAGAGAGGGATGGACATTATCAGAAGTACAAAGCAGCCCTCTGCAGAGCACACCCAGACCATGCCATTATATCAGAGAAGCACAACAAATCAAGCAGTAATTCACTAAAACGAGACAGATCTGGTGTGAAGCGTTAAGAAATCCATGCATCTGCGAGAACGTCAACCTGCAATGCAACCACAGACAGATAGTAAACAGGTGTGGCTAATCCAAGATGCAGCTGTGCGGCTGTGTGCGTTTGTGTGCATGTGTGTGTGTGTGTGTATTCAGGTCTGAAACAGTTGCACTGTGTAATTAAGGTAATATCAGATCTTGTCAGATCTTGGAAGGGTAATCCCTCCCACACACCCACACAGAAAGTACAGACCCACAGGCTGCTGTGAGATCACACTAATGATCTGGGCTGGCTTTTAGAAAGGGCTAATATTTTATCAGCTTACAGTGACTGGGGTTTGCATAATGCAACCGACAGTAGTGAGGAGACACTGTTGTGCAAGAGTACTACAGTATACCAATCTGAGCTCTGGCTTTTTCACGAAGGGATGCAATGCAAGTGCACTTTTGCAGGAGAGATGAGCCTTTCTCGTGTGCAGCTGACTGTGGCGGAAAACAATTTTCACTAACTCCATATTGGTCTGAGTCTGGGATCTGATCACGGAGACAACTGTGGCATATGCGCTCTGATCCCGGTTTCTGACGGCAGCCTTGTCATCGGCATCCAGACGTGTGCTGCTCGCCCCGAGGAAGGTGATTTCTCACAATGACTCCGTATTTACTCGCATTCACGTCGAAGCACGCCGAGTAAATCAACCTGTAATGGAACCGACCGAGCCCTTCAACGTGAGATCCCGGCGCACTGTGCATCATTTACATTTCTAATTTATTTATCACCTCGAGCTATGAGGACGTCAATATTTCTCAGATCCATTTTTCAAAGTATTTACGTCCACTTGGTTTTGCACGGCGGAGGAGAAACGTCCTGCTGATGCCTCAGGACAGACACCGTGAAAACGGGCGTAGAAATTCCTGTTGAACCGTCTGAAAGCGATATTTTCCTCATTGCTGATTTCACATCAACGGCGTCGCGTGCTAAATTTGACTTCGATCAATCTGACTAAACGGGTAATGCGGTCAAAAAAGCGTAAAAAAAAGGGGGGGAGTATGTGAAAAGGGGTGGTGAATTGTGTTGACAAGGATAATGAAATAAATAATTAAGCACCCATTCAAGTCTATACACGCAGTCGGTCGGTCCTGTCTCTACGCTGCACTCCGCCGCCACGCCGCCGCGTAGCCTCCCTGATTTCGCTCCACACTTTCTGGCCTGAGGGAAGAAGCGTCGTCGCTATCGCGGCTACCTGTTAATCCCCGGCCCGGGTCCGGCCGCGCTTCCCCCGGCCGGCGCTCCGTTGCTGGGCTTGAGGAGCTGTCCAGAGCCCGGTGGTGCTGAAATGGAAGCCGGAGCCCCCGCTGCAGGGACGGCGGGGCCGGGCTGTCCCGCCTGTCCCTCCCCCTCCATGCTGGCCTCGTTCCCCATCGCTCCGGGAAAACAGGTCTCGACGGGAGAGAAACGATGTTGTAGATGGATCTACAGCTGTGGCGAAAACTCGGGTGAAACTCAGCGCTGCTCCCCTTCCGCCATCATCACCTACAATTCAGCATCACGCACGGAGCACGCGCGCTGACGGAGAGGGCTGAGGGAGCGCGCTGACGCAATGGGTGGTGACTTGTGTGGCTCGAACGTGCGCGCTCACGTCGCCTCAAGTCACCACCACGCAAGCTCCCCCCCGCGAGCCCGCACAGCGCATGACAGGAGCCCGCCGAGACCTCCCTGATTCAATTCACGTCGCTCCCTTTTACGGAGCATTTGTTTTATAACCTAAATGATGAAGACACCGCGCAGCGCGGGCTGCGGGCTTGAAGTCACACCGCGGTTTATTCCATTTGACTGTATTCTGCGTTTCTGAGCCTTAGATCCAGTGGCAAAATAAAAAAAAATAAACCTAAACCACCACTGTGCCAAGACCAAACAGGT
This sequence comes from Salarias fasciatus, assembly GCF_902148845.1. NCBI lineage: Eukaryota > Metazoa > Chordata > Actinopteri > Blenniiformes > Blenniidae > Salarias > Salarias fasciatus. The sequence continues at coordinate 15,131,993 of NC_043749.1, forward strand.
TCTATCCTATTACATAACGCAGGATAATCCCAAATTGTCATTGTCATAATGTCAATATTTGCTTTTTGTAGAAGTATAAGTCATACATACAATATATTGAGATCTGCTTCTATTCAATGAGATAACAGGGAGTGTGTATGCCCCACTTTAATTTAATGTACCAATCAAACTGACTCAGAAACATGATGAAATCCCCACAAAGAGAAAAGCAGTGAGACACAGACTTGGTATTTGGTCACATGTTCTATGATTCATTTGAAATCATTCAGTTTGTCAGCTAAGAGATAAATAATCAGCAACTTACTATGACAACTGGTTGGGCTAATCTTTTAAGTCTTTTAAACAAAAGGACGCACAATCCCCCAGGCTTTTCATTTGTGCTGGTCTGTTATCTGGAGTGTGGGGGGAGAAACATCAAAATGTCATTTCGTCCCTACAGAAATTAGAAAAAACAATGATATATACAGTTTCAGGTTTTTTTTATATAATGCAGTTGTGATAGACGTGGATCATGGTTCCTTTCTTCACTAAATTCCACAGCAGATAGTGGTGACATAACACTACAGCATGGGTTTATTTAACACAAACATCTGCTGCACTGAAAATGTGTAGCTGAGGGGTGTTTTTTTTATTTTTTTAGCTCCCTCTCCCACATAGAGCTGCTCTGCCAAAGACCCAGTGTCATGTTTACAAGTTCATCATATTATTCTCAGAGGTAAAAACTACAGCATCCATGAAAAAAACAATATGCAGACTGCCGGAAGTCCTTTTCATGTTGGATCGATGGCCAGTTATGATAATCTCAGTGTACATAATGGTGAGCAGTGATATTCCAAACGAATGGTTACAAGGACAAGGAAATGTAGGACATTTGTTCATCAAGCAAGCAGCAGCAGTGCAGTGTATTTGCCTTAGATTGCAGCAATGTTGTAGATTAAAAGTGACTGAACAAGAACAAAACAGACTAACAGGAACAACTGCAGAGCTAAATAGAGACACTAATAAACAAATTCATTACAACCACTGTAAAACATGGATTTTAATGTGGAAAAACCGAAGTTTTTTTAATTGACTCTCCTTTGTGTCCAGAGAAAGCCATGTCATTGTTTCACTCACCTTTAAATGAGTGCTCTCCCTAGTGTACACAAACTGTCACTGCAATGAAGCGCTTTCATCTGAAAAGCATCTCGACAATTTGAGAAACTAACAAGAATTTTGAAGCATATCTTTGCAAAGGACACCTAGTTATTCCATTGCTATAATGCCATATTCATTCATGAACCATTGCAGTCATTGCACATTCACAACCCCAAAGACACAAGGAAATGTAGATTATAACAAAATATTCTCACAGACTTTAATGCAGAAGAAACTGGCAAGCACAAAAAAAACTGAATTCATTATATTGGCAAGCCAATAAACACATACGTATGTACAAAACACACAGATTCACGCATTTAACTTAATATTCACTCTCTTTGAGATCCTTTTTAAGTTACAAAAATAACAAGAGCTCGTTTCCAATTTGCAGGATCTTACACAACTAGAGACCCTTAGCTGAAAAGACGTTTAAGTAAAAACAAAACCATGACGAGTCATGATATTCAAACTGTCCACCTATCGTGTGATTAAAAGATATTTTTGACGTTGGACTATGAATTGTCTATACTGACTTTACTGTATTTAAATGCTGTGAATTAAATAGAATTCAATACTCCATTGGCACCGTGAAGACATGAGAAGAATGCAGTTGCAGAGATATTGACATGAAGCGTATATTAACTGACATAAGAAAGTTTTTGAAGGAAGTCCAGCAAAATTCACGGTTCATAAAACTGCAGAGAAGATACCACGAGAATACCCTCGAGTGCATTGCTGGAAACACGCCTTGCTTCATATTTACAGTGGGAAGGATGGCAATGGCACAAAGCAGGACATTTACAGAGTCTAAAAATGGGATACGTATATACAAAACTGATAAAGAACGGAGCAAACGCCTGACTGATTTAAAAAAAAAAAAAAAACAGGCGAGGCTCAGACCGAAATGCAACGCTAACCTGCCTCTACGAGAGGAGAGAGGAGTGTAGCAATATTCTTTATCTCCATGGTGATTGCTTGCTGCTCACAGAAGTCATGATTGTTTTTAATTTACTGGCGTTTGGCTTTGTAAGGTCGCGAGCGTTTCCTTCGGTCGGGCTTCCTCTGTTTGTGCAAGCGACCGATGCTGACTCCCTGCCGACGGCGCACGGAAATGTTCTGCTCCACGAGGCTGGCCAGCATGCCTGTGGAGGAATGAGCAGAGAGAGAGGCGGGAGATCATGCAAAATGCTTAAGAAGGTGTTATTGTGACACAATTTTTATTGCAATAAGCACATAAATCTGCACTTCTAGCTCATTTCACACATTTTCCTCCCTAGATGGCGACATTCTCAGTGATCCAGTTTACCTTCTTGGGCCAGCATTGATATGAAGGTACAGATAAATTCATCATAATTGTGGGTCCGTCTCTGATCATCGATCTAATCAAAAGAGAACATTTTGAAATTGAGTTAAAATTCAAATGAAAATACCACCCAAAACACTTGACTGGAGTTCCGGGAAACCTACCTTATATTTTTTCCTCTTTTCTACCTCCTCCTTCAGATAAACCTCGTAGTTGGCGATGTCGGCCTCTACACACTTGAGCAGTGCGAGCAGCTCCTGCAACAGACCAAATCATTATTAATCACAGAAAACGGTTTCTCAGAAGAAAAAGGTGAGGCAAACTGTGAACCTAAAATAAGTGTGTCAGGCTGATAGGTTCAAACTTGGGTGCATTATGGAACGTGGAAATGTCTGGACTTACTTTGGGTGAGTACTTGTCCCCAGAGGGCTTGCTGTCTGCGGGACTTTCCACCGTGCTGAGCTTCTCCTTGCTGGGTTTCGCCTCGGCTTCTTTGCTCTCCTCTTCTTTCTTCACCTCCACAGACGGTCCCTCATCGCCCTCATTGATGCTTTCTTCCTCCTTGGTTTTCTCTTTGTCTTTTATCTTCTCTGGAGTACAGGGTTTCTTTGTGCCGTCAGCTGCTAAATCGGCTACGAAAATGACAAATGAAATGACCGTCTATTGACAAAATTCAGACAGAGACATCCCTCCTGAAAAACAACATGCGTCACACAAACACAGCCCAAAGGCGTCTAAACCAGGTTTGTAAACGTGGCCGGCAGTTGGAGCTCACCAGATGGCGGAAGAGCGCAGATGACTCCGTTCTCCTGCAGGTGTAGCAGGGCCACGCTGACAGACGGCCCCAGCTCTCGCACGGCGCGGTTGTGTCTGGAATCCAGCCTCAGCATCTCGTCCTCTCCGAACAGCACGCGGGACAGATGGGACGCGACCGGGCTGGACGGGCGCGTGGCGGCCTGCGAGCGCGCCGGCGAACGCAGCGGGGAGTTGAAGGCGCTGCCGATCTCGGAGGCCGTGTCGGTGCTCTCGTTGCTGGGCGTGGGCGACGGCTGCGAGGCGGACGTGATGCAGATGCCGCCGGTGCGGCCCTCGGTGCGCACGGACAGGGGGGTGTTCAGCGCGTCTTTCCTCTGAACCTCTTTCTTTAGCTTCTCGGCCAAAACGCTGAGCGCGATCTGGCTCTCGATGCCCGTCCCAATCCGGCCCGTTCTGGAACGCAGACTTGCTTTCCGCCTGATTCTAGGAAAAAAATGTATACAGTCTCAGGTCAAATGGCAACAAGAAACCTAAAACCAAAGAATCTCCTGACGGCCTACCTGGTGGAAGTGCCAGCAGAGCCGCTCACGTCCTCCTCATCGTCATCATAGTCATCGTCATCGGAGTACGGGGGCTGGGGGGGGCCTGGCATCCGAGAGCGAGCGACGCCAGCTGCAAGATCTTCCTCCTCCTGTCAATCACGCAATCTCTGTTGAGCCTACGCACAACATCTCTCCACGAGCTCACAAATTCACGTCACGGTTACGTAAAACACTCGACAACAACCCTCAACACTTCATTTTTTTTTTTTTTTTAACCAAAACATGCCAAACACCCGCTTTGTTTCCGAGTATGAATTCGGTTCACTGCTTTCACGCACACATCTAACCAGTCTTCATTTCACCTGCATGGGAGACTTGGCGTAGTTGTGGTTGTCGAGGAAGGCGGGCAGCCGCTGAACGATGGGGTTGGGACTGGTGACTTGCTGAGGACCTCCTGCTGTGGGGACCGGTGGCTTTCCCATGACCTTAGCGTTTCCTGAAGGGCTCGGGGCGTCTTTGGACTGCGCTCCTGACTCATCGGCTGCATCTAAAATTAGAGCGTTACGCAATCCTGTGATATTCATGGTCAGTTCTCGCAGATCTTAGAGGATAGTATGTGAAGTACCGGAGGAGGCCTTTTCGGCCGCTTGTGATGAAACCGGCTCGGCGTCGGCTTCCTTTTTGATGGCAGCGGCGCTTTCATCAGGGGGCGCCGACTCCTGCTGCTTCTTGTCGTGGACGTGCTCGGTCTGAGTGAGTCGAATCATCTGAACACGTGACGAAAGATTGAAATTACTCCTCAAAAGTCCACATGACCGAGACACGATACGACCCTGGTATCCCTGCATATGATTAAAAAGAAGCTGTGCGGTCGCATTTTGGTTCAATTTCATTTCCCTTTCAAGTCTCAGATTGAACGAAGACGTAACAAAGTTCGAAATGCTCTCGAGGTCGGCGAGAGTTGTGAGCTTGTGATCAAACTTAGTTGGGCTCAGTCGCTGACCTTCTGCAGACCCTCCAGGACTGTCTGCCGATTCCTCTTAAGAATTTCCAGCTTGGACTCGTACTTCATGCGGCGGTCAGGCACCACTGCCATCAGGTTGAAGCGGATGTCATGGTACGGTTCGCTGAAAGGGAGCGAAGCAGCAGCATGAGAATGAGAGCTGAAGGGCGTGTGCATGAAGAGTGAAGCTTCAGGACGCGGGACTCACCCGGCGGTGGCCAGTCCGATCCGCTCCATGATGACTCTCCGTGCTTTATCAGTCCACTCCTCCTCCTCGCCCCAGGGACCTGAAATATGGTTTAAGAATTATACTTCATTTAAGTGTGATTTTATTTAATAGAAGAGGCATGAGCCTTTGAGGTTGAGTCAGTTTTTATTCAATGCACTTTATGGAGAACTATGAGTCTCACCGTGGTCGATGGGGTAAGCCTTGAGTCCGTCCAGCTCAAACAGCCGATCTTTGATGGGCACGTAGCTCACAAAGTGAAAGGCCTCCATCGTCCGCACCGCACTGATCCCGTTCTGCTTCTCCGGCAGGTGCCTGGGCTCCGGTCTCCATAGAAACACACAAAAAAAGAGAGAGAGCTCGGGAAACTGACACAAAACACAGAGCATCTCCCAGAGCCGAACAGATCAACAGAAGACTTTTTTTTTTTTTTCTTATTCGCCGACTCTGAGAAGGAACCACTGAGTCTGCCTCACCTGGCATGGCTGTTATGTGCTCTGGCCAGCTCCGGGGCATTTCCGATTGCATAACCTTTGCTCTGAAAATGCATTGAAAAATAAATTGAAAGTTATGGATGACAGCATGTCAAAAGAAGAGGGAGCAAGGAGAGATTCTATAAATGTGCAACTGAGACCTGGAAGGAGACATCAGAAATAAATGTGAAACAATATTTTCGCTATGATTCTTTAAAACTGTATACCTACAAGAGACATAAATAAATAATAATTAAAAAAAAAAAGGTACCACTGAATTACAACTCACTTCTGGACTAAAGCCTTTTGTAAAAGCCTTCATGCGGCTCAGGGTGGTGCCAAGTGCAACTCCGCTGCAGTTCAGCAGGACGCTCAGCAAAGCATGAGTGGCGCATGAGTTTGGTATGAGCTGGACGCAAAAAAACAACATGAAACACATTTAAAATTAGACGGGGAATTTTTCTATATGAAGCTTTGTTTGCAAAATTTGAAAATGAAGACATTTTTTTTTTACATACTTGAACCACAACTAACAATTTGTATGAACTTAGAATTACATATTAGAACATTAAACCAGCATAAAAGTAAACACCATGGCAGCAGATTAAATACAGATAGCACAGTGGTACAACAACATACATATAATGATGAAACTCATGGCTCTCTCAAAAGAATAATGTCTTTCAGGAATAAGACACTTTCTTATAATGTGATGTCGTTTTCCATGTTATTCATATTGAAAGAGAATAATCTTCTGTAAATAGAAAATATATTATGAATGTTAGTTGAAATACAGACCAACACTTGATCCCATCATGACTAAAATAGGCATAAAAGTTGGAAGATGAAAGGAAAAAAGTGGACAAGTCATCAGGTAATCTTTTTTCTTTGTGTACATGCATGTACATATGACTCGATTCCACCACTCCCTGCTTATTTAACGTGAATTGGTTTTGACTTCAGCTTTGAGTAAATTCATACAAGTGATTGGCTCAAAAATTAACAAGAAATGAAGTTCACTGCTGACACACACATTTCTACAAGAATGAATCTACTTAAAACTATAAAACAGCTTCTAATATTTGATTATTTAATGAGGATGCATTTATTGATATCAAACATATTTAATCAAGAACATTTTCAATTTCAACAAAGACAGTAAAATAAATTAGAACAGGGCAGCATGTAATAAACCTGTAAACGTCTCCCTTACTGAAAAACAATGCACTGACCTGGTGGGCAAAAAACATGTCATTTACAATTTCCTCATCAATGACAGACGTCTCGTCCACCAACGTGTTCACTTTTCTCCGAGAGCGGCGTTCCTCGATCCACTTGAAGAGGAAGATGAAGCCGTACACCGGACTGTGAAAGAACAATGACATGAAGCAGTTTAAACATGTTTATGTGACACATCATAGATGGTGCAGGAGTTTCACTTTTCCCCACGTGAGTTTGTTTTTTCACAGCACCTGCCTGATGCTTTGAATTCTTCCATATCGAAGCTGCTTATCAAACAAATCTACACAGAACGGATTTCCATTTCCATACCTCTGACATTTGCTTTGGAGGTCATAGATTTCTTCAACCTGCACGCCTTTGACACCTTAAACACCAGACACACAAACAAACAAACACTTCAGTTGCTCCCATCGGGGCTGCAGGTATTTACTGTGAAAATGAGAGAGTTTGTGTTGGTCTGCATCAGATATTCACCAAAATCTTCCACCAGCAGAGTGAACAGTCCTGCAAGTACAAAACCGTTTCACATCAAAAGCTGGTTAAAACTGTCACAGTCACGAAATGAACATCACTTCAGTATGTATAAATTCTTTTAATTGAAAAGCAAGTAGAAAGGAAAAATAAACTTGATTGAGATATAGTTCATGAACAAATGAGAGAAAATTTACAATGTGAAATTTAACTTTAAAATATGTTACTGACAATGTCATGAATACTGGATGTTTAATTACAAGAATAAAATTGTTTATCAACTCAACTTTCAAAATTCAGTTTATTTGTTTACAAACCACCTGATGGATTAACAACTGATAAATATAACCAGTACATAGACGATAGCAATATAAAGACAAGACTAATGTTCTGAGAATAGCTTTTGTACAGAATCCTTAGTGAAAGAGTACATGGAGACGTCTGAGGTAACAGTAGAAGAGGCCGGGGATAGGGTGAGGTGGAGGTAAATGATCTGCTGCTGACCTGTGAGGGGAGCAGCCGACGTAAGGCTGAACTCTGCATTTAAAATGCACCTCCACGAACAACTGCCTCCCAAAAAATCTAGATTACTTTTTTAAAGCCTTATTTTTGGGAAATAAATAATTAATCACATTATTGTTGATAAGTCAATAGAAAGGAATATTTGTTGCTTGCTGGATTGCTTAAATATCTGTCCTCAAATATCTGCTGTTCTCTGCTGATGTCTGTGTGCAGATAGGCAGATACTTGAACTGTTTTATTTAATTAAAGAAGAATTTGGGCAAACTTTTTCAAGATTTTTTTATTAGTATTATTTTCCCTACAATAGATTATTGTAAAGCATGTTTTCATGTCCCAATGAAAAATAAGATCTGTATGACAGCTGCAGCTCATCCAAAGTTCTTGGAGCACATTACACCTGAGCTGCACTGGTTGCCTGTGTGTCCAAGGATCGACTTTAAAATCTCACTTCTGGTTTATAAAGGTTTTAATGTTCTCGGACCTAAACACATCTCAGATTTATTTGAAGACTGTGAAACATCCAGACCCTTCAGACCCTCAGGAGGAGGTTACTGTTGAATTAAACAATAGATTTTACTTACTTTATTACCTTCATCTCCTATATTCTACCTTATTCTCCTTGCATGTCTTCCTTAAAAGACTTGTTTAAATGTTTCTTTTCATTCCATGCCAAGCCCTGCTGTGTCTGAATGATTCTACAAAAACAAGTTTGCCTTTGCTTTGCCTTCAATGTTGTTTATACTGAAGCTTCCTGAGCTGTATTTCATGAATGGTGGTATACACATGAACTACGTATTCATTTTAAGCACCCGTTGCACACCGTAAGTTTGTTTCAATAAAAATATTTCATGAATGACGGATGAAGGGGTCTGTGCCCAGAGGAAGGGTCTCTGTGAGCCTTCATATGGGGGGCTAACGCTGGCTAGCTCTGCTGTCTGTCCAAAACTCTCACCTGGATCACTCTCCAGCTCCAGCCACCCTTTGTTCATTTTCGTATCTGTGCAGAGCTCTGACCAAGATTTAGGAGGATTTCCAGTCCATGTCCGAGGGCAGAGTGAGAATCCTTAACGCAAACTGCGTCTTCTCCATTTAGCAACAAACACAAGATAAACACAATGGACTGGCCGCCTACAAAACACGTCACCGTCCAACGCTGAAACCCGTCCGAGTGGAAACATGAAGCAGAGCTGAGAGTGGAATGAATGGACGAGTCTCACCGAGTCCCTCACCGCATGAAGAAACAAACTTACGCAAACAAAGAACTCATTTCAACTTAAGTTCTGAAATTTTAAAAATATCACGGTAATATTCATATGGAAATTGAGGAACAGTGGGGTATTTTAGCAGCATATGTGAGAATCTGTGTAAATAAATGATGTTGATAAAGCAATAGCATTATGGAGTTATACTTTTCATTTATATCTATCCCAAGATTGCAGGTTTTCGACCTGATTTTGAACTTTGGTTCATGAATGAATGAATGAATGAATGAATGAATGAATGAACTGAATTGATTTTGAACTTTGGTTCAAAATAAATTCAGTTCATTCATTCATTCATTCATTCATTCATTCATTCATTCATTCATTCATTCAATAATATTCAGCTCTTAAATTAAAACAGAAACAATCACAGAAAAGAGATTCCAGTTTCCATGGACTAACTTCAATGTCTAAACAACATGCCAGTGGTGCAGTGGTCAGTGGAATTTTGAAACATTGTTTCCAGTCTTTAATGTTCCAATATGCCAGTTTACATGGACATTCTATCAATGTAAAATTAACAAAATGGCTCAAATGTATGAACCTATTTAGAAGACTATTTAGAATATCTAAATGTAAATTGAAGAGAAAGCTATTAATTTGCACAAAATCTGACAGATGAACACACGCAATCTAATCGCTTGGAGTTGTCTTTCTGCTTTTCTTCTACATGCTTCGCATTTGGCTTTACTTCATATCAATACCAGGGTAAGATCTCGCAATGTGTGCTTTCTTCAGCTTATAAATACTAGGACAGAAGTATATTATCAATTAGTACATATTTTCCATTTGACTTTGATGTTGAGTCTCATGAATGCGTGATCTTATATCTGGCCTTGTATTTTGTGCTTCCTTCCTGTATTAAAATTCAAATAAACTTTTAAAAAAACAGAAAAAAAAGACTTCACAGTATGACAATGTTCAGACAATCAAGCGTAAGCATGACAATACTCATACGAGCATGACTTGACGGCATTCCGCTCAGTGTGTTTTGTTAATGAGCAGCAGTACAACAGGGAATAGTCGTCATGAAGCAGGAACCAAAGTTTGAGTAACCTCTACGGGGACCGTTTTTATAGTCACACTGGAAAAAAAATTGGAAATTAGCAACGTTTATCAGTCCATTTGCACAGTTATTGTACTTATTGGTTGAGCAATAGTTGGCTGAACCTATAGCCTGACTTCTCGCGCAGTTCAGCTTGTGTGTTCACGAGGTAAGCGCTGACCGCAGCGGGGTGTTTATGCTCGTGCTGGGTCGTCTTAGTGTGTTAGCCTCGCTGTGATACAGGCTAGCTTTTAGCTGCACCAGCGTTACACCTACACACAGGATTTGATCGTTATCTCTCCGGGGCTAACAAAGGAGCCGGCTCGGCTGGGAAAGCCGCTTCTCCTCCAGCTCGACTCGCATCTCGACCGGGCTGCTTTGCTGCTGTGTGCGGAGCGCGAAGGTTCCGACTGTTTCTGGAAATGCGTTTATTGTTGTGTAATTAAGCTAGCGTGTCCCGTGTGCTGACTCAGCCCGGATAAGCAGCAGCAGCAGCATCTCTATGCAGGTTACGAGTTACCTCAGATTAAATAAGAAAACTAGGAAGCAAACCCGCTTTGTTTAAGTATGAATTTGCAGGACCCTCATTGTACTAGGGAGGTAGCGGAGGGGGCTTTGTGCTCATGCTCGTTGCCTCCATCCTCCACTCACTGGGGGTGAATTTCCTCCCACCCCACGTCTAAATAATAAACATCTGGCTCTGCACTGATAGTGCTAATCCACTGACCTGCACACATAGCTACATTGTAGTAGAGATACTTTCAACAATATGTGCTTATAACCCTTTTGAAAGGACGTGCCAGTGTTGTTCATTGAATCAGTATTGGATTTTCAGATGCACCTTCTTTTGTAGTTTCTTGTATTTTTGCTCATGTTTTTTGTTTTAACTAACAAAATTAACTCACCAGTTTGAACCTGTAGTGTAGCCAAAGTCTGGTTGAAAATGAAATGCAGATTCTGCTTTACCTGGTTGAGCTTCTCATTGCTTTTTTCATGCAACTTATGTATTGGTCCATCAAACATGTTTTAAATAGCGTCACTCGTGTAATTTAGAGATCAAACTGCTTCACAGGCGATGACTAAAGTAGTGACAGTACAATCGTTGAAATGCTGTTAGTGATCAAATATTGTGTAATGCAAAAACAGCATTAAATTGAGTTAAAGAAATTTATTTAAGCTGGTATGTTGAATGTCAAAAGCACACTTGTTTACTTGGTCATTTTTTGAACCTTCTTGACAACCTTGCAGTGTCTGAATAACAGACTGTGACCAAACAGTAATATAACAATCACTGTCCATCATGGTTAAAATGTTAGTTTTGTTTTAGCGAGGTGGTGGACAGTACAGTCATCACAAGATGTGTTGTTTCAGAGTTCCTGATGAAGGTGTGCAGGTAATACTTTGAGAGCCCCGTTAGACGCCATGTCTGAAGAGGCCCTTTCAGAAAGTGACCTGGAGGCCAGCCTTAGTGAAGAGGAATATTTGGAAAATGAAGAAGAGGAAGACAATGAGGAGGGGGATGAAGATGAGGATGAAAACGATGGCGATGATGAAGACGACAGTGTGGGTGAGTGGAAAATTAGTTTTTCTCCTTGTGTTTAGTATTTTATTACCTCCAGTGTGTAATGATCTGCATTTTGTTGCTCTAAAACAAAGAACAACATTTTAAACATGAATCTACTGTCTCTTCTCTCTCTCTCTCTCTCAGAACGACCTGCGAGTGCACAGAGTCAAGCAGAAACTGCACAGGATGGCAGGGACTCGTCCTCAGCTACCTCCGGAGAGCCTTCGTCTGACCCTCCGTCTCAGCCGTCATCCCGCCCGTCCTCCAGAGCCCCCTCCAGACCCGCCTCTCGTTGTCAGCCTCCAGCCAGCCCGGAGAATTCAAGCCCGAGCAAACCACCTTCCAGCAAAACAAAAAAACAGAAGGCCTCCAAATTAACCAAATCCTCCAAGTCTTCGAAAGGATCCAAACCTTCCAAACCACCTAAGCCAGCACACATGAGGAAGAATATCAGGTACATTTGTTTTTCTTCTTTTTCAGTCGCTCTATGTCTTAAACCTGAATGTTTGCATAATGGAACCTGTGTGCTGGTGCTCACAGGAAGCTGCTGAAGGAAGACCAGCTGGAGGCTGGCACCAAGGCTGCTCAGCAGGAAGAGATGGAGAGGCGGAAACGTCTGGAGCAGCAGAGGAAGGACTTCCCCACACCAGCACCCGCTCTCCCAGACTCTCAACTAGGTGACTGTCTTCTTTCAGTAAACTGTGAACGACGCTTTAGTTTGAATCGCAGCTTCTTTTCTAAACTATTCATTTATTTATTCACGTTTCCAGCAGTGGACACGGCTTCAATTCTAGGTGAGGTGTCTCACTTCCCTGCTCTCCTAAGCAAGCAGGACGTGATCTGTTTGGACAGCAGTGGTGAGGAGGATGAAACTGTTGAGACGAAGATTCCCGCACTCGCCATCAGAGATGGTGAGATGGTCAACAGACCTGTGCAGATAGAAAGATTTTATCTGCGAGTACTTCCCGTCGGGGGTTTACTGAGTGCTAATAATGTGTTTACTTTGTCGACGGCGATGCAGATGTGATTGAGCTCAGTTCGGGGGAAGAAGACTCGCTGCAGATAAGCAGCGAGTCGGCCGACGAGGAGGCCGACGGGGCCGCCGGCTCCGAGGAGAGCAGTGGAGCGCACATCAACGACTCTCTGAACCAGCCGGACACTCAGGGACGGGTACTGGTCAACATCAACCACCCTGCAGAGGAGAAAGACATTTACCTCGCCCCGCAGCTGGCGAGGGCTGTCAAACCTCACCAGGTACTCACTTGGTCTGACTCCAAGTTCAAACGAAATGCTCCACTGCGTGGAGTCACTGTCCAGGTTGTTTTATTGGAAATATTTTTATTTTCGTCTCCAAGATCGGAGGAATTAGGTTCCTCTACGACAACCTCATTGAGTCCCTGGAGAGGTATAAGTCCAGCAGTGGCTTCGGCTGCATCCTGGCTCACAGCATGGGGCTGGGCAAGACACTACAGGTCATTTCCTTCATTGACATCCTGCTGATTAATACAGAGGCCCACACTGTGCTGGCTATTGTTCCCGTGAGTAAACAAAATATGTTTAATATACTTAGATATTATTCTCTATCACATTCCTTATGTGTAAAAAAAAAAATAATAATAATAATAAAAATCAAAATTTCCTGTTTCTTCCACTAGGTGAACACTCTTCAGAACTGGCTGTCAGAGTTCAACCTCTGGCTCCCTCCTCAAGAAGCGCTCCCTCCTGACACTGATCCCACTCTTGTGACCGGACGCACATTCAAAGTCCACATCCTCAACGACGAGCACAAGTAAGTAACAAGCCGTCTGCTTCAGTTCGGGACTGTAGAAGTTCAGTTCTGACAATGTAACGGCGTGTGTGTGTGTGTGTGTGTGTGTGTCCTGTAGAACAACGCTGGCCAGAGCGAAGGTGGTAGAGGACTGGTCCAGAGACGGAGGTGTGCTGCTGATGGGGTATGAAATGTACCGGCTGCTGTCCATGAAGAAGAGCTTCGTGATGGGGAAGAAGAGGAAATCAAAGAAGCCTGCCGGGCCGATCATCATTGACCTGGATGAAGAAGACAGACAGCAAGAACTCATGAGAGGTGACCAACACAAACAGACGTGTCGCATTTTAATGCAACCGTGCTGTGAAAACTTCAATCCCAAATAGAAATCGTGTTTTCAGTTTTTTCCCCCGTTTAATTCTCTCCTCCAGGTATTGAGAAAGCCATCGCTCGCCCCGGCCCAGATGTGGTGATCTGTGACGAGGGCCACCGTATAAAGAACTACCACGCCAGCACGTCGCAGGCCCTGAAGAACATCCGCTCGCGCCGCCGGGTGGTCCTGACGGGCTACCCGCTGCAGAATAACCTCATTGAATATTGGTGCATGGTCGACTTTGTTCGGCCGGACTTTTTAGGCACGCGCCAGGAGTTCAGCAACATGTTTGAGCGCCCGATCCTCAACGGCCAGTGCGTCGACAGCACTCCTCAAGACGTCCGCCTGATGCGCTACCGCAGCCACGTGCTGCACAGCCTGCTGGAGGGCTTTGTCCAAAGGTAAGGAGTCATCGTCCGAAACTGCACACCGTAAGATCAGCACTACACCAGAAGACGATCGCAATACCGTCGCTCTCTGGAATGCCTTGCTTTTTCCCCCCAGACGGGGTCACGATGTGCTGCGAGACCAGCTCCCCACCAAAGAGGAGCATGTGATCCTAGTGCGCCTCTCCCCGGTCCAGAGGGCGCTCTATACGGAGTTCATGAAGCGATTTCGAGAAGCGGGAAACAGCGGCTGGCTGGGTCTGAATCCTCTGAAAGCCTTCTGTGTTTGCTGCAAGGTGAGTTTGCAGAAACCTTTCATGCTTTCTTTCTGATTTTTCCAAATTGTGTTTTTGTGTATAAGCTCTCTGATCCCCGTTGCTTCTCGTTTCCCGTAGATCTGGAATCACCCGGACGTCCTCTATGAGGCCTTGCAAAAGGAGAACCAGGCCAACGAGCAGGACCTGGACCTGGACGACCTCACTTCAGCCAGTAACCCTCGCTGCAACGCGCCCGGCGCCGCCATCAAAGCCAAAGTAGCAGACTCCAGCAACAGCAAAGTCAACAACACCCTGCCGACACTCAATGCCTCTCAGGACAGAGCCAATCAGGTCATCACATATGAATGGGTACGTCGTGGACACAGTCCGTTTCAGGCCGAACTGTCTTTTATTATCGTTTGAACCACTAAAGGGTTCATTTTTACAACTCAGGCAAAGGACATAATGTCGAACTACCGGGCAGGAGTTCTGGAGAATTCGGCCAAGATGGTTCTGCTTTTCCACCTGATTGATGAGAGTGTGAAGAGAAGAGACAAGATCTTGGTCTTTAGGTAAGCTCTGCACCTAGCAAGTGTCACTAAACACAAATCCACCCTTAAGCAGCTTACAGAAGACATTGACTGCATTATAGCTAATTAATCAGGCTGGATATTTCGTAGTGTTTCTGGGCTTTTTTGCTTATACGATTCTAGATTTGTCCTATAATTTTCGAAGTTTTCTGCATTGTTTTTTTAGTTTCTTTTACTGTTAGCCTTTAGTCAAAGAAAAAAAAAACACAGATGATTGAAAGTTCAATCTACATTTATCTACATTACGGGTTCCTGATGTGTTCTCCCCAGCCAAAGCCTGTCCACCCTGACGGTCATCGAGGACTTTTTGTCAAAAAGGCCGATGCCGCAAGGCGTCGCCTCCTCCGACGGTCAGAACCAAACCTGGGTTCGCAACCTCAATTACTACAGTGAGTCATCCAATCTGTGCTCTCGTTCCACACTATCAGTTCTGCGGGAAGCGGAGGCTCCAACACTGAAACCTCAAAGTTGAGATTGTCTTTATTGATTTTTCTCTCCCTGGCTGCAGTTTCTTTCATTTGAGCATTTTTATTGGCATATTTACTATGCGCCTTGAGAACAACAAAGCTCAGAGGCACTTCTATATACTGCTTATACGCGCGTTTTTTTCCAATTATTTCTTTGTGTCTACATTTTTAATCTGCATCCTACAAGGATATCCATGTCTTGTAACAGTTTTATATATGTATTACAAAAAAAGTCACATGTGGAAAGCAAATCAACCCCTTTTGCTGTAAGTTCACTAGCTTCTTCTAGTGTTAAGAGAAGTATATCTGACCACAGGACTGGATGGGAGTACGTCTGCATCAGAGCGAGAACGTCTGATCAATCAGTTTAATGACCCCGAGAACAGCACAGCATGGGTCTTCCTACTTTCTACCAGGTACGTACCTAGCTCTCTCTATCTCTCGCTCTCTCTCTTTCTGTTTTTTTTAACCATTCTTCAACATACTCTTCGACGATAGGTTTTTATGTAATTTTTTCTGTTCCCCCCCCCCCCCCCCCCCCCCAGAGCGGGCTGCTTGGGTGTGAATTTGATCGGGGCCAATCGTGTGGTTGTGTTCGACGCGTCCTGGAACCCCTGCCATGACGCCCAGGCCGTGTGCCGGGTGTACCGGTACGGCCAGAGGAAGCCTTGCTACATTTACCGTCTTGTCTGTGACTTCACCCTGGAGAAGAAGATCTACGATCGCCAGGTGTCCAAACAGGGCATGTCCGGTAAGCCGCGCCACACACTGAGAGTACTTACAGAACCAGTTGATCACTGCTCCTCACCGGATCTTATCTAGCGGTTCAACAACATCTACCTTGATCTGAAAGATGTAATTTTTTTTCTGTTTTCAGATCGTGTTGTTGACGACCTGAACCCAGTGCTGAACTTCACTCGTAAAGAAGTGGAGTCGCTGCTGCACTTTGTAGAAGAGGAGCCTGAGACCAAGAAAATTTGTTTGGAATCCCGAGAAGACTTCGAGGAAGTGATATACAACGCCTGTGAGCTTTACCCGCACTTCATCACCAAGGTGCAGTTGAACTGTTTCTACTCCTCAGCTCAGATGTTCAGCAACTGACGTCTTAAGTTATTGGCTCCAGATTACTTTTGCAGTGTGGAGACATTTATCCTCTTCCCTGAAATGCAGATTGTGTTTTTTTCCCACTTTTCTCAATAGGAACCTTTCCACCACGAGACTCTACTGGTGGACAGAAAAGAGTCAAAGCTGACCAAAGCAGAGAAGAGAGCTGCCAAGAAGAGCTATGAGGATGAGAAACGAGCTTCTGTGCCATATTCCCGTCCGTCGTACGCCCCCTATTATCCAACCAGCGATCATTCACTCGCAAACATACCAGCATTCAACCAACGTGGATGGTGGGTTTGATATTTCTCCCTACGTTTTTTTCATTCGATCATTTTTGTTAGTCTTTATTTTCAGCTCTTTTAGGATTTTCAAAAGAGACGCAGCTGCTAAACTGTTCACCTTCTTTGACGTCTGCCCGTGTTCGCAGGCGGCCCATGTCGAGGCCGGACGAGAAGCCCGTGGCGAGCGTCAGGCCCATCCAGTCCACCCCGATCCCCATGATGCCCCGCCAGGTCGCCATGGGGATGGCCGGCTCCAGCTCCGCTGGCAGCCTCCCCGTCAACTTCCTTCAAAAAGCTGGAGTTTATGTGCAGCGAATCGTCACCACAACTGGTAACGTGTCATTTACAAACTGCCGCGTAGTTTTAAAAAGTTTTAAATGGTTGAGGTTTCTAAAAATCATTCATACAAAGCTCCAGTTTTCGTCTCTGTCCTGTGTTCAGTGTACTCACTGCAAACGCCAACGCCAGCTAATAAGATGCAGTCCGTCTAAAGCCTGCCGCATCCTGTTTTCGGTTTAGCCTGCAGCCGTATTTGAGCAAAACCGCGTCTCGCTACTTTGTATTTGGGGGTGGATAGAGCGATGCTTGTTCAGTTTGCATTGGGCGGTCAGATAGCGGCGTTCGCGCTTTCCCAACCGGACCGCAGTGACGCAGCAGTCGCAGTTAATTCTACCAAACAAGCGTGAACATGCCTCTAATCTGTGAGCAGAAGAGAAACGACTAACATCGGCCGTTTGCCTGCAGATATCGTAATCCCAGGAGCCAACAGCACAACAGATGTTCAGGCCCGAATCAGCGCAGGAGAGAGCATCCACGTTATCAGAGGATCTAAAGGTAGTTTCACCATCATTTTCACTTCTCTTTGCATGCAAAGCATATCCATCTTGATTCAGCCCCTTGGAGCTGTATTGAAACTTTCATGTGAGCTCATGTTAGAAGCACATTAAGTTGTCTTTTGATAGTTTAAAAGAAGGTAAGTGTTTTATTGATGGGCATGTTGTCAGTATGAGGGCTTTAATTTAATATTCCTTTTTGAAGTGTGCAAGTTGTTCATCTAACCATAGCCTTAAAGAATATTACTGCTATCTACATAAGACCAAATTTGTTTAGGATTTTTTTTCTCTCTTTGATTCAGCGACTGCTGTCTCGGGCGTGTGCCCACAATGAAACTGCACATTCTCAACACGCAGGACACTGCTGTTGTGTTTTGTCCAAGGTTTATTGAAGTTCTTCAATGTTTTCTCCTACAGGAACCTACATCAGGACCAACGACGGAAGAATATTTGCTATTCGATCGGGAAAGATCAGCAGGCCAGTAGTTGGAGTCCCTGCTGCTTCGAGAGGTACAACTCGATTCCTCACAATGTTACATTCAGACTAACCAGAGAAGTCCTGCATGCAGGAAGATCCAGTGGTCCTACCTATCAAACTAATATGAATAGTCAAGCTGGAGGATGTATTCTGTCTTTTTTAAAAGACAAAATGGCCCAAAAACTGTCAATTTGATTAATTAATTCTTCTAATGATATTTCGTACGTGCTTTCTGTTGTGTGTTTTTTGCTCAGATACCCAGGGTTCTTTGATCCATCCAGTCAGCAACGGCTGTTCGTCCCCTGTGGATCAGCAGCACCGCTCCCCGAACGGCGAGCAGCGGCCCTCCTCTTCTCCTCTCAGCTCTGAGATTCTCAGAGAGCTCAGCTGCTACACCTCGTCCACGGGCGAAGCCCCTGCCGGCCTCGGGAACTCCTTCCCGTCGCCGTCGGAGGCCTCCGCCGTGCCGGCGGCCGACGGAGGCGGCTCGCAGAACTATCAGTCTGGCGATCTGAGCAGGCAGCTCTCCGGCGACGCCCTGAGCACGGCGCTGGAAATGCGAGGGAACAAACGCAAGAGCAACGAGGGCCAGGGCAACGCGCAGGCGGGGAGCAAGCGTGCCTCGGCTGCGGCGCATTTCCCCGGCCTGTCCATGGGCTCCGGCGGGCTCAGCTTCCCCCCCGTGGGCCTGAACTCCTCCTCCCTCCTGGGGAACCTCGGCCACATGAGCCACCCGCTTCTGATGGCGAGTGGCGGCGGGTCATCATTCCTTCAAACTCCCGGGCAGGCGCTGGCCGACCTACAGACCATGTTCCCCTCGGCAGGCGCCGACCTGCTGAGACAGCCGGCCACGGGGAACGGACACCTCCCCTCCCCCTCCTCGTCTTCCCTGCCCACCGTCTTCTCCTCCGCCTCCACCACGGCTCCCATGTCGTCTGCGCCCTCCGCGACGACCTCCTCCTCCCTGCCGCCGTACTTGATGAACCCCAACATGGCCGGCCTGCTCTCGTCCAGCTTCCCGCTCGGCTACAGCCAGTCGCTGCTCTCCGAGCCCCGGATGTTCCCCGCCCCCCTCCTGTCCGGGTCCGGGGGGTTCTCCGCGCCAAACTCCAGCTCCACCACGTCCAGCTTCCTGTCCCATTTCAACAGTCCCACCTCCAGCCTGCTGGGGGCGGCGCTGACCCAGCCCGACAGACATCCCGGCGCCGAGAACGGCGGGGACACCTCCGACGACGACGTCATCGAGGTGACGGGACAGTAGAGCCTCACAAAGACCCCGAGAAGCAGCTCGCGCGAAATCCGACATGTTCAAGCTCATTGGGAATGGGAATCATTCAGTAACTGGCGTGAAAACGCCGAGAGTCCAGGGTGTCGGGCGCCCGCCGCGGCTCACAGGCAGCTGGGATCGTCCGTGGTATTTTCATCGTGCCATCAAACTAAAAAGCACGTTTAGAATTTGGTTTAACAGTTTAGAGAAAAGATAAACTTGGATGAAGCTTTGGTTTTGTTAAAAATAAAATTATGAGTGACATTTATCAAAACTGGATACTTTGTATACGCCGAAGTTTGACGTTCCTCCTGTTTTGAAAATATCTGACATGTTTCTCAGCACTTTTTATTGGCTGTTCGGTAAAATTAAACCTGAATTCCCATTCCTGATGCCCCCTTGAAACGTTCACAGCGACTCTCACCTGCAAACAAGTGAGCGGACTTGGACTTTAGTGACTTGACAGAGTCGTAAGTAACAAAATCCTGATGCTGAATATCTCAGACTGGTTCAGCTGGAGCGGCAGAGTCGGGTGGGTGGGGGTGGGGAAACACACCTTTTTCATACGGGGACCAGCTGAAGCCTTCGGGGCTGTTCAAAGCCTCGCCTGCTCTGTTTTTAAGGTCTGGCTGAGCAATTACTTTGATATCTTCTCACTTCAGACGGAATGATACAAATAGAAAAACTGCAGAACGGCGGATTTTCTCACGATATATTGCTGTGACGCGTTTGACTGCGGCTGCACTCAAATAAATTCAGCCTGAGGTTCAAGTCACAGAAATTATACCATCAGAATACATTTGGAGAAAATCCTTTCCAGGTTTTACCTTTTAACAACTAAAGTTTTAGGCTTTCAGAGCAAATTTTAGTGATTAGCAGTTTGATAGACGTAGCATCCCCTGTGTGAGCCGGTACCTGAACATGTTGATACTTTGTAAATAACAGTCATTATCATTGTTTATATTGCAAGTAAAAAATGTGCAGTGTGTAGATTTCCATGGTAGGGAGATGGTTTATTATACAGCGACTATCATAATGATAAACACACCCCGGCGTCGGCGCCGGGGAAGAATACAATTATGTTTATGACTTCTTTTTCTGTTTCCCCTTCAAACTAAAATGAATGTACTTTCATGATAGCCTTCGGTGACGACGCAGGGGGCCGGGACATGGATTCGGACTGTGTTCTTTCAGTTTTTTAGCCTTAAATAACACAAAGGGGTCTTGAGTCTTAGCATTTACGTCGTTTTTACAAACCTATTGGAAGAACTACTGACGTCCTGACAGTCTGCTTTGAAGTCCAGACCCGTTGAGGGCAGCTTCGGCGTCGTGTGAAAGCCGAACGGCTCAAGCCGAGGTCTCATGTTGCTCACTAAAGCTCCCCATCGCTCTTCAGTTGCTGTAGCCCCTCCATTTGACGCGATCGCTCAGTTCGGCCGACACCGGGGGTCTGCAACCTGCACGTGTTCGCAAAACTTTACAGTGCAGCAACCAATAATGTGATCATTTGGCCATTTTTCAGTGGAATAAAACACAGAGTGTACTAACTTGCCAATATGAGATAGTCGTCACATTGATTAACTGAGGATATTCTGCAACACTCAATCATTACACTATTGGAAAGTTGTCATGATATTGGCATTGTTACATTCAGAATGGATAATGGTTGTTACATATGTAATTTGGATTATTATTCTATTTATACACCAGACACATTTTCAAAAAAAAAATGCCCTGAAATGTAAAATAACCGAAATGATTTAAATCGATAAAAGTGAAAAGGACAAAAGAAACAAACTGACTTGTGAAATTGAACAAAATGGAAAATAAATTGGGCATATTTTGTAAAACAGACCATCGTGGGACAGGTTAGTTTTCAATCCCTGTTGATGTGTTGTTGCAATACTAATAGTCTTATCTTCGTCTTAAGGCTCTGAACTCATTTTCTTGGCTTCAAAGTGGCCAAAACGTCTCTTTTGATCCTGAAGTTTGCAGACCCCCGGTCCTCAGCCTGTCCAGTCTCCACTGTGGAATCCTTCTGGAGCTGCCTTCAGCAACAAACTGTAGAACCCACTGCGTCGGTGCAGCCTGAGGGGATCAAACCTTTGACTCAATGTAGCCGCCGACCATCCGAGCAGACATTCGACATTTCGCTGCGACTGTGGCGGAACCACGTCGAGCTGGCCTTCTTAAACCTGACGGTGCCATCATCGCGGTAGCTCCTCACCCGACCGCAGTGCAGTGTGAGTAGCTTGTGTCCGTAGTGTCAGTCAGTGTAGGTATCAGTGCTGTAGGGAGTTCCGGTCATGGCTGTTCTCGTGTTTCCGTGTTGTCCCGACACATCCGGATCTTTAGATTTAGGGAAGTCTCCTTCCTCCGTCGGTAACCTAGGCTAGCTGCGGTGGTTCTTAGCCTTTAGAAAACACTGGATAACCCCAGAGAAAACATCGTTCCCTCTTGATTTGCATCTGTCCGTCAAACGTTTTGCTCCTGCGGTTTGATCGCTGCTCACGTTGAATTAGCTGCTGGCTCCTTTCCCTGCTTCACCTTCACCTCTGGTTTTCTTGGGAACTCGGGATTTGGTTCATTTCAGATCTGAAAGCACAGCGAACATGTTGTGGACGGCTCATATCTGTTTAGAAAAGTGTACAAGGCTGAATCCATGTTTTTATTTTCAGTCTGTCGGCACTTCACATCTTTAATGTCGCTTCAGATTTTTTTTCTTTTTTCTTTTCCCCAAAAATGTTTTTTATAACTTTTTATTGCTGTTGACTCACCTGGCCATTGTTTCCTTCATTTCAGTCTAAAGTGTCTGAAATTTATTTATTTATAATGGAAAATATATTGTTTTTGTAATTGTTTTTTAAGCATTTTGTTCACTTTGACCCATTATTGGCTGATCCAGTAAGACTTTCATACATGCAGCCGAGATTTAAGCGAATTATAACTGTTATCAATGTTATTTTAACAATAAAACACTCTTCTATTGTAGTGTCAACAAGTAGTTTTATTCAAGAAATTGTGATTTTTCTTGTTTAGTTTTATTCATTATATGCAAAGTAACCAAAAGCAGCAGCAGCAAAGGTCTATCAGGACAGTGATCCATCAGCGTTACAAACATAAACTCATATATTCAGAGCTGCAGCCAAAACAAAAAAAGAAATTCATGCCTCAACTCTGGATTTCTTCATTGATTTTCTTTGTTCCTCTCCCAATTCAGTCTGTCAGTTCAGTCAGAATTTAAACAAGCTTTTTTTTTTTAACATAACCTTGATTTATGTTTCGATTGCTCTTTAATTAAAAGTAATTGCAGTTTGAATGTGTCACTTTCACAGTTTGACATTTAAGAAATATATATTGCTTTCTTAATTCTAACAGGCTGATGGTTTAATGTGATCCAACAGTAAAACTGACAGTTTGAAACAGATTTAAAATATCTACGACGACTTGGAAAATTACTATCATTCAAGATCGTAACACGATACAGTGGTTACACTTCAATAATTTATGTCGTTCAGAACAAAAAATAGACACTTTGGCTGGTTAGATTTTTTTTCTTACAAATTTTTCAGAAAATTGAAAAAGAACAAAGTGAAATCATACCTGAGTCATATTAATTTAAATGTGAATTCTTCACAATATCTGTACCATTTAACATCACATACAAAGCATCATTAAGGGCATAGTTGATATTTCATATATATTTTCTGAAGCAGCTAATGCAGTACGTGTAAGATTTTACTGAAAATATGGCAAAATAGAAAGCAGGAAACAGGTCTGTCTGCTGGCTCTGTGCACTTTGTGTAACAAAAAAAAAGCAGGACAATAAAAGCTGATGATCCAACATTTTTTTCCTGGAATTGTAAAAAAGTCACCTGCCAAAATCAGCTTTCAAGTAAATCAGTTTTGTAAGATTGGACCTAAACGGATCTCTTGGTGCAAAGTTTTTATCAGTCCAACGATCCGTCCTCCGTCAGGACTGCAGCCGTTTCTTAGCGATGTAAGCAGAGGAGACCTGCTTCATGACGACGAGCGTGCTGAGGGCCGGGGCGAGCGCCGACAGGTACCACGCCGGTCCCTCCGCGGACGCCGTGAACCACGTCGAGCACAGGCCGAGCAGCAGGCTGCCGCTGCCCAGCAGGTAGGTGACGAGCCCGGACGCCGCGTGGTAGCGCTTGAGCTTGGCGAGGGACCAGCCCTTCGCCAGGGAGTGGTAGATGAGGGGGACGGCGGCCAGGGACTGCACCCCGGCGGCGCACACGGTGAGAAGGCCCAGCCGGCCGTGCCAGGACGTGAAGTGGGGTTTGCCGTTCAGCTGCTTGTTGTAGACGATGGCGGCCAGGCCCAGGGCGGCGCAGCACACGCACAGGCACTGCAGCAGCCAGTGGACGCGGCCTTTGGTCTTGTGTGGATACTTCCTGATGGGGGAGCCGTGGGGGGAGAAGAGGAGGATGGCCTCAGTCATGAGGAGGCTGAACTGGACGGAGGAGAAAAAAAAGAAAACAGGTCAACAACTAATGTTTTGGATTTTCTTTGATATTAAGGGGCTTGATAGTAGGGACTGGTATGTGACAGAAAAACTCAAATGCGTGCTTAAGGAGTGAGGAAAATGCAGAGGGAGAACATGCAAATTCTGTACCAAACGATCCCTGAAGGACTTCAACCATTCTCCCTGTGAGGCTACAGTGCTGGCCACTAATCCAATGTGCCGCCTATTTATCCATTATTTTCATGAATATTTCAAATGGGAACAAGTTCAATTCTAACATTTTTTATTTATTTAATTATTAACCAACTTCCTGATATTATGATGGTTGATTTACGCATATCGGATTAAACTTTTCAAGTCAACCTTTCCATCACATACTATTTTACAATGTTGGATGTTTATATTTAAGTTTTCCCCTGATTGAAAGAATCACACAACCTGCATGCTGAAGTTGTTACTGTGAGAAGAAAACTGATGCTTCAAACTGCTGAAGATGCTGCACCTGAACTAAGATGGTGTCAGACATTTCATTATATGCCCAGCTCACCTATGAGTATAAAAGTATTCTCCATATTTGATCAATTGTCTCCATTTTTCTTTGAATAATATGCCATATTTAAGCCATATTGAATTTGCAAAGATTAATATTTTGATTCATTTGGACCATTGTTCACCACCATGTCATTCTTATGTACGTTTGCTATACTGTGATGTCAAAATTTGCAGTGAATAAGAAAATGACTGTTGTACAATAAGTGTTTCCATCACTGTTCTGCCTTCGATTGTGAGTGTATTTCACTCCCTATTTCAACTGAAAACCTCGTGGCTGCAGGCCAGAACCTTAAATCCATGTTCTGACTAGTTTGGGAAATAAATAAACACAAACTTTCATGATGTAAAGACTGATTTTTTTCCTGACAAATCCCATATGGACTCAAACTGAATGGCCTTAGATAGAATTTTCGTCATGCATAGGTTTTAATTTGAACTTACAGCTAGGGTCATGAAGAAAGGATGCCAGGAGAACCAGCCTAGAGGAGGAAGAGGAGGAGAGAGTCAGGTCCGCTCACCAACACAGTCTGAGATGTGAGGCAGTTCAGAACTCTTACTTGTTCCGGGTCGACTCAGAAACGCTACGAACCCGGTGAAGAGCAGACAGCCGAGGTGTGTGAGCAGCGAGGAGGCTGCTCGGGCCGCACGGTACAGCCCGGGCTCCGCTTCAGCCTCCTTCATGTCTGACTTTAACCCGACCTGAACTCAGCTCTCTCTGATAGCAGAAGCGGAAGTCGGTCCTGTTTCCTCCGCTGCGGCTGCTGCTCCGCTTCATCCGAACACCGCAAACAAGCAACACTCCTCAGCTCATTCCTCCATCTTTAGGCCACAATTATACAAAACCGAAACAACAAGAGCGCAGAACTCCGCACTTGTCAACACGCGCCGCGCCACAGTGTCAATTAACCTACCAGCCACGAGAACGCTACTTCCTGTTTGGATTTTCAAAATAAAATAATACTGCCGTGGATAAGTACAAAATGTTTCGGCATTTACACAAATTTCTTTTTATTTATTTATTTATTTATTTATTTATTTATTTATTTATTTATTTATTTATTTTGTGGTTACCTAAATTTTTCTCACAAATCTCACTGAAACACATGAACGATTCTTGTGGTTAAGACTGTCACCTCAAAGGAATACAGATTGAATTTGTTGATCATCGAACAGATTTTTGGGAGATAGATCTGAACAGAATCACTGAGTACAGTCACACTGTAATTCTAATTTTTGACTCAGAAATGTGTTTAGTAACAATTAAACACATTTTTATATTGGTGTATATATCAGACGGAATGACATCTATTCTTAGACAATGAGCATCATTAGGAGAGATAATGCTGTTTAAAATACCAAAGAATGATGGAAATATGAAAGAAGCATGTGGCATGTGTTTTTCACTATATCCTAATGTCTGAGAGGTTTTGAAAAGAGGCATGAACCTGAATAGGAAGACACAGTCAGACCTCACTGACCTATTTCAATTTTTTTTTTTTTTTTTTTGTCTCGACATTGTCACATTCAGTAAAGACAACAATCTTCTCTGCTTTATCTAACCTGTGATCCTTTCTAAACTTTGTTAGAACATTTGTGTTTCTTCTCCATTTACCTGGTTATATTGTGAAAATATCATGTTCGGAAGCACCCTCTGTTTACTTTGACTAACTTCACTCACTGGGTGACGTGGATGACTTTTTACAGAATTACACAAACTTCTGGCAGAGTTTGACAGTCAGAGCACACAGAGAAGTGACAGTACTGACCATCATCTGTGTGGTCACACGTGACTGGCTTGACTACCCTGAGTACATCTGGTGTGAAAGCTTGGCAGGCTCTATAAATCAGCTTTTATACAGATTGCAGTGATTTATAGTCACCCACGATGAACAGAAATAGTGAAAGCAGAATTACATCCTCAGTTCAACTAAAAGTGAAAATTTCTTCCCCTGTGTTGAATGTCACATCCAAACTTACCGCGCTGTTAGTGGCTATTGTGGTTTATTTACTCTCATAAGCTTGTGACTCTCTCTCTCTCTCTCTCTCTCTCTCTCTCTCTCTCTCTCTCTCTCTCTCTCAATCCCTCCCTCTATACACACACACACACACAGCAGAGAAAGGCATGCCCTAAATGCTGAATGTATGTTGTTGTTGCCTTTGCTGAATACCGTATGTGTGTGTGTGTGTGTGTGTGTGTGTGTGTGTGTGTGTGTGTGTGTGTGTGTGTGTGTGTGTGTGTGTGTGTGTGTCATGATTACCTGGATTGTCTAAATTGTGGCAGGATCTCAAAACAGGATGTGTCTGGTAACCGTGGTAAAGTCAACACCATCTTTAATTATGTAATATCAAAACTATTGAAAACTCCACCACAAACACATTCAGCTGTTTCAAATCAAACCTGCTTCAAGCCAAAGATGTCTGGAATTAGATTTGTGTTATGGATGTGGATGGATGGATGGATGGATGGATGGATGGATGGATGGATGGATAGATAGAAATCCACTACTGAGATCAAGGGTATGTCTGATCATTTCAGATTTTTAATTATTTCAATAAAGCTTTCAAATCTGAAAATATTTGTTTGTATCACGATTATTGATCTTGAAAACATGTCCAAAATTATTTGGATTTGTTTGCAGTTGAGAGGTGGACTTGTTCCCATCTCCACAGTTTTTAAGACTGAACAAAGTCATTGATAAAAATGACACAGTGCCACATAATTAAAAATTAAATTATTGCAGCATGGGAGTGATAATGGAGAACAGAGACATCTTTATCTGCCATATTTGAGCCTCAAGGCTTCTGAATGATTTCCAAATGTGTCTTGATCAAAGATTAAATAGGACTACAGTTCAAACTAAGCCACCTAATGACTTTCAGAAAAACCCTGCTGCCAATTTACAGGAATGAAGATTCATCTTTAAATCATGAATCAGTTAAGGGATTTCAAAAGCTGCAATATTTTTGCCATTTCTGTTCTGGAAATATGAATAACTGAACTGATACATACCCACTTAATCAGGCAGCTTGTTTATTTACAAGGAACTTCAAACCCAAGGTTCCATCATGCTTGACAGTGAAAGCTAAAAACAAGATGCAGGTTCAAAAAAGAAAGGAAATTAAACAGGATGAAAGAAATGCAATCACATGGAAAGTTATTAGAATTGAAGTAAAATGACATTAGGAAAGGTGTTAACCCTTTATTCCAGACTACAAATGACAAAGAGACTGCTGACCTGACCTCAGAGAAGACTGTTCACCTTAACGCCCAATCCAGCCTTTATCCAATTTAGCCCCCCTGAGGATGGAGCCTATCCCAGCTGATGAAGACACTGTCAGCACACACACACACACACACACACACACACACACACACACACACACACACACACACACACACACAAACTTAGGCATCACCAATTATTCCCAAGCTATTCCCAAACTATTCCCAAGCACACATTTTTAGATCCTGGATGACCCTGAAAAAACAAAGACATGGAGTACGGGGAGAACATGCAACCTCAGTTTAAACCTAATCCAGACTCAAACTAACATTCTTGCTGTGAGGAAAAGAAATAAACCATTCTGCAACATCTGGTATTTACAAAATTAGGAAAAACAAAACATTTCTTTATTTTATATATTTTCTCAATTGAAATTTAAAGGAGTCATATTATGCAAAATTCACTTTAAAAATGTGTCTTTACAGTCACATTACCTCCCAGAGCCTCTGTATGATCCCCCAGAAGTGAAAAATTCAGTCACCTCCCTCAATTGCGCACTCCACTTTTAAGGAAATATACACTCAAACACGCGAGTCTGAAATCTTACTTTGTCTACGTCAACAAGAGGAACACCACTGGCCGACCCCGGACAGGTGGTTATAGTTATGTGTTGCCGTAGCCTCATTAAGACGTTCAAATTTGAAAATTGTCTTTTTCCTCCTTGTAGTGCTACATCACATTTTTGAAAATGAAACTGAAACTTGAATCTGAAACGGTTGAGGAAAAGTTTCTCTGACTGTGCCCCCACCCTGTGTGAGAGAGTGCTAGTGGCCAGATGCGTTCAAGTGCATCCCGGAAAGTAGGCTGTGAAAATCAGGCTCCTCAGAGCCACTTTTCAGACCGCTCAAACTCCGAACACAGGATGAATTTGGGGCAAACAAACTTGTATACTATGTTTTTGGGCTTCTGTGACCTATATTACGTGACTGGAAAAATTGCATAATAGGTCAGCTTTAAATACTTATTAAACTTGTTCCGTTTGTTAACTGTAAATTAAATGCAAAGTGCATTCTAACTCAGTCAATAGCTGTTAATCATAGACCAGTCCGTCCCTGTGCTGCTGCCAGTGATGGAGAGTGGGGGGATTGCCCCGGCAGCCAGTGCGGGCTGTAATAACACACATGTGGGATTAGACGGTAATCCCACACTAACGTGCATGCGCGGTTTCCAGTGCGCGCGTCTTGCGGGAGGACGGTCCGGTGCGTCAATTCAGCCACAAACTGCCTCCGTTCTCCAAATCTCTGCCACCACGAGGGGAAAGCGATGAAACCAAAGCAGGTAGGAACCGTTTTCTTGTCCTGTTCCTCGCGGACGAAGCGAACATTTGTTGTTGGAGTGAGTTTGTCGTCCCGCTCCTCTCTGCTGGATTAGACCGGAGCGTCCCGCTGGGCTGCATGCCGAGCTGCACACAGCAACAAATGACAAATGAAGACATATTATGAGATGATATGAACTATACAGTTTTTTGAGCGTGGATTGAAGTGGCATGACAGAAACCCCGGGATGTTGCCGGGACAATGCGCTCTTGTTGCCCGCTGTGTGGATAATTGCACCGTGCGGTGACCCACTTGGCAGATAGAGCCCGGCTTGTTCATATTCGAGTCACAGCTCCACAAGGAAACTCATTCAGCAAAGTTTGAGGAGCACCTGTAAACATTTCATCCCCAATGTATGCATTAAGACGTAAGAGTGGATTATTAAAGCTCAGGAAAACAAGTTGTTATTGTTGTTGCTCCCTGAAATTCCTGTGTTGTTTTTGTCAGTGAGAAAGTATAAGCCCCTAATTGAAATCCAATGCTGAAGCATTTCTGCATTACAGTAACACTTGTCTCACTCAAATGCACAGTTAAAAAAAATAACAGATATTCATTTAAAACAATTGTTTTAAAAACAAGCATTTGATCACAACACAATCATTTTTGTCTTTCTGCAACAACATATTTCAATGTCACTGTCTGACTTGCCACATCTATTCAGCATCTGCAACTGTTGTTCATACAGCTAATAAACATATAAAAATAGAAATATGTTCTATGTGTTAAGAAATCAGTGACGTACTGTAGCATTGACCTAATTGTGTGTGACAGGTTTCTGACTAGAATATACTTTTCTCTTAACCGGTCACATAGTGAGTTGCTCCGGGATTGTGCAGGATTATGATTGTCATCTTGGCCCACATTTGATCATAATCGTATGAATCCCAGCATCAGAAACAGGGGTTAATCTTCTGATTTTCTATTGCTAAAACACATTTCAGACACTGAATGTACCGCTTATGGGCGGCCTAACAACAGATTTATGTCAGATTGCTGTGTTAAACTGACCCATGCTGTTTTAATGTACCACAACCGTGGATTTTTTCAAAACTGTCTTTCAGCTCCAGAGGATTTAGGTGCTACTGGTCTCTCTGAACAACAACCATTTGGAGGAGGACTGAATTACTGTAAAAAAAAAAAAAAAAAAGGTCAAAGCTGGCGCTGCTGTCAACACTGTTTCCACCTCATGGGATGCGGAGAATCACAAAGCATGCAAAGGAGCCCACGGTGCCGTCCTTTCCCATGTGCGTGTTGAACCCATAGTGGTTCATGGACAGAAAACCCTCCTCTGACATGTTAGCATCTGCATCAAGGACAGGATGTCTAAATGTGAGCTGATTGAGCTGAAGGACCTCAGTGTGAATGACCCCATAGAGCTCGCCGCTCCAGCCGGCCACGTCGTGCCGCCGCCTGTGAGCCCAGCCCCGCACGGCGCCTACCACGTCGTCCGGCTGGTTGGAGACAGCGTCAGCATCGAGGCTCCCGGCCGCCACGCCGGGGAGGCCGACTCGGGTCATGACTTCCAGCCGGACAGCTACACTCATCTGGCCTGGTGCGACCTGTGTGGCGAATTCATCTGGGGTCTCTACAGGCAGAGTTTACGGTGTGCCAGTGAGTACCGCCCCCGGCATGTTAATGCTCATGATAATCTGTATTTTACTGTGGATAAGTCGCGTGGAAATCCGAATAAACAAGTCTGTTAATGGGCTGTTTATCTTATTTTTCTGTGTTATAGACCACCAACTACACATGAGTGAGCTTTGTCAGTGTTCATTGTGAAGATCATGGCCACTTCCACTGATTTTGAGTCAGTTTCTTGTTTGATGCGCAGCTGTTGTCGAAGCTGATGATCAGTTCACGACTTTCTTTTGGTTTATTTTCCACTTTGTAGTGTATATTCATGGAAACACATGCGAGTGAGTTTTACACCCATGAGAAAGTTTATCACTTAGCTTGTACTAATCTGTAGGAAGCTCTGGAAAGCATCATGTTTTAAGGCGTTTCTGGTGCAGAGAGCGCCTGGAAATCTCTCTGCCTCGCTGCCTTTGGCCTTCTTGGATCAGCAGACTCATCGTCAGGACCTGAAGTCTACGACCATACATCATAGACTGACCAGTAAACACAGGGCTTTGCTGTAAAGCTCAGGAACCTAAACATGAATGCACTGCATTCTCTGACGGTTTCCCTCTCTCTTCCTCAGACTGCAGCTACACCTGCCACGCCCGCTGCCGGCCGTTCATCCAGCTGGACTGCAGCGCACATGGGAGTCTGATACCAGAACCTGCAGATTTCTCCGTTGAGTCCGTTGAAACAGACACAAATGTGGTAAAGAACAAAGCCACACAATTCTTAACAGTAGTACAATTTGCAGATTTTACTTGGAAAAAAAATAACAATCAAAGTAGCCTGTACTTAGTTAACTGTGTAACCAAAGATTTCAGGGGGAAATATTGCCTCACGCTGCCCAGGTTCAAATAGAGCTGATGTCTGGTGTGTCGAGGCAGATGGAGGCCGCTGCCGTCCCAGACTCATCACTGACCCAGATGTCCTCAGAGATGCTGCTTTATTACCTACTTATTGTCAAGACGTGTGTAAACAAAGCAAGTCAGGATAAAGCTACGGGGAGGGGAGGGAATAACTTAACAACTTTAAACAATACAACAGCTGTCATTGTTTCAAAACCACAGATAGAAAAATCAGATTTCAGTTTTTATTTATTTTAACTGTTTTAATTTGGCCTAAAAGGGTGATTCTTATTTTATCTTACTTATAACGTATTTGTTCATTCATTTGTCTGCTGAGTTGTGCATTTACTTCAGATTGTTACTGTTATCATTTCAGATGAAGTACAGCCTTCTCTCTTTGTTGAATTCCAACTGCATAATTTTACAGTGAATTTTAGCAAATGCCAGGAGCAAAATCAGATAAATAATTTCAAAAATAAGGTCACTGTTCATGCTTTCAGTCAGCTTCGCATTGATTTTCTTTTCAAAATATTTTTTGCGAGCTCAAATCCATCTCAGATAGAGACTCTGTTCCCAAGAGAATTAAAAAAAACAACATGCATCACTGCATTTAAAGTCAAAATTCTATTATGTTAAAATGTATTTACCTTTACTTAAGACCGATTGGAGTTATTCTCAGTGATGTTTGGAAACTTTAAGCAGATCTCTGGGAGTGGTTTGGTCCTCCAGACATCATTGTGAGGTTTTATGGTCGGGGAGGAGCAAACGCTGAGGTCAAAAGAGCAGACGGGACGGCGGAGCAGTTTTGGTCTCACAGCTCCAGAGATTATCGTACGATAGAGGTGATAGATATTCAGCAGAGAACTATCTGATTTGTTCCTCACCTGAGTCGGTGAAATGACTTACGGAAGCAAAGCCAGTGACTCGTGGTTCAGCCAGGATGACCCAGACTCAGAGGAACTGTATTTCACTGCATATACCTCCTTCTTTCACAAGGCTGCCGCGGTGAGTTCATTTGTGTTTGACAGCTAACAGTGCTTATAATTTATTTATATTTGATCGTGAATGCCTTTTCTTCTAACTCCAGAAAATAAAATTGGCTTTACTCGGGCTCATGCTGTGGCCGGTCTGTTTTCTGTCACTCTCTATCCTCGCAGCCCAGTTGTGCTGATAAGTTTCCTGCCTCCGTATTATTCTTCCCTTTTCAGGATGAACAGATTGAGATTGGGAAACAGGAGCTGAGTGCTGAAAAGATCCAGCAGAGGGTTAAGGAATACAATGCTCAGATCAACAGTAACCTCTACATGGTGGACGTGAGTAACGAGAAGTGAATCATTCTGATCATTAAATCACAAAGAAACATGTATTTTACTTTTTTGACATGATGAAATATGTTGATGTTGTTTCCCTTGCAGAATAAAGACGGGACCTACACTGGTTTCATCAAGGTCCACTTTCAGTTAGTCCGCCCCATCTCCCTCCCTCCTCCTCCTCAGAGCCTGAACCCGGCGGAAGACGGCGATCCGCAGGGCGGGAGGATGAAGCGGCGCACATCTTTCTACCTCCCCAAAGATGCAGCGAAGCACCTGCACATAAGCTCTGAAACACGGGTACGAGAGGTCATCGAGGCCTTGCTTAATAAATTCACTGTGGTGGACAACCCAGCAAAGTTTGCCTTGTTTGAGCGCACTGAGAAACAAAGTCAAGGTAGGACATTTGATACTTTGGTATTTTGTGAAAACAAAACAGGGCCAAGTATTTAATTTTGAAGATTTTTCTCTCTCTCTCTAGTGTCCATGCGTAAACTATCTCATGATGAACGTCCTCTGTACCTACGCTTGTGTGCCGGCCCCAGTGAGACTGTCCTCAGTCTGGTGTTGAAAGAAAATCAGACTGGAGAAGTAAATGTAAGTTGCTGTTTGGCTCTGATGGTCATCCACTTGTGATTGTGCTGCTTTTGAGGTGAAATCTCTCTCCTCCACAGTGGGATGCCTTTAGCTTTCCGGAGCTGCGCAACTTTCTGCGAATCTTGCAGCGTGAGGAGGAGGAGCACGTACGACAGATTGTGCGGCGCTACACTCTTGCCAGAGACATGATGAAGCAGGCCATGGCCCGGATAACCACCCCTGGGTGATGCTCAGACCCGGCTTCAGATTTAATCATTAAAAAGCACTTTCTGTTTCCTTGGAATCTGTGGTGAAATGTGAAAGGGAAGGAAAGAGCTCAGGCTGAGATAATGTTATAAATTAAAGTTTTTGCTTACATTTAATGTGAACTACTTACAGGATCAGGTCATACTTTTTTTTTTGTAAACAGTGAAATTACTTTGCTCAGACTGTAAAAGGTTTTTCTCAGCTTAATTGGATGTAGTCCCTTGATGCTGCTTAATTTTTTTTATAGTGTTGATATTATAAATATTGTTAGTTTTTCTTGTAATTGTTATGGTCATGTTGTGTTGTATTTAGTTCTTAAATTGTTTTTAAACCCTTTTTTTTAATTTGGTACTTTAAAGTGCCAGTTAATATAACTTGAATACAAGTAAAATGCGTTCTAATAAATGATCGATAAAGCATCATGTGTCATCTGGTCTGTTGAATTTAAACTCTGCATCTTTGAGTTAGTACCATAAACCACTGCAAAAATAATACAAACTGTAAAAGCAGCTTAAAATGTACTTATGCAAAATTACTGCAGCAAAATTATAAGACAATAAAACCAACTACATGCTTTAGTCAAATTTATGAATTAATTCACATCTTTGCTTAGAGATAATGATTGAACGATTGATTGATAAACTGTTCTTTGACTAATTTAGAGTATTTATAACATAATTTAGATTGTGGCAGTATTGTTAGTTTGCTATAGAGTTTGATGTTTAATGCTATGTTGTTGTTTTTTGTTATAATATTGGAGACAAATTTCACATAGCATATACAGTGTTGCTCAGCAAGAACACTGCACACATGGATGATTTCATGAATTTATATATATATAAGAAAAACTAATAAAATGAATAAAAGAAGAAATGTGTTAAATAGCGGCCTTTTCTCATAATCGTAAGGTTTTGAAAATATTCTGTAATATTTTTGGTTGTGTTATGTCTGCTTTGTTTTAATCAAGTATTTTAACAAAACTCAACGATGCTTCAAGAATTTAAAATTAAATTATTCGCTAGATATATCATTGCTGTCAAAATGTATTGATTGATTTTATTTTATCTTATCTTATTTCCGTATTGAATGATCATCGACTTTACCGACGGTATTTGACGCGGATGAGTAATACTGCCTCCACAACACGAGAGGGCGGTAAAGCGCTTTGAGGTGAGTTGAAAATTGAAAGGGGTGAAAAAAATACAAATACACGAAGAAGAGCGAGCTAGCATAAATAGCTAACCCGGTTGTGCGTTTCGAGGTCTGCGGTCGTACAGAATTAGGAATTTCTTCAGACAGTTTCACCCAAGAAACATACTGCACCTGCGAACCCACCGCAATCCGCAGTAGGTATGTTTACAGCCTTGATAAAGAGACAAACGCCGGTTAAAAAAGCAGCTAAGGTTAGCCTCGTGAGACGCTATTTTCTGTAGAAACATGTCCTGCTGACTAACTGCTCGCAGTGATAAAGCAGGCAACAGAAAGTGACATGAAAGTATCTCATATAGCATTAATCTTATTAGTGCTGTGAGAAAAGAAAATGTAGCCAAGTTAGCTGTCAAATCTTTTTATGTAGTGTCACGGTGTCCTGTGTAGACTGTCATCAGACCTATCTGGTGTCATGTTATTTTTTTATTTATTTTTTTAAAATGTGATTCACTTTGATCAAACACTTTGGACCTTGGAGGGGACAGGGTGGTGGGTACGTGAAGTCTGCAGAGGTCTGCCCTGATAAAGTACCGCCATGTCAGTAGTGGCTTGCTGTTTTTGACACTTGTACAGGACATGGCTCAGATTAGCTGGAGTGAGCCTACACACCCTCCTCAACTGGTCTCTGTTTAATCTTAGTTTAAATGTTCTTTAAATCAAATCCGCCGGCACGTAGATTTCATTTGTTTTTATTTTACACTCACATGAAAGATACATATTTATTTGATGTGATTTGTCCAAATTTCTTCCAGGAAATCAGGAATATCATGATCAGCATTAATAATGAAACTAAATTCCTAACCTCTAAAACCACAACATCATTATGGGGATTAATCAATTATTTATTTTATTATCTCATCTGTGACCTCAGTGTTGTCTCTACAGTTAAAATAATCATTTTATTTCTCATACCTAAATCATGACTGTTATATAGACTGTCAGTTCATTCTGTCTGAAAATGGTTGAATCAGCTCATTTTTCTGCTCACAATGTTTC
Organism: Salarias fasciatus; assembly: GCF_902148845.1. Taxonomy (NCBI): domain Eukaryota; kingdom Metazoa; phylum Chordata; class Actinopteri; order Blenniiformes; family Blenniidae; genus Salarias; species Salarias fasciatus. Next base: position 15,167,810 of record NC_043749.1, read on the forward strand.
TTTGAAGCAAAGCAGAAGTCCCTGTCCTGGTTTTATCATGGCGATTCTAAAAATATCTGACATCATTTCTGTTTTTCTAGCAACTTCTCTCACTGTGTCTTTCTTTTTTACTGCTTTTCTAAAATTTGTGTATACACTAAAAAGACAACCTTTTGTGTGTGTGTGTGTGTGTGTGTGTGTGTGTGTGTGTGTGTGTGTGTGTGTGTGTGTGTGTGTGTGTGTGTGTGTGTGTGTGTGCATTTTCCCTTTGTATGCTGTATCCTGCAGAAATGTGTCAAATCTCAAAATAACTGGAAAGAAAAATAGCTCTGTTTTTATGGTAATATTTTTTTTTCCTGAAATGATGAAGCTCCTTCTTCTTGGGCCACCTTTTACAGGAGTCATCTTGTTCCTGAAACACGTTTCATCAAATACAGTCACACTGTAGCACCCCTGGCAGCCTTGTGACCGAGAAAATAATGAGCTGCAGCTGAAGATGGGTGGTAGCGGCTCCAAATCCAAAGGAGTTTGGCCTTTTTCTGGCTCAGGTAATGTGGACGATTCAACCAAAGATGGAAACGAGCAGTCACTGGCAAGAGTTCGAAGTTTCCCGGGTGCAACACCATTTGTGTTTACCAGACGAAGGTAAATGCAGCTTCTCCCTCACTGTTTTTCTTGGAATATAAACACACTCGTTTGTACACTTAAGATCATATTATGATTATCATTATTCATATTTGTATTTTGTTATGGACACGCCTTAAGTTGTCGGACCCAAACCAAACTAATTCAATTGTACATCAGAAAATTATTGGTATAATCCAGCGTCATTGTTCTCTGTTTGCTCAGTAAACACAATCGCTGAGTTGCACATTCATCCTGGTCCAGTGTTGATGACGGTGGAAAAGCTGAAACCATAAACTTAGACGGGTCCATGCAACATTTTCGGGTCACTCATTTTTAAAACTTAAAGCAGCTGAAGTCTGTTTATTGAATTTTCCTGATAATGCAGTCTTTTGATTTGGCAGCAGTGGACTCGAGAGTACTGCTGCCGTAGCAGATCTACGGTGTTGTTTTACTGAGCTGTTGTTTTGTTAGCCTTCAACATCAAAAAATCAACCATTTCTCTACCAGGAGGTCTCAGCCGACAGAATGTTTTCATTACAATTTTCCGCAGAATATTCCCAAAACACAGGCTGAGTGTGTGTTTTTACTTTAACCTCACACTCTAAAACCTTTCCTTTCCCCCTTTTCTGTTGTGTTTGGTGGCTTGCCCCTCCTTTTATGTCTGTAAATGTATGGGCATGGAACATGACTACAGCGAGACTGAAACAAATGTTTTTGTACCTTTGCTTGCAGCTCTATGTTCTTCGATGAAGATGGTGACTTGGCACACGAGTTCTATGAAGAAACAATTTTGACAAAAAATGGCCGTAAACGGGCCACGCTGAAAAGGATTCAGAAAAACTTAAGACCTCAGGTGAGGAAATAACTGAATCTCACTCATCGGTGCCAGCTGTTTAACACACCAGTCCACATCATTGGGATGTATTTTGTGTCCCTGCAGGGAATTCTAAAGCTGGACCACCCGTGCATCCATGTAGATTTCCCAGTTGTCTTGTGTGAAGCCTGACAACGTCTGAGGAGCTTCCCGGACAAGCCACTGTGTCAACTCCGTCCTCGGTTTCCCCCCCCCCCCCAAAATGATGGAAACCCAAAAACCAGCTTTTGAAATACTCCGATCTGTTGATATATTTCATGCCCTTCCGTGGACAGGCTGATGCAGCGTGTGCTGAGCCTCTGCATGTGATCTGTTTTTGGCTTGTGTGCATTTTGACACAGTGTAGGTCACCAGTGGGGACCTTCGAAGGGTGCCAAGTTGGCAAAAACATGCTCAGTTTACGAATTATTTTGTGTGCATGTTGGTGTGAGTGTGTGCGGGATGAGGCACGGCCGCGACGGGCGCTCTTCCTGGATAATTCGTATAACCTGAGGAGTTCCAAGAGAATCTAGCCAGTGGTCAAAGTAGGAAAGTTGTCGGCGCACACTTTGGTTTTTTTGACACTGCTAAGACTTGCTTCAATATGCATGGAACAGGATCTGCTTATGGATTATATCCTCGGGAGTTGACAATCAGTAGCCCACAAATTGTGAAGTGGATTCATGTAATGAAGTAATGTTTCAAGGACTGGCTTCAGTGACGGCAAAGCCACACATGTACACAGCAGCAGTGAGTCTATTAAGAGATCCTGTTGTTTTCTTTGCTGCTTTAGCAAACTATGTTTCACTATTAATTTATTATAAATGTTTTTAATTACAAGTTGAATTGCTGAACTGCGTTGTCTTGTTTTTTTTTTTTTTAAACCTCGTATGATAGTTGATTTACTTCAGGAGGCAGGGAACCTTCACACGCAAAGAGTGTATTGAACCACTGCAACATTTTCATAACCAACTTCAGATGAATCTACTTGCAGTGCACAGACGGGAAAGCGCAGAGGTGGCAACGAGTTTTATCCGCAATCTGTCACAAGGTGAGGAAATAGCAAAATAAATCTAATAGTGATGCGGTTTGATCAGATGGAGCTTATCAGGAAAGATCGACTCGGCATCCCTGATGTTCACTGGTGGGAGGTTATCACAGAAGAAGGTATCAAATGACCGCGGGGCAAATGGGCACTGCAAAGTAGCAGAGTGCAGCCAAATTGATCAGTGATCAAAATTAAAGAATTCAGGTGTACGTACTCATGTACGTATATACAGAGTAACCAATCACAAAGGTTTTAAGTGAATATATGAATAATAAAGAGAATTGTGATGTGTTAGATCAGCCATATGAGAGTTATGTGAATGAAGGGTATAAAAAAATCAGAGGGGTACAATTAAACTTTTAGCTTCGGTGCATTGGTGGTCAGATTGGAGAAGTTACATCGGAATACTGTGGAATAATCTCAGAAATCTTCACTCTGACCAAAATTAGCCGAGTTATGCTAAAATAATGAGATGATGGTCGAATTTGCTCATCATGCTTCATCTGGACCATGATTAGAATTTCAAAGTTGCGTTGTGGATAGAACTGTTGTATGTCTGGTTCTGGAGTTCTGCTGTACGGTAACGAGGAATTTCCAGCCAGAGTTTAAAAGAGCTTCTTGTCCACAAAGCCTGAAAGAACCACTGAAATTACCAGATGATATCTGCGGTGATCCTGACCTCCACCCGCAATGAACTGATCCACTTGCAGAGGAAATTGCGAAGGCAAGTCACTGTTGGAAGCGAGGCGCATGTACAAGAGCCTGCTAATGAGGTATTGCTGAAGTTTAGAGTGCAGTAAAGGCCATCCGTATAGTCTCCATGGGAAAAGGTTTCCTACAGGTTTTGTGCAAAGCTGTCTGTTATTGCTCTCCTCAGAGGATAAGGAGGTCTGTGCCAAAATCCACCCAACTTTATTGCTTGTAAGAATTGATTTTACTCTGCTCATGTCTTTGCGCATTTGCCCCCTCTGAGTAACTGCAGTTTAGTTGAGTCTTGGGGAGACATGGATGTGCAATTACTTTCTGTTGTTTACTTTTATAAAGCTAAAATAATGCGGAAAGCCATGAAGAAAACTGAGCTATTACGTTTCAGAAATTGACTCAGAAAACATCCCACCTGGTGGTTTTGCTGACAAAGGACTGGGTACAGTTTAAATTATGAAATCACAAATGCCAATTTTTTTTAAAGGGAGTATTGCCAAAATACAGCCGATTATTTTAATGTGTGGAGAAATAATTACAGGTTCAATAATGACATCTGAGACTACTTCATCAAGAGCTGCCCATTTAAATGTGTGTTTGAAAAGGTCTACAGTGAATACTTTTGTTTGATTTTTAAGCAAATTGACTTTTATTGAACATCCTTTCAAAGTAATTCAATAATCCATGATTGAGCGATTAGCAGACGTTCAATTTCGATATGTCTGAGATTTAAGATGGTTAACCACAGGTGTAATGGTTTCACAGATAGAATCTAATTTGACTAGTTTCAGTTTGAAATATGCATCTTCTACAAATGCCAGTGTAGTTTATTTATGGGTTCTCAGGTTTCCACACAAAAATTTGCAAATCAGTTTCCTGGATTGACTCCAGGTGTGATTTTGTGTGACAGTTTATCTCTCTGTGTTTTCAATGTGATGGACCGGAGGTCAGTCCAGACTGATGGCTCCTCCTTGTTTGGATAAAGCAGATGGATGAGTTTTTCTTTTTAACTGCAATTTTTCAGGGACCAGAGCCGATCATCGTTTTCTAAAACAGCCTCTTTCAGTCAACTCAGGGTTGAACATCTGGATGAACTCTTGTCTCTGATGGCATTAAAAGGTCTGTATTGGAGAGAACTTTGCAACCACTCATTTCTTGATAAATGTATCAAAATCTGAAAAAGTGTATTGCAGCTGTGCCCCTGTAACCTTTATTGAAATGGGAAAGTTTTTCACTGAAAATGTTAAAGCTTTTTTTTTTTTTTTTTTAACTTTTGGCTAAATTGATGACATAACTACATTTTCATATATACATATATATATATATATATATATATATATATATATATATATATATATATATATATATATATATATATATATATTTAGTTTTTTTCCATTTAGTTTAGATTTCAAAAAAGAATTAATACTTTTGGGAACAGGAAAAATAAGAACAGAAAATTAAACAAACGTCAGAATTAAAGTATTGTTCGATGAAATATAGTCTCTGCCCTTCACAGTTGACCATGCAAATCTACTCCAGATCATTAATTTATTGCACGTCAGGCAGAAATTTCAGCTGTTTATTTCCTTGAGCTGAGTCATGCTAAAGTCTAGATGTTACAAAAGCTGGTCAGTAGTTCCTCTTTCCTCAGAATGAGAGGTGGGCAAGGCTACATAAGTGAGAGAGGTTCAGCATGTATGACTAACCTGAAGATCAAACAGGCGGGACTTCCCTGACATTTAAATAGCAATGAACAAGTACTTTATCACTCATGTTAAAAAGGCTCTCAGAGGCTTATGCTGGAGCATAATAATGAGCTTGTTCCTCATGCGGCCTGATCCTTAACAACTTGAACTAACTGTGAGATACTTTCCTCTGGAGCTCAAAGAGGATAAGGTAAGAGAGATCATTTTGGCTCTTCTGGAGAAAAATAAGTAAAAGCTAAAGTAATATCATTGCCAGCTATTTTTAGTGCTGTATCTATAATAATTCTCATTTGGTCATAGAGCCCAGCTCACTTGGTTTCCAGAAACGACAGTAGTGTGCTTTTTAGGATCTTCAACTGATTACGAACCTCTTAAATACAAGTACAGGTCAAACATTACATAATGATGGAATGGATCTTCTGATTTGGTTTAGGATCTAAACTTTAGGTGAAAACATTGCATGATTACTTTGAATTCACAACAACAATAATTAAAATGTTAGTTTATTATTATTATTATTATTATCTTTGATGTTTTCCTCTTTTTAGTTTTAAAACAAACTTTCTTGATCACTTCTGTATCTGCTTACTCCAGAGTGAAACTTTTCACAGTTATGTTGTAATTATGTTATCTTTGCTCTGCAAAGATTCTTGGTCAGTTGATTAGTTTGACAGATAAAGGTTAAGTGTAAAGAGTGAGTTGCCAGAAATTTTTAACTGTTGCAATGCTATTAAATGCATATAAAATTACTAGGATTTCAAAGCAGTACTTTTCAAAAAACCTAAAATATCAATTTCCTGAAAAGTATTTGATGCAAAATACAGTGTTCTTTTTAGAACACCTTTTTTTTTCTTCATAAAAACAGTAAATAATCAGAAAATTTCTTAACAAAGTCCTCATGAAACAGGATAGTAAAAAAAAACCTTCCAAGAATAAGCACAGATGCAGATGGATTACTTTTAAACGAAGTAAATAATAATGCAAAAATCTCAGTTTTGGGTTTGATGGGGCAACTAATTCAGAGAAATTTCCTCCACAGAGAACACACTATTCAGATTTTGATTTGAGGGGTGGTAGGCAGCTCAGAGACGTCATTTTACCCTAAAAAATACGCTAAGAAAATCGTAATCACTATAAAAGAAAGTTTAATAGTCACTAATGATTAAAAATACACAAAGTGTTAAGAAAAGTGGTTAAATAGAACGTGTTATTAATTTCTGGTAATCCCACACCCCCCTGCTTGAGCGCCAGATGCAGCGAACTGTTGTTGCTCAACACATTTACGGGCACATTCGCTCCTCCAGTTCCTCTCAGCCTGTGGACGTGGTGTTAAACCACCGGGATGGACTGAACGGGCTCCGGCAGCTCGTCTTCACATGGCAGGCCGCTGGAAATGTAACTTATCTGGTGGCTACATTAGCGGAATAACGGCCGGCCGTCCTCGGCTTCAGCGGAACAGGTCAGACCGGACGGAAGGGAGAAGAGGTCCGTTAGCTCCCGTAGCATGGTGGTCAATTTCAATGAAACTTTGAGCTAATGTGGCTAAAGCCCTTCACTGCAGAGCTTTAAAACACACTCGGAGGGAAAAGTCTCGTTTAATAAAGAACACGGCGTTGAGTCTCTCATCTTTCAATGCATATCTGACTATGAAAGATTGATGAACATCTGTCAGGGAAAGCTGGCAGAAGTCTTTTAGCCTGTCTCTTTTGAGATGCTCTTTAAAACTTGACTCTGCATCTCTGCCTTTACTTAATTTTATTGTAACTGTTCAGATTAAAACTAGAAGTTTGATGGATGGCATAATAGTGCAATGAATATTTACCTTACGATCATGTTACTTTATGTAGATGTATTTTGTTGTTTTCTTGCTTCTTCTTTTCATTTTTACCAACTTGAAAAAATTTGACAGATTCGACCCAAAGCACAATTTTTGACTATTGTCAATGGAATTAAGCCTTTAAATTATGTGATATGATTACTTAAATGACACAAGAAAAAACTACATTTTAATTACAATTGGATCTTAAAATCCTGAAACCAAAGGCTGATACCAGCAGAAAAAGTAAAAAAAAACTACTGTTCCTTCTACTAGGACACTGTTACAAAGAATGAACACTTAAGACAATACAGCTCTCTCTCTCTCTCTATCTATCTATCTATCTATCTATCTATCTATCTATATATAAACTTTTTTTAACATGGGTATACCTGGTGAGGTTCACTGTTAAACTGTTAATAACAAGAATTCATATTTGATCCACAGATAGTTTTTTGTGAATTTTTGAGATGAAAATATCTGAAGATAGTCCTTATCATAATGTGGTTAACAATCAGATAGTGAACCACTCAAAAACAATTTGTTAATCAATCATTTGGCCCAAAGAGCTTCACCATCCAGCTGACCTTCTGTCTCTATGAGTCTCTTCTTCGTTTCCATCTTGATGACTCGCATTAAGGAGCCGGTTTCATCCTCGTTCTGGATAACATTCTGCAATTTTCTGAGCAGAATTGTTCCGTGGGAGATCGATTATTCTTTGTTGGTGGATTTTCTTGTCTTTGACACTGAAATCATGAGACTTCCTTTCTCTCCCATGTATCTTATCACTGTGCGTTATCACTGAGCCATGTATTGTGACATACAGATAAATGTTTGATTAATCTAACAAAACTGCTGTCTCTCTTCAGAGAACGGAGCGTGAAGGTGGGAAGTGACCATGGAGGTGATGTCCCACTGTCCTCTCACCTCGGCTGGCCAGCTGGTGTGGTTGACCCTGCTTGTGGTTTCAACATGGACCGCCTTGTGTTCAGCAGATATAAGGCAGACAAGATGGCCTTTATATTCCCAAAAGCCAGTACTTCTTGCCTGGAACGCACCGACACAGGAATGTACGCCACGACATCGTGTAGCTCTGTCTTTAGATCAGTTTCACATTGTAGCATCTCCCAATGAGGGCTTTGTCCGACAGAATCTCACTATTTTCTATAAGGAACGCCTCGGGTTGTATCCCTATTATGAGCATGGTGGCACTGCGGTGAACGGAGGCCTCCCCCAGCTCGCCAGCCTCACTCAGCACTATGAAAAGATGCCCGAGGGGGTGCAAAAATATATACGAGAGCCTGATGCAAAAGGTTTGGCTGTTATTGACTGGGAGGAGTGGCGTCCACTGTGGATCAGAAATTGGGATACTAAAGATATCTATAGGAATAAATCCCGTGTAATGGTGGCCAAAAAGAACCCGACGTGGACCCCAGAACAGGTGGGGAAAGTGGCGCAGCAAGACTTCGAGCTATGGGCACGAAAATTCATGCTGGACACTTTGAAACTCGCCAAGAATCTGAGGCCCAATCAGCTGTGGGGCTTCTATCTGTTCCCGGATTGTTACAACCACGACTACAGGGCTGGCCTGCAGAACTACACCGGCCGCTGTCCGGCTGTGGAGATGTCTCGCAACGATCAGCTCAACTGGTTGTGGATGGAATGCACGGCGCTCTTCCCGTCCATTTACATGGGCGCCGCGCTCCGCTCCACAAATCACGGGCGGCTCTTCGTGCGAAACAGGGTGAAGGAGGCGATGCGCCTGGCGTCTGTTGGAAGTGGACTCGCTCGCCCTGTTTTTGTTTATACACGGCCCACTTACATCAGTCAGATGGCACTCCTAACTGAGGTGAGAGGAGGCGGTCATACGTTCAAACCGTCATAGCCAATTTAAAAACTTACCAATAGCTACCGTACTTCTGTAAATGTTACTGAAATCTTGCCTTTTGCATGTGGTAATGTATTCGGTGTCATCTTTCTGTCATTGATAATGTTGAGCTCTTTACAGACTGACTTGGTTTCCACCATCGGAGAGAGCGTCGCGCTTGGAGCTGCAGGGGTCATCTTCTGGGGGGACACCTCCTACGCAAGCAGCAGTGTAAGACCTCTGCCTTTTTGACTTGTTTCATGCCGAGTCGCACGGTATTTAAGAGAATTCGAGGTTAAGCTCTCCTCTTTTCTAAAACCTCTAGGCCAACTGCTTAACCCTGAACGACTACCTGAAGGGAGCACTGGGCCGGTATCTCCTCAACGTGTCCACGGCGGCTGAGCAGTGCAGTCGGGAGCTGTGTAAATCCCACGGCCGCTGCCTTCGCCGACTGCAAGATAGCGACGTGTATCTTCATCTCAGCCCCTCCACGCACAGGATCAGCAGTCAGGGTGGGAAGCTGAAGGTTACAGGAGCGCCCGGCCAAGCTGAGCTGGCTGCTTTCCGTACACACTTCCAGTGCCAGTGCTACAGTGGGTACAGGGGCGACGGCTGCGTTCAGAAAGAAAAAGGGCTGAATAGAGCTTCCTCTGTCTTTGGGACCTGGCCTCTTTGCCTTTTACTCCCACTTGGCCTCCTCACTCTGCTGCATTGAGGAAATAGGAGAAACCAAAACTATTCACAGCTTCTGCCAGCCCTGAAAAGGACACTTCAGAATATTTGTCGTAAATGTGGTACGGTTGAAGCAATCGGTCCCAAACTTATTCCAGATGAGTCCAACACAGTATCCCAACTTAGTGTAATACTGAAACAAAGAGGGTTCAGAAGAGTTCACCCGAGATGCTTAATAACACAGATCCTGCAGGAGAATAGCATGGCCCGATGCAGCGGAGCATATTGGTTCTCCAAAAAGGTGGAATTAACAAATTGTGAGCCTGGTCCTGGGAGCACACTGAAATAGACTTCAGTGCCAATTTAGAGAGAAGAAGTACCTCAGCACCAGCTTTCAGTTGTTCTTTCCAGCCGAGCCTCACTTTGAAAGGTGTCTGATGGTTTTGGGGAATCTCTCTCCTCCATGATAGGTTATATACGTCTGTGTTTGACTCTGGTGTCTTCTTCAGGACTTTGCATCAGATATTTAATAATAAAAATCACAAAAACAACCCCACATTTGGCAGTGGTGAGCTACAGTGTACGGATGATGCCAGTAGTCACATTTACAGAGCCTGTCACCTGAAAGGAGATCTTCATCCGAGCACAGGCAAATGAAGGATCTGTCATACAGCAGTGCGATGGCCCCGACTCCTGGTTATCATTTATATCATATTATGTTAAATATCTCAACCGTAGCTCAAAGGCCTCAGTCATGCTTCATGCTGACCCAGACCTGCTTGTGAAGGGATGTGAATGGATACTGAATGGCTTTTTAGATCTTTCTTTTTGGTAATAGAAACAACATGGCTGGACCTGCCTGTTTCTGACCATCACTGCCTTATTAGGGTTACAGAGTGATATATATATATATATACGTATATATTTACAGCTCTTTTTGTTTACATTTTTTGGGAATTTATTTCAGTAGAATATAGTTACATTAATTCCTAAATGCCTACAAAGATGTAAGTAAACAAAAATGTGCTGAAGCAAATGTACAAAAAAACAAGTATGGCAAGAAAAGGAATGAATAACAGAAAATGTAGGTGTCAGTAATTAATTTAAACATGCCATTTAAGTAACTTATGATAAAGACAAGTCAAGCCAAACTGTTATTAACATTTTTCATTGAATGAAAACATGCAGGTTACATCTGATAGGATTTAATATTAATACAACTAATTAGTTATCTAGTAAATCTAGTTAATATTAGTACAGATCTGTGAGAAACCCAATGACAGAAATGCCAAAGATATATTTATTTGTAAAATGGTTTTCAGAACATTTTGGTTTCAACAAAACTGAAACATAAGGGTTGTATTTTCAAGTGTTTATGTCAAAAAACCATTTTATATGAATTATTTGAAACCTCAAACATCTACACTAGTCTGGGGATCTGCTGATATTTGACTTGTTTGTACAGCAATTGTTTAATGATCGCATCTGCTTTCATTGTTAATATAATTTCCGGACTGAATGTTTCATGTTTTAATACAGCAGCTTGTGTAGGAAGAGAGCAAACATGAGTCATAGTACCAGTGTTTGTGTTGTTTTCTTCAAACTGAAAAACTGGGATTGGCACAGAAAAAAGTGTTTTTGTAGGATGTTTTATTTGCACTTTAAACATTTGTCTGTTGAGATTGATTGGGCTTTGTTTTGTGAGGTGTTCCCGTTTTTTTTTTTTTTTTTAATTCTCATTGCAGTATAAATGTGCTTAGGAACACTTTTTGTTCACATGTAATTTTAAAGAAATGATCCACTGTGAATCTTGTTTAAAATGAAATTGGTACTTCTATGTATGCTCCGCTCAGCATTTCAGATCAGCAATGAAAGATTTCGGTTTTTTTTATGACTTTTTTAAAACTTTTTTTTTAACAGTGAAAGAACCTATGCTTTATTTCTACATTCCTTTGTTCTTAACACGTGATCGATTATTGGCAGTGACTACTAGTTACGAAGGGACTCAAAGGGATTCAAAAAAGATAGTTGTGTAGACAAACTTTAGTTAAAATGTTTTCTGCATCAGAGAGTCTTGTTTTGCCCAAATTTCACTCAGATTTGTTTTTGAAAAAAAAAAAAAAAAACATAACTACTTGACCCGGGATTTACTGAAGGATGAACTTTACAATTTAGCATATGCATTTTCCAGGGACTGTAATTTTTTTCACTAACTATGAAATATGCCAAGCCTTTAATCCTCACTGTATAAACTTGATGCCGGTGCCTTGTGTTTTGTGATCCAACAACAACTAAATAATACAGTCTAAATCTTTGTAAAATCTTTTTTTAACTTGAACAAATAAATGCTGGATCTGTACAGATGACTTGTCTTCTTTATCTCAACAAACATGGTTGCTTTGAAGCAGAGTAGACCAACACAAATGTGTGTTAATCACATCAGTGCTTCTCATTTTAAATGAAAACAAATTTTTAAAGTGTTCAGGGAGTTATAAATATGTTGTTAAATTTTAACAAACTTGAATCATCGCTTTATAAGCACTTTCGAGATCTACCACAGGAAGTGACGTCGGCTGCGCTGTGTTGTTATGTGCAGCACTGAATGCGCCCCGACGAGAAACACGTGCTTTAAGATCCTGGTGATTTACTGGTCACATATTCTCACGTGAATAAGCCTTTTTGACGTTTTTACCTACGACACATTACACTTGGCCTCCTTCCGGTTGGCAGTCGCCCATAACTGCAGGGATATTTTATCACTGTGCATGGTTTTTAGTTATAAAAGCCAAGTTAGCCACCGACAGCATCGTTTGGAGCTCCTCAGCCGCAGCTCTCATCTCAAGCGAACAGCGATGCAGAAGACGTGAGGATGGACAGGAAACGCTCGTCCTTCTCTCTCTGAGCGTGTCTGGGCTTCTCCTCTTCGTAGGTAATGTTTCCATCTGCTGTAGCATTTCGAGGCTCTCTTTCTACAGCACGGCGCATCCAGCTAATGTTACCTTTCATGCACATTCCTCTCCTGGAATGTGGTCAGTCATGTTACGCATTTTGTGTTTGTTCGTTTTTCTGTCGAATTTATCTTTTCTGGGATGTGGTTTCTGTCAAGCTACAGCCGCCTGCAGTCCATTATGGTTAAATCCTTATTGCCTCCTTGAAAAATGTACAGCAAAAGTATGGCCATCTGTGTTTGGTACATTATTTCATTGTTACATTTCTTCGAGGGATGGGCACAGGATGAACTGATTAACCCAGGTGTGTCTGACCTCAGTAAATGACCAGACACATCTGGATTAATCATTTCATCCTATCATGAAACACGGGAAATACAGGTGCTGTCTGAACTTCAGGAAGTAATGGAGCTGTGCATATAGCCCATTAAACGTGTACCAATGAAAAGCCTGATCCTTTTTCTATTCTATTCTATTTATATATCTTTTCTCTGTGGTGCTGGAACACTGAAATTTCCCCCTGTGGGACAAATAAAGGACTTTCAAATCATTTTTCCTCTTGCTTGGTGCCACATTCTCAAGGAACGGTGTACCGAACGGTGTACAGAACGGGGGGGAGCATGTGGGTGGTTCCCTTGGAGGAAGAATCTCTCTGCCAATGCTAACAAGCATTTTTGGTGTTGCATTTAGCTTTTGGTGCTCCTAGGTATTTTGCTCTTCAGATATGTCAATGCAACTTCTCATGCAGAAAGAAATCTGGAGTAAATTTTGCTGCACGTGACAATTCCATATCTCCACAGTTTGACTGGGCCAAACTCTGCCTGTCACCATCCCACAGCAGTTTGCGTGCATGCTGGTTTCCACCAGGAGGAAGAAGCTCCAGGCTATTGTGGTTTTACATAAGGCAGCCTCATCTAATGACAGCTCCTCTTTTGCTTTTTTGAATGTCATTACCATGGTCAGTAAAAAGTTGGAAGATGATGTGTATTACTTTGACAGTATAACATAATGCATATGTATTTAATGTATGACAATTAAATGCATTTGTAAAAATTAAAACTGTATGTTGACACTACTACTTCTATTACTTTTCAGATCGACCTTCGTGGAAAGATGAATTTCTTGCGCAATCGTCTTGTTGTTCTGGGCCTGGTGATGCTGGCCACCCTGCTGCTGTATCTCCTACTGCCATCCATCCGCCAGGGCAACATGGAGCCTTCTCTTGAAGCTCAGAAGTTGGGGCTGATGGCCACCTCCCCCCCTCCACTTCCAAGCACCAACATAACTATCCGCACCGGACATCTACCTGGGGAACCGCCTCTGTTTTTCCGAGAGGCGTTGCCAGTCGACAGCACCGGACGGCAGATATTCCCACGGTGGGTTGACAAGTGGAAGGACCCATTTCAAGACTCAGCAGCAAACATTCTTTGTCTTTATTAACTATAAACTGGATAGATTATAGTAAATATAAGTGAACACTGCCTTCTTTTTAATTCTGAATAACAAAGCAATGTCTTGGTGCAGGCTGCAGGTGGTCCTCCTCCATGGCCAGGCTTTCACATCTAAAACCTGGGAAGAACTTGGTACGATGACCCTGCTGGCAGTTAACGGCTATCAGGCTCTCGCA